>NW_027331945.1:0-600000 GCF_048418815.1 Hemitrygon akajei | reverse complement strand
TATGCCCTGAACCTGTACCCCTCCATAACCTCCCTGTCGCACTGGAACGTACCAATGCAGAACTCCACACAAATATGCCCTGAACCTGTACCCTCCATAACCTCCCTGACTCACTGGAACGTACAAATGCAGAACTACACACAAATATGCCCTGAACCTGTACCCTCCATAACCTCCCTGACTCACTGGAACGTACAACTGCAGAACTACACTCAAATATGCCCTGAACCTGTACCCCTCCATAACCTCCCAGTCTCACTGGAACGTACCATTGCAGAACACCACACAAATATGCCCTGAACCTGTACCCTCCATAACCTCCCAGTCTCACTGGAACGTACCATTGCAGAACACCACAGAAATATGCCCTGAACGTTTACCCGCCCATAAAATCTTTGTCTCACTGGAACGTACCAACGCAGAACGCCACACAAATATGCCATGAACCGGTCCCCTCCATAACCTCCCTGTCTCACTGGAAATTACCAATGCAGAACTCCACACAAATATGCCCTGAACCTGTACCCGACCATAACCTCCCTGTCTCACTGGAACGTACCAATGCAGAACTACACACAAATATGCCCTGAACCTGTACCCGACCATAACCTCCCAGTCTCACTGGAATGTACCAATGCAGAACTCCACACAAATATGCCCTGAACCTGTACCCCTCCATAACCTCCCTGTCTGACTGGAACGCACCAATGCCGAACTCCACTCAAATATGCCCTGATCCTGTACCCGACCATAACCTCCCTGTCTCACTGGAACGTACTACTGCAGAACTCCACACAAATATGCCCTGAACCTGTATCCTCCATAACCTCCCCGTCTCACTGGAACGTACCAATGCAGAACTACACACAAATATGCCCTGAAACTGAACCCCTCCATAACCTCCCTGTCTCACTGGAACGTACCAATGCAGAACTCCACACAAATATGCCCTGAACCTGTACCCCTCCATAACTTCCCTGTCTCACTGGAACGCACCAATGCCGAACTCCACTCAAATATGCCCTGAAAGTGTACCCGCCCATAACCACCTTGTCTCACTGGAACGCACCAATGCAGAACTCCACACAAATTTTCCCTGAACCTGTACCCCTCCATAACCTCGCTGTCGCACTGGAACGTACCAATGCAGAACTCCACACAAATATGCCCTGAACCTGTACCCTCCATAACCTCCCTGACTCACTGGAACGTACAAATGCAGAACTACACACAAATATGCCCTGAACCTGTACCCTCCATAACCTCCCTGACTCACTGGAACGTACAACTGCAGAACTACACTCAAATATGCCCTGAACCTGTACCCCTCCATAACCTCCCAGTCTCACTGGAACGTACCATTGCAGAACACCACACAAATATGCCCTGAACCTGTACCCTCCATAACCTCCCAGTCTCACTGGAACGTACCATTGCAGAACACCACAGAAATATGCCCTGAACGTTTACCCGCCCATAAAATCTTTGTCTCACTGGAACGTACCAACGCAGAACGCCACACAAATATGCCATGAACCGGTCCCCTCCATAACCTCCCTGTCTCACTGGAAATTACCAATGCAGAACTCCACACAAATATGCCCTGAACCTGTACCCGACCATAACCTCCCTGTCTCACTGGAACGTACCACTGCAGAACTCCACACAAATATGCCCTGAACCTGTACCCTCCATAACCTCCCTGTCTCACTGGAACGTACCAATGCAGAACTACACACAAATATGCCCTGAACCTGTACCCTCCATAACCTCCCAGTCTCACTGGAACGTACCATTGCAGAACACCACAGAAATATGCCCTGAACGTTTACCCGCCCATAAAATCTTTGTCTCACTGGAACGTACCAACGCAGAACGCCACACAAATATGCCATGAACCGGTCCCCTCCATAACCTCCCTGTCTCACTGGAAATTACCAATGCAGAACTCCACACAAATATGCCCTGAACCTGTACCCGACCATAACCTCCCTGTCTCACTGGAACGTACCACTGCAGAACTCCACACAAATATGCCCTGAACCTGTACCCTCCATAACCTCCCTGTCTCACTGGAACGTACCAATGCAGAACTACACACAAATATGCCCTGAACCTGTACCCCTCCATAACCTCCCAGTCTCACTGGAATGTACCAATGCAGAACTCCACACAAATATGCCCTGAACCTGTACCCCTCCATAACCTCCCTGTCTGACTGGAACGCACCAATGCCGAACTCCACTCAAATATGCCCTGATCCTGTACCCGACCATAACCTCCCTGTCTTACTGGAACGTACTACTGCAGAACTCCACACAAATATGCCCTGAACCTGTATCCTCCATAACCTCCCTGTCTGACTGGAACGCACCAATGCCGAACTCCACTCAAATATGCCCTGATCCTGTACCCGACCATAACCTCCCTGTCTCACTGGAACGTACTACTGCAGAACTCCACACAAATATGCCCTGAACCGGTATCCTCCATAACCTCCCCGTCTCACTGGAAGTACCAATGCAGAACTACACACAAATATGCCCTGAAACTGAACCCCTCCATAACCTCCCTGTCTCACTGGAACGTACCAATGCAGAACTCCACACAAATATGCCCTGAACCTGTACCCCTCCATAACTTCCCTGTCTCACTGGAACGCACCAATGCCGAACTCCACTCAAATATGCCCTGAATGTGTACCCGCCCATAACCACCTTGTCTCACTGGAACGCACCAATGCAGAACTCCACACAAATTTTCCCTGAACCTGTACCCCTCCATAACCTCCCTGTCGCACTGGAACGTACCAATGCAGAACTCCACACAAATATGCCCTGAACCTGTACCCTCCATAACCTCCCTGACTCACTGGAACGTACAAATGCAGAACTACACACAAATATGCCCTGAACCTGTACCCTCCATAACCTCCCTGACTCACTGGAACGTACAACTGCAGAACTACACTCAAATATGCCCTGAACCTGTACCCTCCATAACCTACCTGTCTCACTGGAACGTACCAATGCAGAACTACACACAAATATGCCCTGAACCTGTACCCCTCCATAATCTCCCTGTCTCACTGGAACGTACCAATGCAGAACTCCACACAAATATGCCCTGAACCTGTACCCCTCCATAACTTCCCTGTCTCACAGGAAAGTACCAATGCAGAACTCCACACAAATATGCCCTGAACCTGTACCCCTCCATAACTTCCCTGTCTCACAGGAAAGTACCAATGCAGAACTCCACACAAATATGCCCTGAACCTGTACCCTCCATAACCTCCCAGTCTCACTGGAACGTACCATTGCAGAACACCACAGAAATATGCCCTGAACGTTTACCCGCCCATAAAATGTTTGTCTCACTGGAACGTACCAACGCAGAACGCCACACAAATATGCCATGAACCGGTCCCCTCCATAACCTCCCTGTCTCACTGGAAATTACCAATGCAGAACTCCACACAAATATGCCCTGAACGTGTACCCGACCATAACCTCCCTGTCTCACTGGAACGTACCACTGCAGAACTCCACACAAATATGCCCTGAACCTGTACCCTCCATAACCTCCCTGTCTCACTGGAACGTACCAATGCAGAACTACACACAAATATGCCCTGAACCTGTACCCCTCCATAACCTCCCAGTCTCACTGGAATGTACCAATGCAGAACTCCACACAAATATGCCCTGAACCTGTACCCCCCCATAACCTCCCTGTCTGACTGGAACGCACCAATGCCGAACTCCACTCAAATATGCCCTGAACCTGTACCCCTCCATAACCTCCCAGTCTCACTGGAACGTACCATTGCAGAACACCACACAAATATGCCCTGAACCTGTACCCTCCATAACCTCCCAGTCTCACTGGAACGTACCATTGCAGAACACCACAGAAATATGCCCTGAACGTTTACCCGCCCATAAAATCTTTGTCTCACTGGAACGTACCAACGCAGAACGCCACACAAATATGCCATGAACCGGTCCCCTCCATAACCTCCCTGTCTCACTGGAAATTACCAATGCAGAACTCCACACAAATATGCCCTGAACCTGTACCCGACCATAACCTCCCTGTCTCACTGGAACGTACCAATGCAGAACTACACACAAATATGCCCTGAACCTGTACCCGACCATAACCTCCCAGTCTCACTGGAATGTACCAATGCAGAACTCCACACAAATATGCCCTGAACCTGTACCCCTCCATAACCTCCCTGTCTGACTGGAACGCACCAATGCCGAACTCCACTCAAATATGCCCTGATCCTGTACCCGACCATAACCTCCCTGTCTCACTGGAACGTACTACTGCAGAACTCCACACAAATATGCCCTGAACCTGTATCCTCCATAACCTCCCCGTCTCACTGGAACGTACCAATGCAGAACTACACACAAATATGCCCTGAAACTGAACCCCTCCATAACCTCCCTGTCTCACTGGAACGTACCAATGCAGAACTCCACACAAATATGCCCTGAACCTGTACCCCTCCATAACTTCCCTGTCTCACTGGAACGCACCAATGCCGAACTCCACTCAAATATGCCCTGAAAGTGTACCCGCCCATAACCACCTTGTCTCACTGGAACGCACCAATGCAGAACTCCACACAAATTTTCCCTGAACCTGTACCCCTCCATAACCTCGCTGTCGCACTGGAACGTACCAATGCAGAACTCCACACAAATATGCCCTGAACCTGTACCCTCCATAACCTCCCTGACTCACTGGAACGTACAAATGCAGAACTACACACAAATATGCCCTGAACCTGTACCCTCCATAACCTCCCTGACTCACTGGAACGTACAACTGCAGAACTACACTCAAATATGCCCTGAACCTGTACCCCTCCATAACCTCCCAGTCTCACTGGAACGTACCATTGCAGAACACCACACAAATATGCCCTGAACCTGTACCCTCCATAACCTCCCAGTCTCACTGGAACGTACCATTGCAGAACACCACAGAAATATGCCCTGAACGTTTACCCGCCCATAAAATCTTTGTCTCACTGGAACGTACCAACGCAGAACGCCACACAAATATGCCATGAACCGGTCCCCTCCATAACCTCCCTGTCTCACTGGAAATTACCAATGCAGAACTCCACACAAATATGCCCTGAACCTGTACCCGACCATAACCTCCCTGTCTCACTGGAACGTACCACTGCAGAACTCCACACAAATATGCCCTGAACCTGTACCCTCCATAACCTCCCTGTCTCACTGGAACGTACCAATGCAGAACTACACACAAATATGCCCTGAACCTGTACCCTCCATAACCTCCCAGTCTCACTGGAACGTACCATTGCAGAACACCACAGAAATATGCCCTGAACGTTTACCCGCCCATAAAATCTTTGTCTCACTGGAACGTACCAACGCAGAACGCCACACAAATATGCCATGAACCGGTCCCCTCCATAACCTCCCTGTCTCACTGGAAATTACCAATGCAGAACTCCACACAAATATGCCCTGAACCTGTACCCGACCATAACCTCCCTGTCTCACTGGAACGTACCACTGCAGAACTCCACACAAATATGCCCTGAACCTGTACCCTCCATAACCTCCCTGTCTCACTGGAACGTACCAATGCAGAACTACACACAAATATGCCCTGAACCTGTACCCCTCCATAACCTCCCAGTCTCACTGGAATGTACCAATGCAGAACTCCACACAAATATGCCCTGAACCTGTACCCCTCCATAACCTCCCTGTCTGACTGGAACGCACCAATGCCGAACTCCACTCAAATATGCCCTGATCCTGTACCCGACCATAACCTCCCTGTCTTACTGGAACGTACTACTGCAGAACTCCACACAAATATGCCCTGAACCTGTATCCTCCATAACCTCCCTGTCTGACTGGAACGCACCAATGCCGAACTCCACTCAAATATGCCCTGATCCTGTACCCGACCATAACCTCCCTGTCTCACTGGAACGTACTACTGCAGAACTCCACACAAATATGCCCTGAACCGGTATCCTCCATAACCTCCCCGTCTCACTGGAAGTACCAATGCAGAACTACACACAAATATGCCCTGAAACTGAACCCCTCCATAACCTCCCTGTCTCACTGGAACGTACCAATGCAGAACTCCACACAAATATGCCCTGAACCTGTACCCCTCCATAACTTCCCTGTCTCACTGGAACGCACCAATGCCGAACTCCACTCAAATATGCCCTGAATGTGTACCCGCCCATAACCACCTTGTCTCACTGGAACGCACCAATGCAGAACTCCACACAAATTTTCCCTGAACCTGTACCCCTCCATAACCTCCCTGTCGCACTGGAACGTACCAATGCAGAACTCCACACAAATATGCCCTGAACCTGTACCCTCCATAACCTCCCTGACTCACTGGAACGTACAAATGCAGAACTACACACAAATATGCCCTGAACCTGTACCCTCCATAACCTCCCTGACTCACTGGAACGTACAACTGCAGAACTACACTCAAATATGCCCTGAACCTGTACCCTCCATAACCTACCTGTCTCACTGGAACGTACCAATGCAGAACTACACACAAATATGCCCTGAACCTGTACCCCTCCATAATCTCCCTGTCTCACTGGAACGTACCAATGCAGAACTCCACACAAATATGCCCTGAACCTGTACCCCTCCATAACTTCCCTGTCTCACAGGAAAGTACCAATGCAGAACTCCACACAAATATGCCCTGAACCTGTACCCCTCCATAACTTCCCTGTCTCACAGGAAAGTACCAATGCAGAACTCCACACAAATATGCCCTGAACCTGTACCCTCCATAACCTCCCAGTCTCACTGGAACGTACCATTGCAGAACACCACAGAAATATGCCCTGAACGTTTACCCGCCCATAAAATGTTTGTCTCACTGGAACGTACCAACGCAGAACGCCACACAAATATGCCATGAACCGGTACCCTCCATAACCTCCCTGTCTCACTGGAAATTACCAATGCAGAACTCCACACAAATATGCCCTGAACGTGTACCCGACCATAACCTCCCTGTCTCACTGGAACGTACCACTGCAGAACTCCACACAAATATGCCCTGAACCTGTACCCTCCATAACCTCCCTGTCTCACTGGAACGTACCAATGCAGAACTACACACAAATATGCCCTGAACCTGTACCCCTCCATAACCTCCCAGTCTCACTGGAATGTACCAATGCAGAACTCCACACAAATATGCCCTGAACCTGTACCCCCCCATAACCTCCCTGTCTGACTGGAACGCACCAATGCCGAACTCCACTCAAATATGCCCTGATCCTGTACCCGACCATAACCTCCCTGTCTCACTGGAACGTACTACTGCAGAACTCCACACAAATATGCCCTGAACCTGTATCCTCCATAACCTCCCCGTCTCACTGGAACGTACCAATGCAGAACTACACACAAATATGCCCTGAAACTGAACCCCTCCATAACCTCCCTGTCTCACTGGAACGTACCAATGCAGAACTCCACACAAATATGCCCTGAACCTGTACCCCTCCATAACTTCCCTGTCTCACTGGAACGCACCAATGCCGAACTCCACTCAAATATGCCCTGAAAGTGTACCCGCCCATAACCACCTTGTCTCACTGGAACGCACCAATGCAGAACTCCACACAAATATGCCCTGAACCTGTACCCTCCATAACCTCCCTGACTCACTGGAACGTACAACTGCAGAACTACACTCAAATATGCCCTGAACCTGTACCCCTCCATAACCTCCCTGTCGCACTGGAACGTACCAATGCAGAACTCCACACAAATATGCCCTGAACCTGTACCCTCCATAACCTCCCTGACTCACTGGAACGTACAAATGCAGAACTACACACAAATATGCCCTGAACCTGTACCCTCCATAACCTCCCTGACTCACTGGAACGTACAACTGCAGAACTACACTCAAATATGCCCTGAACCTGTACCCCTCCATAACCTCCCAGTCTCACTGGAACGTACCATTGCAGAACACCACACAAATATGCCCTGAACCTGTACCCTCCATAACCTCCCAGTCTCACTGGAACGTACCATTGCAGAACACCACAGAAATATGCCCTGAACGTTTACCCGCCCATAAAATCTTTGTCTCACTGGAACGTACCAACGCAGAACGCCACACAAATATGCCATGAACCGGTCCCCTCCATAACCTCCCTGTCTCACTGGAAATTACCAATGCAGAACTCCACACAAATATGCCCTGAACCTGTACCCGACCATAACCTCCCTGTCTCACTGGAACGTACCAATGCAGAACTACACACAAATATGCCCTGAACCTGTACCCCTCCATAACCACCCAGTCTCACTGGAATGTACCAATGCAGAACTCCACACAAATATGCCCTGAACCTGTACCCCTCCATAACCTCCCTGTCTGACTGGAACGCACCAATGCCGAACTCCACTCAAATATGCCCTGATCCTGTACCCGACCATAACCTCCCTGTCTCACTGGAACGTACTACTGCAGAACTCCACACAAATATGCCCTGAACCTGTATCCTCCATAACCTCCCCGTCTCACTGGAACGTACCAATGCAGAACTACACACAAATATGCCCTGAAACTGAACCCCTCCATAACCTCCCTGTCTCACTGGAACGTACCAATGCAGAACTCCACACAAATATGCCCTGAACCTGTACCCCTCCATAACTTCCCTGTCTCACTGGAACGCACCAATGCCGAACTCCACTCAAATATGCCCTGAAAGTGTACCCGCCCATAACCACCTTGTCTCACTGGAACGCACCAATGCAGAACTCCACACAAATTTTCCCTGAACCTGTACCCCTCCATAACCTCCCTGTCGCACTGGAACGTACCAATGCAGAACTCCACACAAATATGCCCTGAACCTGTACCCTCCATAACCTCCCTGACTCACTGGAACGTACAAATGCAGAACTACACACAAATATGCCCTGAACCTGTACCCTCCATAACCTCCCTGACTCACTGGAACGTACAACTGCAGAACTACACTCAAATATGCCCTGAACCTGTACCCCTCCATAACCTCCCAGTCTCACTGGAACGTACCATTGCAGAACACCACACAAATATGCCCTGAACCTGTACCCGACCATAACCTCCCTGTCTCACTGGAACGTACCACAGAAGAACTCCACACAAATATGCCCTGAACCTGTACCCTCCATAACCTCCCTGTCTCACTGGAACGTACCAATGCAGAACTACACACAAATATGCCCTGAACCTGTACCCCTCCATAACCTCCCTGTCTCACTGGAACGTACCAATGCAGAACTCCACACAAATATGCCCTGAACCTGTACCCCTCCATAACTTCCCTGTCTCACAGGAAAGTCCCACTGCAGAACTCCACACAAATATGCCTTGAACCTGTACCCTCCATAACCTCCCAGTCTCACTGGAACGTACCATTGCAGAACACCACAGAAATATGCCCTGAACCTGTACCCTCCATTACCTCCCAGTCTCACTGGAACGTACCAATGCAGAACTCCACACAAATATGCCCTGAACCTGTACCCTCCATAAACTCCCTGTCTCACTGGAATGTACCAATGCAGAACTACACACAAATATGCCCTGAACCTGTACCCCTCCATAACCTCCCTGTCTCACTGGAACGTACCAATGCAGAACACCACACAAATATGCCCTGAACCTGTACCCCTCCATAACTTCCCTGTCTCACTGGAATGTACCACTGCAGAACTCCACACAAATGTGCCCTGAACCTGTACACCACCATAACCTCCCTGTCTCACTGGAACGTACCAATGCAGAACTCCGCACAAATATGCTCTGAACCTGTACCCACTATAACCTCCCTGTCTCACTGGAACGTACCAATGCAGAACTCCAGACAAATGTGCCCTGAACCGAAACACCTCCATAACCTCCCTGTCTCACAGGAACGTACCAATGCAGAACTCCTCACAAATAGGCCCTGAACCGGTACCCTCCATAACCTCCCTGTCTCACTGGAACGTACCAATGCAGAACTCCACTCAAATATGCCCTGATCCTGTACCGTGCATAATCTCCCTGTCTCACTGGAACATACCATTGCAGAACACCACACAAATATGCCCTGAACCTGTACCCGACCATAACCTCCCTGTCTCACTGGAACGTACCACTGCAGAACTCCACACAAATATGCCCTGAACCTGTACCCTCCATAACCTCCCTGTCTCACTGGAACGTACCAATGCAGAACTACACACAAATATCCCCTGAACCTCTACCCCTCCATAACCTCCCTGTCTCACTGGAATGTACCAATGCAGAACTCCGCACAAATATACCCTGAACCTGTACCCCTCCATAACCTCCCTGTCTGACTGGAACGCACCAATGCCGAACTCCACTCAAATATGCCCTGATCCTGTACCCGACCATAACCTCCCTGTCTCACTGGAACGTACTACTGCAGAACTCCACACAAATATGCCCTGAACCTGTACCCTCCATAACCTCCCCGTCTCACTGGAACGTACCAATGCAGAACTACACACAAATATGCCCTGAACCTGAACCCCTCCATAACCTCCCTGTCTCACTGGAACGTACCAATGCAGAACTCCACACAAATATGCCCTGAACCTGTACCCCTCCATAACTTCCCTGTCTCACTGGAACGCACCAATGCCGAACTCCACTCAAATATGCCCTGAAAGTGTACCCGCCCATAACCACCTTGTCTCACTGGAACGCACCAATGCAGAACTCCACACAAATTTTCCCTGAACCTGTACCCCTCCATAACCTCCCTGTCGCACTGGAACGTACCAATGCAGAACTCCACACAAATATGCCCTGAACCTGTACCCTCCATAACCTCCCTGACTCACTGGAACGTACAAATGCAGAACTACACACAAATATGCCCTGAACCTGTACCCTCCATAACCTCCCTGACTCACTGGAACGTACAACTGCAGAACTACACTCAAATATGCCCTGAACCTGTACCCCTCCATAACCTCCCAGTCTCACTGGAACGTACCATTGCAGAACACCACACAAATATGCCCTGAACCTGTACCCTCCATAACCTCCCTGACTCACTGGAACGTACAACTGCAGAACTACACTCAAATATGCCCTGAACCTGTACCCGACCATAACCTCCCTGTCTCACTGGAACGTACTACTGCAGAACTCCACACAAATATGCCCTGAACCTGTATCCTCCATAACCTCCCTGTCTGACTGGAACGCACCAATGCCGAACTCCACTCAAATATGCCCTGATCCTGTACCCGACCATAACCTCCCTGTCTCACTGGAACGTACTACTGCAGAACTCCACACAAATATGCCCTGAACCTGTATCCTCCATAACCTCCCCGTCTCACTGGAACGTACCAATGCAGAACTACACACAAATATGCCCTGAAACTGAACCCCTCCATAACCTCCCTGTCTCACTGGAACGTACCAATGCAGAACTCCACACAAATATGCCCTGAACCTGTACCCCTCCATAACTTCCCGGTCTCACTGGAACGCACCAATGCCGAACTCCACTCAAATATGCCCTGAAAGTGTACCCGCCCATAACCACCTTGTCTCACTGGAACGTACCAATGCAGAACTCCACACAAATTTTCCCTGAACCTGTACCCCTCCATAACCTCCCTGTCGCACTGGAACGTACCAATGCAGAACTCCACACAAATATGCCCTGAACCTGTACCCTCCATAACCTCCCTGACTCACTGGAACGTACAAATGCAGAACTACACACAAATATGCCCTGAACCTGTACCCTCCATAACCTCCCTGACTCACTGGAACGTACAACTGCAGAACTACACTCAAATATGCCCTGAACCTGTACCCTCCATAACCTACCTGTCTCACTGGAACGTACCAATGCAGAACTACACACAAATATGCCCTGAACCTGTACCCCTCCATAACCTCCCTGTCTCACTGGAAATTACCAATGCAGAACTCCACACAAATATGCCCTGAACCTGTACCCGACCATAACCTCCCTGTCTCACTGGAACGTACCAATGCAGAACTACACACAAATATGCCCTGAACCTGTACCCGACCATAACCTCCCAGTCTCACTGGAATGTACCAATGCAGAACTCCACACAAATATGCCCTGAACCTGTACCCCTCCATAACCTCCCTGTCTGACTGGAACGCACCAATGCCGAACTCCACTCAAATATGCCCTGATCCTGTACCCGACCATAACCTCCCTGTCTCACTGGAACGTACTACTGCAGAACTCCACACAAATATGCCCTGAACCTGTATCCTCCATAACCTCCCCGTCTCACTGGAACGTACCAATGCAGAACTACACACAAATATGCCCTGAACCTGTACCCTCCATAACCTCCCAGTCTCACTGGAACGTACCATTGCAGAACACCACAGAAATATGCCCTGAACGTTTACCCGCCCATAAAATCTTTGTCTCACTGGAACGTACCAACGCAGAACGCCACACAAATATGCCATGAACCGGTCCCCTCCATAACCTCCCTGTCTCACTGGAAATTACCAATGCAGAACTCCACACAAATATGCCCTGAACCTGTACCCGACCATAACCTCCCTGTCTCACTGGAACGTACCAATGCAGAACTACACACAAATATGCCCTGAACCTGTACCCCTCCATAACCACCCAGTCTCACTGGAATGTACCAATGCAGAACTCCACACAAATATGCCCTGAACCTGTACCCCTCCATAACCTCCCTGTCTGACTGGAACGCACCAATGCCGAACTCCACTCAAATATGCCCTGATCCTGTACCCGACCATAACCTCCCTGTCTCACTGGAACGTACTACTGCAGAACTCCACACAAATATGCCCTGAACCTGTATCCTCCATAACCTCCCCGTCTCACTGGAACGTACCAATGCAGAACTACACACAAATATGCCCTGAAACTGAACCCCTCCATAACCTCCCTGTCTCACTGGAACGTACCAATGCAGAACTCCACACAAATATGCCCTGAACCTGTACCCCTCCATAACTTCCCTGTCTCACTGGAACGCACCAATGCCGAACTCCACTCAAATATGCCCTGAAAGTGTACCCGCCCATAACCACCTTGTCTCACTGGAACGCACCAATGCAGAACTCCACACAAATTTTCCCTGAACCTGTACCCCTCCATAACCTCCCTGTCGCACTGGAACGTACCAATGCAGAACTCCACACAAATATGCCCTGAACCTGTACCCTCCATAACCTCCCTGACTCACTGGAACGTACAAATGCAGAACTACACACAAATATGCCCTGAACCTGTACCCTCCATAACCTCCCTGACTCACTGGAACGTACAACTGCAGAACTACACTCAAATATGCCCTGAACCTGTACCCCTCCATAACCTCCCAGTCTCACTGGAACGTACCATTGCAGAACACCACACAAATATGCCCTGAACCTGTACCCGACCATAACCTCCCTGTCTCACTGGAACGTACCACAGAAGAACTCCACACAAATATGCCCTGAACCTGTACCCTCCATAACCTCCCTGTCTCACTGGAACGTACCAATGCAGAACTACACACAAATATGCCCTGAACCTGTACCCCTCCATAACCTCCCTGTCTCACTGGAACGTACCAATGCAGAACTCCACACAAATATGCCCTGAACCTGTACCCCTCCATAACTTCCCTGTCTCACAGGAAAGTCCCACTGCAGAACTCCACACAAATATGCCTTGAACCTGTACCCTCCATAACCTCCCAGTCTCACTGGAACGTACCATTGCAGAACACCACAGAAATATGCCCTGAACCTGTACCCTCCATTACCTCCCAGTCTCACTGGAACGTACCAATGCAGAACTCCACACAAATATGCCCTGAACCTGTACCCTCCATAAACTCCCTGTCTCACTGGAATGTACCAATGCAGAACTACACACAAATATGCCCTGAACCTGTACCCCTCCATAACCTCCCTGTCTCACTGGAACGTACCAATGCAGAACACCACACAAATATGCCCTGAACCTGTACCCCTCCATAACTTCCCTGTCTCACTGGAATGTACCACTGCAGAACTCCACATAAATGTGCCCTGAACCTGTACACCACCATAACCTCCCTGTCTCACTGGAACGTACCAATGCAGAACTCCGCACAAATATGCTCTGAACCTGTACCCACTATAACCTCCCTGTCTCACTGGAACGTACCAATGCAGAACTCCAGACAAATGTGCCCTGAACCGAAACACCTCCATAACCTCCCTGTCTCACAGGAACGTACCAATGCAGAACTCCTCACAAATAGGCCCTGAACCGGTACCCTCCATAACCTCCCTGTCTCACTGGAACGTACCAATGCAGAACTCCACTCAAATATGCCCTGATCCTGTACCGTGCATAATCTCCCTGTCTCACTGGAACATACCATTGCAGAACACCACACAAATATGCCCTGAACCTGTACCCGACCATAACCTCCCTGTCTCACTGGAACGTACCACTGCAGAACTCCACACAAATATGCCCTGAACCTGTACCCTCCATAACCTCCCTGTCTCACTGGAACGTACCAATGCAGAACTACACACAAATATCCCCTGAACCTCTACCCCTCCATAACCTCCCTGTCTCACTGGAATGTACCAATGCAGAACTCCGCACAAATATACCCTGAACCTGTACCCCTCCATAACCTCCCTGTCTGACTGGAACGCACCAATGCCGAACTCCACTCAAATATGCCCTGATCCTGTACCCGACCATAACCTCCCTGTCTCACTGGAACGTACTACTGCAGAACTCCACACAAATATGCCCTGAACCTGTACCCTCCATAACCTCCCCGTCTCACTGGAACGTACCAATGCAGAACTACACACAAATATGCCCTGAACCTGAACCCCTCCATAACCTCCCTGTCTCACTGGAACGTACCAATGCAGAACTCCACACAAATATGCCCTGAACCTGTACCCCTCCATAACTTCCCTGTCTCACTGGAACGCACCAATGCCGAACTCCACTCAAATATGCCCTGAAAGTGTACCCGCCCATAACCACCTTGTCTCACTGGAACGCACCAATGCAGAACTCCACACAAATTTTCCCTGAACCTGTACCCCTCCATAACCTCCCTGTCGCACTGGAACGTACCAATGCAGAACTCCACACAAATATGCCCTGAACCTGTACCCTCCATAACCTCCCTGACTCACTGGAACGTACAAATGCAGAACTACACACAAATATGCCCTGAACCTGTACCCTCCATAACCTCCCTGACTCACTGGAACGTACAACTGCAGAACTACACTCAAATATGCCCTGAACCTGTACCCCTCCATAACCTCCCAGTCTCACTGGAACGTACCATTGCAGAACACCACACAAATATGCCCTGAACCTGTACCCTCCATAACCTCCCTGACTCACTGGAACGTACAACTGCAGAACTACACTCAAATATGCCCTGAACCTGTACCCGACCATAACCTCCCTGTCTCACTGGAACGTACTACTGCAGAACTCCACACAAATATGCCCTGAACCTGTATCCTCCATAACCTCCCTGTCTGACTGGAACGCACCAATGCCGAACTCCACTCAAATATGCCCTGAACCTGTACCCGACCATAACCTCCCTGTCTCACTGGAACGTACTACTGCAGAACTCCACACAAATATGCCCTGAACCTGTATCCTCCATAACCTCCCCGTCTCACTGGAACGTACCAATGCAGAACTACACACAAATATGCCCTGAAACTGAACCCCTCCATAACCTCCCTGTCTCACTGGAACGTACCAATGCAGAACTCCACACAAATATGCCCTGAACCTGTACCCCTCCATAACTTCCCGGTCTCACTGGAACGCACCAATGCCGAACTCCACTCAAATATGCCCTGAAAGTGTACCCGCCCATAACCACCTTGTCTCACTGGAACGTACCAATGCAGAACTCCACACAAATTTTCCCTGAACCTGTACCCCTCCATAACCTCCCTGTCGCACTGGAACGTACCAATGCAGAACTCCACACAAATATGCCCTGAACCTGTACCCTCCATAACCTCCCTGACTCACTGGAACGTACAAATGCAGAACTACACACAAATATGCCCTGAACCTGTACCCTCCATAACCTCCCTGACTCACTGGAACGTACAACTGCAGAACTACACTCAAATATGCCCTGAACCTGTACCCTCCATAACCTACCTGTCTCACTGGAACGTACCAATGCAGAACTACACACAAATATGCCCTGAACCTGTACCCCTCCATAACCTCCCTGTCTCACTGGAAATTACCAATGCAGAACTCCACACAAATATGCCCTGAACCTGTACCCGACCATAACCTCCCTGTCTCACTGGAACGTACCAATGCAGAACTACACACAAATATGCCCTGAACCTGTACCCGACCATAACCTCCCAGTCTCACTGGAATGTACCAATGCAGAACTCCACACAAATATGCCCTGAACCTGTACCCCTCCATAACCTCCCTGTCTGACTGGAACGCACCAATGCCGAACTCCACTCAAATATGCCCTGATCCTGTACCCGACCATAACCTCCCTGTCTCACTGGAACGTACTACTGCAGAACTCCACACAAATATGCCCTGAACCTGTATCCTCCATAACCTCCCCGTCTCACTGGAACGTACCAATGCAGAACTACACACAAATATGCCCTGAAACTGAACCCCTCCATAACCTCCCTGTCTCACTGGAACGTACCAATGCAGAACTCCACACAAATATGCCCTGAACCTGTACCCCTCCATAACTTCCCTGTCTCACTGGAACGCACCAATGCCGAACTCCACTCAAATATGCCCTGAAAGTGTACCCGCCCATAACCACCTTGTCTCACTGGAACGCACCAATGCAGAACTCCACACAAATTTTCCCTGAACCTGTACCCCTCCATAACCTCGCTGTCGCACTGGAACGTACCAATGCAGAACTCCACACAAATATGCCCTGAACCTGTACCCTCCATAACCTCCCTGACTCACTGGAACGTACAAATGCAGAACTACACACAAATATGCCCTGAACCTGTACCCTCCATAACCTCCCTGACTCACTGGAACGTACAACTGCAGAACTACACTCAAATATGCCCTGAACCTGTACCCCTCCATAACCTCCCAGTCTCACTGGAACGTACCATTGCAGAACACCACACAAATATGCCCTGAACCTGTACCCTCCATAACCTCCCAGTCTCACTGGAACGTACCATTGCAGAACACCACAGAAATATGCCCTGAACGTTTACCCGCCCATAAAATCTTTGTCTCACTGGAACGTACCAACGCAGAACGCCACACAAATATGCCATGAACCGGTCCCCTCCATAACCTCCCTGTCTCACTGGAAATTACCAATGCAGAACTCCACACAAATATGCCCTGAACCTGTACCCGACCATAACCTCCCTGTCTCACTGGAACGTACCACTGCAGAACTCCACACAAATATGCCCTGAACCTGTACCCTCCATAACCTCCCTGTCTCACTGGAACGTACCAATGCAGAACTACACACAAATATGCCCTGAACCTGTACCCTCCATAACCTCCCAGTCTCACTGGAACGTACCATTGCAGAACACCACAGAAATATGCCCTGAACGTTTACCCGCCCATAAAATCTTTGTCTCACTGGAACGTACCAACGCAGAACGCCACACAAATATGCCATGAACCGGTCCCCTCCATAACCTCCCTGTCTCACTGGAAATTACCAATGCAGAACTCCACACAAATATGCCCTGAACCTGTACCCGACCATAACCTCCCTGTCTCACTGGAACGTACCACTGCAGAACTCCACACAAATATGCCCTGAACCTGTACCCTCCATAACCTCCCTGTCTCACTGGAACGTACCAATGCAGAACTACACACAAATATGCCCTGAACCTGTACCCCTCCATAACCTCCCTGTCTGACTGGAACGCACCAATGCCGAACTCCACTCAAATATGCCCTGATCCTGTACCCGACCATAACCTCCCTGTCTTACTGGAACGTACTACTGCAGAACTCCACACAAATATGCCCTGAACCTGTATCCTCCATAACCTCCCTGTCTGACTGGAACGCACCAATGCCGAACTCCACTCAAATATGCCCTGATCCTGTACCCGACCATAACCTCCCTGTCTCACTGGAACGTACTACTGCAGAACTCCACACAAATATGCCCTGAACCGGTATCCTCCATAACCTCCCCGTCTCACTGGAAGTACCAATGCAGAACTACACACAAATATGCCCTGAAACTGAACCCCTCCATAACCTCCCTGTCTCACTGGAACGTACCAATGCAGAACTCCACACAAATATGCCCTGAACCTGTACCCCTCCATAACTTCCCTGTCTCACTGGAACGCACCAATGCCGAACTCCACTCAAATATGCCCTGAATGTGTACCCGCCCATAACCACCTTGTCTCACTGGAACGCACCAATGCAGAACTCCACACAAATTTTCCCTGAACCTGTACCCCTCCATAACCTCCCTGTCGCACTGGAACGTACCAATGCAGAACTCCACACAAATATGCCCTGAACCTGTACCCTCCATAACCTCCCTGACTCACTGGAACGTACAAATGCAGAACTACACACAAATATGCCCTGAACCTGTACCCTCCATAACCTCCCTGACTCACTGGAACGTACAACTGCAGAACTACACTCAAATATGCCCTGAACCTGTACCCTCCATAACCTACCTGTCTCACTGGAACGTACCAATGCAGAACTACACACAAATATGCCCTGAACCTGTACCCCTCCATAATCTCCCTGTCTCACTGGAACGTACCAATGCAGAACTCCACACAAATATGCCCTGAACCTGTACCCCTCCATAACTTCCCTGTCTCACAGGAAAGTACCAATGCAGAACTCCACACAAATATGCCCTGAACCTGTACCCCTCCATAACTTCCCTGTCTCACAGGAAAGTACCAATGCAGAACTCCACACAAATATGCCCTGAACCTGTACCCTCCATAACCTCCCAGTCTCACTGGAACGTACCATTGCAGAACACCACAGAAATATGCCCTGAACGTTTACCCGCCCATAAAATGTTTGTCTCACTGGAACGTACCAACGCAGAACGCCACACAAATATGCCATGAACCGGTCCCCTCCATAACCTTCCTGTCTCACTGGAAATTACCAATGCAGAACTCCACACAAATATGCCCTGAACGTGTACCCGACCATAACCTCCCTGTCTCACTGGAACGTACCACTGCAGAACTCCACACAAATATGCCCTGAACCTGTACCCTCCATAACCTCCCTGTCTCACTGGAACGTACCAATGCAGAACTACACACAAATATGCCCTGAACCTGTACCCCTCCATAACCTCCCAGTCTCACTGGAATGTACCAATGCAGAACTCCACACAAATATGCCCTGAACCTGTACCCCCCCATAACCTCCCTGTCTGACTGGAACGCACCAATGCCGAACTCCACTCAAATATGCCCTGATCCTGTACCCGACCATAACCTCCCTGTCTCACTGGAACGTACTACTGCAGAACTCCACACAAATATGCCCTGAACCTGTATCCTCCATAACCTCCCCGTCTCACTGGAACGTACCAATGCAGAACTACACACAAATATGCCCTGAAACTGAACCCCTCCATAACCTCCCTGTCTCACTGGAACGTACCAATGCAGAACTCCACACAAATATGCCCTGAGCCTGTACCCCTCCATAACTTCCCTGTCTCACTGGAACGCACCAATGCCGAACTCCACTCAAATATGCCCTGAAAGTGTACCCGCCCATAACCACCTTGTCTCACTGGAACGCACCAATGCAGAACTCCACACAAATATGCCCTGAACCTGTACCCTCCATAACCTCCCTGACTCACTGGAACGTACAACTGCAGAACTACACTCAAATATGCCCTGCACCTGTACCCCTCCATAACCTCCCTGTCGCACTGGAACGTACCAATGCAGAACTCCACACAAATATGCCCTGAACCTGTACCCTCCATAACCTCCCTGACTCACTGGAACGTACAAATGCAGAACTACACACAAATATGCCCTGAACCTGTACCCTCCATAACCTCCCTGACTCACTGGAACGTACAACTGCAGAACTACACTCAAATATGCCCTGAACCTGTACCCCTCCATAACCTCCCAGTCTCACTGGAACGTACCATTGCAGAACACCACACAAATATGCCCTGAACCTGTACCCTCCATAACCTCCCAGTCTCACTGGAACGTACCATTGCAGAACACCACAGAAATATGCCCTGAACGTTTACCCGCCCATAAAATCTTTGTCTCACTGGAACGTACCAACGCAGAACGCCACACAAATATGCCATGAACCGGTCCCCTCCATAACCTCCCTGTCTCACTGGAAATTACCAATGCAGAACTCCACACAAATATGCCCTGAACCTGTACCCGACCATAACCTCCCTGTCTCACTGGAACGTACCAATGCAGAACTACACACAAATATGCCCTGAACCTGTACCCCTCCATAACCACCCAGTCTCACTGGAATGTACCAATGCAGAACTCCACACAAATATGCCCTGAACCTGTACCCCTCCATAACCTCCCTGTCTGACTGGAACGCACCAATGCCGAACTCCACTCAAATATGCCCTGATCCTGTACCCGACCATAACCTCCCTGTCTCACTGGAACGTACTACTGCAGAACTCCACACAAATATGCCCTGAACCTGTATCCTCCATAACCTCCCCGTCTCACTGGAACGTACCAATGCAGAACTACACACAAATATGCCCTGAAACTGAACCCCTCCATAACCTCCCTGTCTCACTGGAACGTACCAATGCAGAACTCCACACAAATATGCCCTGAACCTGTACCCCTCCATAACTTCCCTGTCTCACTGGAACGCACCAATGCCGAACTCCACTCAAATATGCCCTGAAAGTGTACCCGCCCATAACCACCTTGTCTCACTGGAACGCACCAATGCAGAACTCCACACAAATTTTCCCTGAACCTGTACCCCTCCATAACCTCCCTGTCGCACTGGAACGTACCAATGCAGAACTCCACACAAATATGCCCTGAACCTGTACCCTCCATAACCTCCCTGACTCACTGGAACGTACAAATGCAGAACTACACACAAATATGCCCTGAACCTGTACCCTCCATAACCTCCCTGACTCACTGGAACGTACAACTGCAGAACTACACTCAAATATGCCCTGAACCTGTACCCCTCCATAACCTCCCAGTCTCACTGGAACGTACCATTGCAGAACACCACACAAATATGCCCTGAACCTGTACCCGACCATAACCTCCCTGTCTCACTGGAACGTACCACAGAAGAACTCCACACAAATATGCCCTGAACCTGTACCCTCCATAACCTCCCTGTCTCACTGGAACGTACCAATGCAGAACTACACACAAATATGCCCTGAACCTGTACCCCTCCATAACCTCCCTGTCTCACTGGAACGTACCAATGCAGAACTCCACACAAATATGCCCTGAACCTGTACCCCTCCATAACTTCCCTGTCTCACAGGAAAGTCCCACTGCAGAACTCCACACAAATATGCCTTGAACCTGTACCCTCCATAACCTCCCAGTCTCACTGGAACGTACCATTGCAGAACACCACAGAAATATGCCCTGAACCTGTACCCTCCATTACCTCCCAGTCTCACTGGAACGTACCAATGCAGAACTCCACACAAATATGCCCTGAACCTGTACCCTCCATAAACTCCCTGTCTCACTGGAATGTACCAATGCAGAACTACACACAAATATGCCCTGAACCTGTACCCCTCCATAACCTCCCTGTCTCACTGGAACGTACCAATGCAGAACACCACACAAATATGCCCTGAACCTGTACCCCTCCATAACTTCCCTGTCTCACTGGAATGTACCACTGCAGAACTCCACACAAATGTGCCCTGAACCTGTACACCACCATAACCTCCCTGTCTCACTGGAACGTACCAATGCAGAACTCCGCACAAATATGCTCTGAACCTGTACCCACTATAACCTCCCTGTCTCACTGGAACGTACCAATGCAGAACTCCAGACAAATGTGCCCTGAACCGAAACACCTCCATAACCTCCCTGTCTCACAGGAACGTACCAATGCAGAACTCCTCACAAATAGGCCCTGAACCGGTACCCTCCATAACCTCCCTGTCTCACTGGAACGTACCAATGCAGAACTCCACTCAAATATGCCCTGATCCTGTACCGTGCATAATCTCCCTGTCTCACTGGAACATACCATTGCAGAACACCACACAAATATGCCCTGAACCTGTACCCGACCATAACCTCCCTGTCTCACTGGAACGTACCACTGCAGAACTCCACACAAATATGCCCTGAACCTGTACCCTCCATAACCTCCCTGTCTCACTGGAACGTACCAATGCAGAACTACACACAAATATCCCCTGAACCTCTACCCCTCCATAACCTCCCTGTCTCACTGGAATGTACCAATGCAGAACTCCGCACAAATATACCCTGAACCTGTACCCCTCCATAACCTCCCTGTCTGACTGGAACGCACCAATGCCGAACTCCACTCAAATATGCCCTGATCCTGTACCCGACCATAACCTCCCTGTCTCACTGGAACGTACTACTGCAGAACTCCACACAAATATGCCCTGAACCTGTACCCTCCATAACCTCCCCGTCTCACTGGAACGTACCAATGCAGAACTACACACAAATATGCCCTGAACCTGAACCCCTCCATAACCTCCCTGTCTCACTGGAACGTACCAATGCAGAACTCCACACAAATATGCCCTGAACCTGTACCCCTCCATAACTTCCCTGTCTCACTGGAACGCACCAATGCCGAACTCCACTCAAATATGCCCTGAAAGTGTACCCGCCCATAACCACCTTGTCTCACTGGAACGCACCAATGCAGAACTCCACACAAATTTTCCCTGAACCTGTACCCCTCCATAATCTCCCTGTCTCACTGGAACGTACCAATGCAGAACTCCACACAAATATGCCCTGAACCTGTACCCCTCCATAACTTCCCTGTCTCACAGGAAAGTACCAATGCAGAACTCCACACAAATATGCCCTGAACCTGTACCCCTCCATAACTTCCCTGTCTCACAGGAAAGTACCAATGCAGAACTCCACACAAATATGCCCTGAACCTGTACCCTCCATAACCTCCCAGTCTCACTGGAACGTACCATTGCAGAACACCACAGAAATATGCCCTGAACGTTTACCCGCCCATAAAATGTTTGTCTCACTGGAACGTACCAACGCAGAACGCCACACAAATATGCCATGAACCGGTCCCCTCCATAACCTTCCTGTCTCACTGGAAATTACCAATGCAGAACTCCACACAAATATGCCCTGAACGTGTACCCGACCATAACCTCCCTGTCTCACTGGAACGTACCACTGCAGAACTCCACACAAATATGCCCTGAACCTGTACCCTCCATAACCTCCCTGTCTCACTGGAACGTACCAATGCAGAACTACACACAAATATGCCCTGAACCTGTACCCCTCCATAACCTCCCAGTCTCACTGGAATGTACCAATGCAGAACTCCACACAAATATGCCCTGAACCTGTACCCCCCCATAACCTCCCTGTCTGACTGGAACGCACCAATGCCGAACTCCACTCAAATATGCCCTGATCCTGTACCCGACCATAACCTCCCTGTCTCACTGGAACGTACTACTGCAGAACTCCACACAAATATGCCCTGAACCTGTATCCTCCATAACCTCCCCGTCTCACTGGAACGTACCAATGCAGAACTACACACAAATATGCCCTGAAACTGAACCCCTCCATAACCTCCCTGTCTCACTGGAACGTACCAATGCAGAACTCCACACAAATATGCCCTGAGCCTGTACCCCTCCATAACTTCCCTGTCTCACTGGAACGCACCAATGCCGAACTCCACTCAAATATGCCCTGAAAGTGTACCCGCCCATAACCACCTTGTCTCACTGGAACGCACCAATGCAGAACTCCACACAAATATGCCCTGAACCTGTACCCTCCATAACCTCCCTGACTCACTGGAACGTACAACTGCAGAACTACACTCAAATATGCCCTGCACCTGTACCCCTCCATAACCTCCCTGTCGCACTGGAACGTACCAATGCAGAACTCCACACAAATATGCCCTGAACCTGTACCCTCCATAACCTCCCTGACTCACTGGAACGTACAAATGCAGAACTACACACAAATATGCCCTGAACCTGTACCCTCCATAACCTCCCTGACTCACTGGAACGTACAACTGCAGAACTACACTCAAATATGCCCTGAACCTGTACCCCTCCATAACCTCCCAGTCTCACTGGAACGTACCATTGCAGAACACCACACAAATATGCCCTGAACCTGTACCCTCCATAACCTCCCAGTCTCACTGGAACGTACCATTGCAGAACACCACAGAAATATGCCCTGAACGTTTACCCGCCCATAAAATCTTTGTCTCACTGGAACGTACCAACGCAGAACGCCACACAAATATGCCATGAACCGGTCCCCTCCATAACCTCCCTGTCTCACTGGAAATTACCAATGCAGAACTCCACACAAATATGCCCTGAACCTGTACCCGACCATAACCTCCCTGTCTCACTGGAACGTACCAATGCAGAACTACACACAAATATGCCCTGAACCTGTACCCCTCCATAACCACCCAGTCTCACTGGAATGTACCAATGCAGAACTCCACACAAATATGCCCTGAACCTGTACCCCTCCATAACCTCCCTGTCTGACTGGAACGCACCAATGCCGAACTCCACTCAAATATGCCCTGATCCTGTACCCGACCATAACCTCCCTGTCTCACTGGAACGTACTACTGCAGAACTCCACACAAATATGCCCTGAACCTGTATCCTCCATAACCTCCCCGTCTCACTGGAACGTACCAATGCAGAACTACACACAAATATGCCCTGAAACTGAACCCCTCCATAACCTCCCTGTCTCACTGGAACGTACCAATGCAGAACTCCACACAAATATGCCCTGAACCTGTACCCCTCCATAACTTCCCTGTCTCACTGGAACGCACCAATGCCGAACTCCACTCAAATATGCCCTGAAAGTGTACCCGCCCATAACCACCTTGTCTCACTGGAACGCACCAATGCAGAACTCCACACAAATTTTCCCTGAACCTGTACCCCTCCATAACCTCCCTGTCGCACTGGAACGTACCAATGCAGAACTCCACACAAATATGCCCTGAACCTGTACCCTCCATAACCTCCCTGACTCACTGGAACGTACAAATGCAGAACTACACACAAATATGCCCTGAACCTGTACCCTCCATAACCTCCCTGACTCACTGGAACGTACAACTGCAGAACTACACTCAAATATGCCCTGAACCTGTACCCCTCCATAACCTCCCAGTCTCACTGGAACGTACCATTGCAGAACACCACACAAATATGCCCTGAACCTGTACCCGACCATAACCTCCCTGTCTCACTGGAACGTACCACAGAAGAACTCCACACAAATATGCCCTGAACCTGTACCCTCCATAACCTCCCTGTCTCACTGGAACGTACCAATGCAGAACTACACACAAATATGCCCTGAACCTGTACCCCTCCATAACCTCCCTGTCTCACTGGAACGTACCAATGCAGAACTCCACACAAATATGCCCTGAACCTGTACCCCTCCATAACTTCCCTGTCTCACAGGAAAGTCCCACTGCAGAACTCCACACAAATATGCCTTGAACCTGTACCCTCCATAACCTCCCAGTCTCACTGGAACGTACCATTGCAGAACACCACAGAAATATGCCCTGAACCTGTACCCTCCATTACCTCCCAGTCTCACTGGAACGTACCAATGCAGAACTCCACACAAATATGCCCTGAACCTGTACCCTCCATAAACTCCCTGTCTCACTGGAATGTACCAATGCAGAACTACACACAAATATGCCCTGAACCTGTACCCCTCCATAACCTCCCTGTCTCACTGGAACGTACCAATGCAGAACACCACACAAATATGCCCTGAACCTGTACCCCTCCATAACTTCCCTGTCTCACTGGAATGTACCACTGCAGAACTCCACACAAATGTGCCCTGAACCTGTACACCACCATAACCTCCCTGTCTCACTGGAACGTACCAATGCAGAACTCCGCACAAATATGCTCTGAACCTGTACCCACTATAACCTCCCTGTCTCACTGGAACGTACCAATGCAGAACTCCAGACAAATGTGCCCTGAACCGAAACACCTCCATAACCTCCCTGTCTCACAGGAACGTACCAATGCAGAACTCCTCACAAATAGGCCCTGAACCGGTACCCTCCATAACCTCCCTGTCTCACTGGAACGTACCAATGCAGAACTCCACTCAAATATGCCCTGATCCTGTACCGTGCATAATCTCCCTGTCTCACTGGAACATACCATTGCAGAACACCACACAAATATGCCCTGAACCTGTACCCGACCATAACCTCCCTGTCTCACTGGAACGTACCACTGCAGAACTCCACACAAATATGCCCTGAACCTGTACCCTCCATAACCTCCCTGTCTCACTGGAACGTACCAATGCAGAACTACACACAAATATCCCCTGAACCTCTACCCCTCCATAACCTCCCTGTCTCACTGGAATGTACCAATGCAGAACTCCGCACAAATATACCCTGAACCTGTACCCCTCCATAACCTCCCTGTCTGACTGGAACGCACCAATGCCGAACTCCACTCAAATATGCCCTGATCCTGTACCCGACCATAACCTCCCTGTCTCACTGGAACGTACTACTGCAGAACTCCACACAAATATGCCCTGAACCTGTACCCTCCATAACCTCCCCGTCTCACTGGAACGTACCAATGCAGAACTACACACAAATATGCCCTGAACCTGAACCCCTCCATAACCTCCCTGTCTCACTGGAACGTACCAATGCAGAACTCCACACAAATATGCCCTGAACCTGTACCCCTCCATAACTTCCCTGTCTCACTGGAACGCACCAATGCCGAACTCCACTCAAATATGCCCTGAAAGTGTACCCGCCCATAACCACCTTGTCTCACTGGAACGCACCAATGCAGAACTCCACACAAATTTTCCCTGAACCTGTACCCCTCCATAACCTCCCTGTCGCACTGGAACGTACCAATGCAGAACTCCACACAAATATGCCCTGAACCTGTACCCTCCATAACCTCCCTGACTCACTGGAACGTACAAATGCAGAACTACACACAAATATGCCCTGAACCTGTACCCTCCATAACCTCCCTGACTCACTGGAACGTACAACTGCAGAACTACACTCAAATATGCCCTGAACCTGTACCCCTCCATAACCTCCCAGTCTCACTGGAACGTACCATTGCAGAACACCACACAAATATGCCCTGAACCTGTACCCTCCATAACCTCCCTGACTCACTGGAACGTACAACTGCAGAACTACACTCAAATATGCCCTGAACCTGTACCCGACCATAACCTCCCTGTCTCACTGGAACGTACTACTGCAGAACTCCACACAAATATGCCCTGAACCTGTATCCTCCATAACCTCCCTGTCTGACTGGAACGCACCAATGCCGAACTCCACTCAAATATGCCCTGATCCTGTACCCGACCATAACCTCCCTGTCTCACTGGAACGTACTACTGCAGAACTCCACACAAATATGCCCTGAACCTGTATCCTCCATAACCTCCCCGTCTCACTGGAACGTACCAATGCAGAACTACACACAAATATGCCCTGAAACTGAACCCCTCCATAACCTCCCTGTCTCACTGGAACGTACCAATGCAGAACTCCACACAAATATGCCCTGAACCTGTACCCCTCCATAACTTCCCGGTCTCACTGGAACGCACCAATGCCGAACTCCACTCAAATATGCCCTGAAAGTGTACCCGCCCATAACCACCTTGTCTCACTGGAACGTACCAATGCAGAACTCCACACAAATTTTCCCTGAACCTGTACCCCTCCATAACCTCCCTGTCGCACTGGAACGTACCAATGCAGAACTCCACACAAATATGCCCTGAACCTGTACCCTCCATAACCTCCCTGACTCACTGGAACGTACAAATGCAGAACTACACACAAATATGCCCTGAACCTGTACCCTCCATAACCTCCCTGACTCACTGGAACGTACAACTGCAGAACTACACTCAAATATGCCCTGAACCTGTACCCTCCATAACCTACCTGTCTCACTGGAACGTACCAATGCAGAACTACACACAAATATGCCCTGAACCTGTACCCCTCCATAATCTCCCTGTCTCACTGGAACGTACCAATGCAGAACTCCACACAAATATGCCCTGAACCTGTACCCCTCCATAACTTCCCTGTCTCACAGGAAAGTACCAATGCAGAACTCCACACAAATATGCCCTGAACCTGTACCCCTCCATAACTTCCCTGTCTCACAGGAAAGTACCAATGCAGAACTCCACACAAATATGCCCTGAACCTGTACCCTCCATAACCTCCCAGTCTCACTGGAACGTACCATTGCAGAACACCACAGAAATATGCCCTGAACCTGTACCCGACCATAACCTCCCTGTCTCACTGGAACGTACCACTGCAGAACTCCACACAAATATGCCCTGAACCTGTACCGTCCATAACCTCCCTGTCTCACTGGAACGTACCAATGCAGAACTACACACAAATATGCCCTGAACCTGTACCCCTCCATAACCTCCCAGTCTCACTGGAATGTACCAATGCAGAACTCCACACAAATATGCCCTGAACCTGTACCCCCCCATAACCTCCCTGTCTGACTGGAACGCACCAATGCCGAACTCCACTCAAATATGCCCTGATCCTGTACTCGACCATAACCTCCCTGTCTCACTGGAACGTACTACTGCAGAACTCCACACAAATATGCCCTGAACCTGTATCCTCCATAACCTCCCCGTCTCACTGGAACGTACCAATGCAGAACTACACACAAATATGCCCTGAAACTGAACCCCTCCATAACCTCCCTGTCTCACTGGAACGTACCAATGCAGAACTCCACACAAATATGCCCTGAACCTGTACCCCTCCATAACTTCCCTGTCTCACTGGAACGCACCAATGCCGAACTCCACTCAAATATGCCCTGAAAGTGTACCCGCCCATAACCACCTTGTCTCACTGGAACGCACCAATGCAGAACTCCACACAAATATGCCCTGAACCTGTACCCTCCATAACCTCCCTGACTCACTGGAACGTACAACTGCAGAACTACACTCAAATATGCCCTGAACCTGTACCCCTCCATAACCTCCCTGTCGCACTGGAACGTACCAATGCAGAACTCCACACAAATATGCCCTGAACCTGTACCCTCCATAACCTCCCTGACTCACTGGAACGTACAAATGCAGAACTACACACAAATATGCCCTGAACCTGTACCCTCCATAACCTCCCTGACTCACTGGAACGTACAACTGCAGAACTACACTCAAATATGCCCTGAACCTGTACCCCTCCATAACCTCCCAGTCTCACTGGAACGTACCATTGCAGAACACCACACAAATATGACCTGAACCTGTACCCTCCATAACCTCCCAGTCTCACTGGAACGTACCATTGCAGAACACCACAGAAATATGCCCTGAACGTTTACCCGCCCATAAAATCTTTGTCTCACTGGAACGTACCAACGCAGAACGCCACACAAATATGCCATGAACCAGGTCCCCTCCATAACCTCCCTGTCTCACTGGAAATTACCAATGCAGAACTCCACACAAATATGCCCTGAACCTGTACCCGACCATAACCTCCCTGTCTCACTGGATCGTACCAATGCAGAACTACACACAAATATGCCCTGAACCTGTACCCCTCCATAACCTCCCAGTCTCACTGGAATGTACCAATGCAGAACTCCACACAAATATGCCCTGAACCTGTACCCCTCCATAACCTCCCTGTCTGACTGGGACGCACCAATGCCGAACTCCACTCAAATATGCCCTGATCCTGTACCCGACCATAAACTCCCTGTCTCACTGGAACGTACTACTGCAGAACTCCACACAAATATGCCCTGAACCTGTATCCTCCATAACCTCCCCGTCTCACTGGAACGTACCAATGCAGAACTACACACAAATATGCCCTGAAACTGAACCCCTCCATAACCTCCCTGTCTCACTGGAACGTACCAATGCAGCACTCCATACAAATATGCCCTGAACCTGTACCGCTCCATAACTTCCCTGTCTCACTGGAACGCACCAATGCCGAACTCCACTCAAATATGCCCTGAAAGTGTACCCGCCCATAACCACCTTGTCTCACTGGAACGCACCAATGCAGAACTCCACACAAATTTTCCCTGAACCTGTACCCCTCCATAACCTCCCTGTCGCACTGGAACGTACCAATGCAGAACTCCACACAAATATGCCCTGAACCTGTACCCTCCATAACCTCCCTGACTCACTGGAACGTACAAATGCAGAACTACACACAAATATGCCCTGAACCTGTACCCTCCATAACCTCCCTGACTCACTGGAACGTACAACTGCAGAACTACACTCAAATATGCCCTGAACCTGTACCCCTCCATAACCTCCCAGTCTCACTGGAACGTACCATTGCAGAACACCACACAAATATGCCCTGAACCTGTACCCGACCATAACCTCCCTGTCTCACTGGAACGTACCACAGAAGAACTCCACACAAATATGCCCTGAACCTGTACCCTCCATAACCTACCTTTCTCACTGGAACGTACCAATGCAGAACTACACACAAATATGCCCTGAACCTGTACCCCTCCATAACCTCCCTGTCTCACTGGAACGTACCAATGCAGAACTCCACACAAATATGCCCTGAACCTGTACCCCTCCATAACTTCCCTGTCTCACAGGAAAGTCCCACTGCAGAACTCCACACAAATATGCCTTGAACCTGTACCCTCCATAACCTCCCAGTCTCACTGGAACGTACCATTGCAGAACACCACAGAAATATGCCCTGAACCTGTACCCTCCATTACCTCCCAGTCTCACTGGAACGTACCAATGCAGAACTCCACACAAATATGCCCTGAACCTGTACCCTCCATAAACTCCCTGTCTCACTGGAATGTACCAATGCAGAACTACACACAAATATGCCCTGAACCTGTACCCCTCCATAACCTCCCTGTCTCACTGGAACGTACCAATGCAGAACACCACACAAATATGCCCTGAACCTGTACCCCTCCATAACTTCCCTGTCTCACTTTAAAGTACCAATGCAGAACTCCACACAAATATGCCCTGAACCTGTACCCGACCAGAACCACCCTGTCTCACTGGAATGTACCACTGCAGAACTCCACACAAATGTGCCCTGAACCTGTACACCACCATAACCTCCCTGTCTCACTGGAACGTACCAATGCAGAACTCCGCACAAATATGCTCTGAACCTGTACCCACTATAACCTCCCTGTCTCACTGGAACGTACCAATGCAGAACTCCAGACAAATGTGCCCTGAACCTATACACCTCCATAACCTCCCTGTCTCACTGGAACGTACCAATGCAGAACTCCACACAAATAGGCCCTGAACCGGTACCCTCCATAACCTCCCTGTCTCACTGGAACGTACCAATGCAGAACTCCACTCAAATATGCCCTGATCCTGTACCGTGCATAATCTCCCTGTCTCACTGGAACATACCATTGCAGAACACCACACAAATATGCCCTGAACCTGTACCCGACCATAACCTCCCTGTCTCACTGGAACGTACCACTGCAGAACTCCACACAAATATGCCCTGAACCTGTACCCTCCATAACCTCCCTGTCTCACTGGAACGTACCAATGCAGAACTACACACAAATATCCCCTGAACCTCTACCCCTCCATAACCTCCCTGTCTCACTGGAATGTACCAATGCAGAACTCCGCACAAATATGCCCTGAACCTGTACCCCTCCATAACCTCCCTGTCTGACTGGAACGCACCAATGCCGAACTCCACTCAAATATGCCCTGATCCTGTACCCGACCATAACCTCCCTGTCTCACTGGAACGTACTACTGCAGAACTCCACACAAATATGCCCTGAACCTGTACCCTCCATAACCTCCCCGTCTCACTGGAACGTACCAATGCAGAACTACACACAAATATGCCCTGAACCTGAACCCCTCCATAACCTCCCTGTCTCACTGGAACGTACCAATGCAGAACTCCACACAAATATGCCCTGAACCTGTACCCCTCCATAACTTCCCTGTCTCACTGGAACGCACCAATGCCGAACTCCACTCAAATATGCCCTGAAAGTGTACCCGCCCATAACCACCTTGTCTCACTGGAACGCACCAATGCAGAACTCCACACAAATTTTCCCTGAACCTGTACCCCTCCATAACCTCCCTGTCGCACTGGAACGTACCAATGCAGAACTCCACACAAATATGCCCTGAATCTGTACCCTCCATAACCTCCCTGACTCACTGGAACGTACAAATGCAGAACTACACACAAATATGCCCTGAACCTGTACCCTCCATAACCTCCCTGACTCACTGGAACGTACAACTGCAGAACTACACTCAAATATGCCCTGAACCTGTACCCCTCCATAACCTCCCAGTCTCACTGGAACGTACCATTGCAGAACACCACACAAATATGCCCTGAACGTTTACCCGCCCATAAGATCCTTGTCTCACTGGAACGTACCAACGCAGAACTCCATACAAATATGCCCTGAACCTGTACCCCTCCATAACCTCCCTGTCTCACTGGAACGTACCAATGCAGAATTCCACACAAATATGCCCTGAACCTGTACCCCTCCATAACATCCCAGTCTCACTGGAACTCACCAATGTCGAACTCCACTCAAATATGCCCTGAAACTGTACCCCTCCATAACCTTCTGTCTCACTGGAACGTACCATTGCAGAACACCACAGAAATATGCCCTGAACGTGTACCTGCCCATAAGCTCCTTGTCTCACTGCAACGCACCAATGCAGAACTCCACACAAATATGCCCTGAAACTGTACCCCTCCATAAGCTCCTTGTCTCACTGGAACGTACCAATGCAGAATTCCACACAAATATGCCCTGAACGTGTACCCGCCCATAACCTCCTTGTCTCACTGGAACGCACCAATGCAGAACTCCACACAAATTTTCCCTGAACCTGTACCCCTCCATAACCTCCCTGTCGCACTGGAACGTACCAATGCAGAACTCCACACAAATATGCCCTGAACCTGTACCCTCCATAACCTCCCTGACTCACTGGAACGTACAAATGCAGAACTACACACAAATATGCCCTGAACCTGTACCCTCCATAACCTCCCTGACTCACTGGAACGTACAACTGCAGAACTACACTCAAATATGCCCTGAACCTGTACCCCTCCATAACCTCCCAGTCTCACTGGAACGTACCATTGCAGAACACCACACAAATATGCCCTGAACCTGTACCCGACCATAACCTCCCTGTCTCACTGGAACGTACCACAGAAGAACTCCACACAAATATGCCCTGAACCTGTACCCTCCATAACCTCCCTGTCTCACTGGAACGTACCAATGCAGAACTACACACAAATATGCCCTGAACCTGTACCCCTCCATAACCTCCCTGTCTCACTGGAACGTACAAATGCAGAACTCCACACAAATATGCCCTGAACCTGTACCCCTCCATAACTTCCCTGTCTCACAGGAAAGTCCCACTGCAGAACTCCACACAAATATGCCTTGAACCTGTACCCTCCATAACCTCCCAGTCTCACTGGAACGTACCATTGCAGAACACCACAGAAATATGCCCAGAACCTGTACCCTCCATTACCTCCCAGTCTCACTGGAACGTACCAATGCAGAACTCCACACAAATATGCCCTGAACCTGTACCCTCCATAAACTCCCTGTCTCACTGGAATGTACCAATGCAGAACTACACACAAATATGCCCTGAACCTGTACCCCTCCATAACCTCCCTGTCTCACTGGAACGTGCCAATGCAGAACACCACACAAATATGCCCTGAACCTGTACCCCTCCATAACTTCCCTGTCTCACTTTAAAGTACCAATGCAGAACTCCACACAAATATGCCCTGAACCTGTACCCGACCAGAACCACCCTGTCTCACTGGAATGTACCACTGCAGAACTCCACACAAATGTGCCCTGAACCTGTACACCACCATAATCTCCCTGTCTCACTGGAACATACCATTGCAGAACACCACACAAATATGCCCTGAACCTGTACCCGACCATAACCTCCCTGTCTCACTGGAACGTACCACTGCAGAACTCCACACAAATATGCCCTGAACCTGTACCCTCCATAACCTCCCTGTCTCACTGGAACGTACCAATGCAGAACTACACACAAATATCCCCTGAACCTCTACCCCTCCATAACCTCCCTGTCTCACTGGAATGTACCAATGCAGAACTCCGCACAAATATACCCTGAACCTGTACCCCTCCATAACCTCCCTGTCTGACTGGAACGCACCAATGCCGAACTCCACTCAAATATGCCCTGATCCTGTACCCGACCATAACCTCCGTGTCTCACTGGAACGTACTACTGCAGAACTCCACACAAATATGCCCTGAACCTGTACCCTCCATAACCTCCCCGTCTCACTGGAACGTACCAATGCAGAACTACACACAAATATGCCCTGAACCAGAACCCCTCCATAACCTCCCTGTCTCACTGGAACGTACCAATGCAGAACTCCACACAAATATGCCCTGAACCTGTACCCCTCCATATCTTCCCTGTCTCACTGGAACGCACCAATGCCGAACTCCACTCAAATATGCCCTGAAAGTGTACCCGCCCATAACCACCTTGTCTCACTGGAACGCACCAATGCAGAACTCCACACAAATTTTCCCTGAACCTGTACCCCTCCATAACCTCCCTGTCGCACTGGAACGTACCAATGCAGAACTCCAGACAAATATGCCCTGAACCTGTACCCTCCATAACCTCCCTGACTCACTGGAACGTACAAATGCAGAACTACAGACAAATATGCCCTGAACCTGTACCCTCCATAACCTCCCTGACTCACTGGAACGTACAACTGCAGAACTACACTCAAATATGCCCTGAACCTGTACCCCTCCATAACCTCCCAGTCTCACTGGAACGTACCATTGCAGAACACCACACAAATATGCCCTGAACCTGTACCCTCCATAACCTCCCTTACTCACTGGAACGTACAACTGCAGAACTACACTCAAATATGCCCTGAACCTGTACCCGACCATAACCTCCCTGTCTCACTGGAACGTACTACTGCAGAAATCCACACAAATATGCCATGAACCTGTATCCTCCATAACCTCCCTGTCTGACTGGAACGCACCAATGCCGAACTCCACTCAAATATGCCCTGATCCTGTACCCGACCATAACCTCCCTGTCTCACTGGAACGTACTACTGCAGAACTCCACACAAATATGCCCTGAACCTGTATCCTCCATAACCTCCCCGTCTCACTGGAACGTACCAATGCAGAACTACACACAAATATGCCCTGAAACTGAACCCCTCCATAACCTCCCTGTCTCACTGGAACGTACCAATGCAGAACTCCACACAAATATGCCCTGAACCTGTACCCCTCCATAACTTCCCTGTCTCACTGGAACGCACCAATGCCGAACTCCACTCAAATATGCCCTGAAAGTGTACCCGCCCATAACCACCTTGTCTCACTGGAACGCACCAATGCAGAACTCCACACAAATTTTCCCTGAACCTGTACCCCTCCATAACCTCCCTGTCGCACTGGAACTTACCAATGCAGAACTCCACACAAATATGCCCTGAACCTGTACCCTCCATAACCTCCCTGACTCACTGGAACGTACAAATGCAGAACTACACACAAATATGCCCTGAACCTGTACCCTCCATAACCTCCCTGACTCACTGGAACGTACAACTGCAGAACTACACTCAAATATGCCCTGAACCTGTACCCTCCATAACCTACCTGTCTCACTGGAACGTACCAATGCAGAACTACACACAAATATGCCCTGAACCTGTACCCCTCCATAATCTCCCTGTCTCACTGGAACGTACCAATGCAGAACTCCACACAAATATGCCCTGAACCTGTACCCCTCCATAACTTCCCTGTCTCACAGGAAAGTACCAATGCAGAACTCCACACAAATATGCCCTGAACCTGTACCCCTCCATAACTTCCCTGTCTCACAGGAAAGTACCAATGCAGAACTCCACACAAATATGCCCTGAACCTGTACCCCTCCATAACCTCCCAGTCTCACTGGAACGTACCATTGCAGAACACCACACAAATATGCCCTGAACGTTTACCCGCCCATAAGATCCTTGTCTCACTGGAACGTACCAACGCAGAACTCCATACAAATATGCCCTGAACCTGTACCCCTCCATAACCTCCCTGTCTCACTGGAACGTACCAATGCAGAATTCCACACAAATATGCCCTGAACCTGTACCCCTCCATAACATCCCAGTCTCACTGGAACTCACCAATGTCGAACTCCACTCAAATATGCCCTGAAACTGTACCCCTCCATAACCTTCTGTCTCACTGGAACGTACCATTGCAGAACACCACAGAAATATGCCCTGAACGTGTACCTGCCCATAAGCTCCTTGTCTCACTGCAACGCACCAATGCAGAACTCCACACAAATATGCCCTGAAACTGTACCCCTCCATAACCTCCCTGTCGCACTGGAACGTACCAATGCAGAACTCCACACAAATATGCCCTGAACCTGTACCCTCCATAACCTCCCTGACTCACTGGAACGTACAAATGCAGAACTACACACAAATATGCCCTGAACCTGTACCCTCCATAACCTCCCTGACTCACTGGAACGTACAACTGCAGAACTACACTCAAATATGCCCTGAACCTGTACCCCTCCATAACCTCCCAGTCTCACTGGAACGTACCATTGCAGAACACCACACAAATATGCCCTGAACCTGTACCCGACCATAACCTCCCTGTCTCACTGGAACGTACCACAGAAGAACTCCACACAAATATGCCCTGAACCTGTACCCTCCATAACCTCCCTGTCTCACTGGAACGTACCAATGCAGAACTACACACAAATATGCCCTGAACCTGTACCCCTCCATAACCTCCCTGTCTCACTGGAACGTACAAATGCAGAACTCCACACAAATATGCCCTGAACCTGTACCCCTCCATAACTTCCCTGTCTCACAGGAAAGTCCCACTGCAGAACTCCACACAAATATGCCTTGAACCTGTACCCTCCATAACCTCCCAGTCTCACTGGAACGTACCATTGCAGAACACCACAGAAATATGCCCAGAACCTGTACCCTCCATTACCTCCCAGTCTCACTGGAACGTACCAATGCAGAACTCCACACAAATATGCCCTGAACCTGTACCCTCCATAAACTCCCTGTCTCACTGGAATGTACCAATGCAGAACTACACACAAATATGCCCTGAACCTGTACCCCTCCATAACCTCCCTGTCTCACTGGAACGTGCCAATGCAGAACACCACACAAATATGCCCTGAACCTGTACCCCTCCATAACTTCCCTGTCTCACTTTAAAGTACCAATGCAGAACTCCACACAAATATGCCCTGAACCTGTACCCGACCAGAACCACCCTGTCTCACTGGAATGTACCACTGCAGAACTCCACACAAATGTGCCCTGAACCTGTACACCACCATAATCTCCCTGTCTCACTGGAACATACCATTGCAGAACACCACACAAATATGCCCTGAACCTGTACCCGACCATAACCTCCCTGTCTCACTGGAACGTACCACTGCAGAACTCCACACAAATATGCCCTGAACCTGTACCCTCCATAACCTCCCTGTCTCACTGGAACGTACCAATGCAGAACTACACACAAATATCCCCTGAACCTCTACCCCTCCATAACCTCCCTGTCTCACTGGAATGTACCAATGCAGAACTCCGCACAAATATACCCTGAACCTGTACCCCTCCATAACCTCCCTGTCTGACTGGAACGCACCAATGCCGAACTCCACTCAAATATGCCCTGATCCTGTACCCGACCATAACCTCCGTGTCTCACTGGAACGTACTACTGCAGAACTCCACACAAATATGCCCTGAACCTGTACCCTCCATAACCTCCCCGTCTCACTGGAACGTACCAATGCAGAACTACACACAAATATGCCCTGAACCAGAACCCCTCCATAACCTCCCTGTCTCACTGGAACGTACCAATGCAGAACTCCACACAAATATGCCCTGAACCTGTACCCCTCCATATCTTCCCTGTCTCACTGGAACGCACCAATGCCGAACTCCACTCAAATATGCCCTGAAAGTGTACCCGCCCATAACCACCTTGTCTCACTGGAACGCACCAATGCAGAACTCCACACAAATTTTCCCTGAACCTGTACCCCTCCATAACCTCCCTGTCGCACTGGAACGTACCAATGCAGAACTCCAGACAAATATGCCCTGAACCTGTACCCTCCATAACCTCCCTGACTCACTGGAACGTACAAATGCAGAACTACAGACAAATATGCCCTGAACCTGTACCCTCCATAACCTCCCTGACTCACTGGAACGTACAACTGCAGAACTACACTCAAATATGCCCTGAACCTGTACCCCTCCATAACCTCCCAGTCTCACTGGAACGTACCATTGCAGAACACCACACAAATATGCCCTGAACCTGTACCCTCCATAACCTCCCTTACTCACTGGAACGTACAACTGCAGAACTACACTCAAATATGCCCTGAACCTGTACCCGACCATAACCTCCCTGTCTCACTGGAACGTACTACTGCAGAACTCCACACAAATATGCCCTGAACCTGTATCCTCCATAACCTCCCTGTCTGACTGGAACGCACCAATGCCGAACTCCACTCAAATATGCCCTGATCCTGTACCCGACCATAACCTCCCTGTCTCACTGGAACGTACTACTGCAGAACTCCACACAAATATGCCCTGAACCTGTATCCTCCATAACCTCCCCGTCTCACTGGAACGTACCAATGCAGAACTACACACAAATATGCCCTGAAACTGAACCCCTCCATAACCTCCCTGTCTCACTGGAACGTACCAATGCAGAACTCCACACAAATATGCCCTGAACCTGTACCCCTCCATAACTTCCCTGTCTCACTGGAACGCACCAATGCCGAACTCCACTCAAATATGCCCTGAAAGTGTACCCGCCCATAACCACCTTGTCTCACTGGAACGCACCAATGCAGAACTCCACACAAATTTTCCCTGAACCTGTACCCCTCCATAACCTCCCTGTCGCACTGGAACTTACCAATGCAGAACTCCACACAAATATGCCCTGAACCTGTACCCTCCATAACCTCCCTGACTCACTGGAACGTACAAATGCAGAACTACACACAAATATGCCCTGAACCTGTACCCTCCATAACCTCCCTGACTCACTGGAACGTACAACTGCAGAACTACACTCAAATATGCCCTGAACCTGTACCCTCCATAACCTACCTGTCTCACTGGAACGTACCAATGCAGAACTACACACAAATATGCCCTGAACCTGTACCCCTCCATAATCTCCCTGTCTCACTGGAACGTACCAATGCAGAACTCCACACAAATATGCCCTGAACCTGTACCCCTCCATAACTTCCCTGTCTCACAGGAAAGTACCAATGCAGAACTCCACACAAATATGCCCTGAACCTGTACCCCTCCATAACTTCCCTGTCTCACAGGAAAGTACCAATGCAGAACTCCACACAAATATGCCCTGAACCTGTACCCTCCATAACCTCCCAGTCTCACTGGAACGTACCATTGCAGAACACCACAGAAATATGCCCTGAACCTGTACCCGACCATAACCTCCCTGTCTCACTGGAACGTACCACTGCAGAACTCCACACAAATATGCCCTGAACCTGTACCGTCCATAACCTCCCTGTCTCACTGGAACGTACCAATGCAGAACTCCACTCAAATATGCCCTGATCCTGTACCGTGCATAATCTCCCTGTCTCACTGGAACATACCATTGCAGAACACCACACAAATATGCCCTGAACCTGTACCCGACCATAACCTCCCTGTCTCACTGGAACGTACCACTGCAGAACTCCACACAAATATGCCCTGAACCTGTACCCTCCATAACCTCCCTGTCTCACTGGAACGTACCAATGCAGAACTACACACAAATATCCCCTGAACCTCTACCCCTCCATAACCTCCCTGTCTCACTGGAATGTACCAATGCAGAACTCCGCACAAATATGCCCTGAACCTGTACCCCTCCATAACCTCCCTGTCTGACTGGAACGCACCAATGCCGAACTCCACTCAAATATGCCCTGATCCTGTACCCGACCATAACCTCCCTGTCTCACTGGAACGTACTACTGCAGAACTCCACACAAATATGCCCTGAACCTGTACCCTCCATAACCTCCCCGTCTCACTGGAACGTACCAATGCAGAACTACACACAAATATGCCCTGAACCTGAACCCCTCCATAACCTCCCTGTCTCACTGGAACGTACCAATGCAGAACTCCACACAAATATGCCCTGAACCTGTACCCCTCCATAACTTCCCTGTCTCACTGGAACGCACCAATGCCGAACTCCACTCAAATATGCCCTGAAAGTGTACCCGCCCATAACCACCTTGTCTCACTGGAACGCACCAATGCAGAACTCCACACAAATTTTCCCTGAACCTGTACCCCTCCATAACCTCCCTGTCGCACTGGAACGTACCAATGCAGAACTCCACACAAATATGCCCTGAACCTGTACCCTCCATAACCTCCCTGACTCACTGGAACGTACAAATGCAGAACTACACACAAATATGCCCTGAACCTGTACCCTCCATAACTTCCCTGACTCACTGGAACGTACAACTGCAGAACTACACTCAAATATGCCCTGAACCTGTACCCCTCCATAACCTCCCAGTCTCACTGGAACGTACCATTGCAGAACACCACACAAATATGCCCTGAACGTTTACCCGCCCATAAGATCCTTGTCTCACTGGAACGTACCAATGCAGAACTCCATACAAATATGCCCTGAACCTGTACCACTCCATAACCTCCCTGTCTCACTGGAACGTACCAATGCAGAATTCCACACAAATATGCCCTGAACCTGTACCCCTCCATAACATCCCAGTCTCACTGGAACGCACCAATGTCGAACTCCACTCAAATATGCCCTGAAACTGTACCCCTCCATAACCTTCTGTCTCACTGGAACGTACCATTGCAGAACACCACAGAAATATGCCCTGAACGTGTACCTGCCCATAAGCTCCTTGTCTCACTGGAACGCACCAATGCAGAACTCCACACAAATATGCCCTGAAACTGTACCCCTCCATAAGCTCCTTGTCTCACTGGAACGTACCAATGCAGAATTCCACACAAATATGCCCTGAACGTGTACCCGCCCATAACCTCCTTGTCTCACTGGAACGCACCAATGCAGAACTCCACACAAATTTTCCCTGAACCTGTACCCCTCCATAACCTCCCTGTCGCACTGGAACGTACCAATGCAGAACTCCACACAAATATGCCCTGAACCTGTACCCTCCATAACCTCCCTGACTCACTGGAACGTACAAATGCAGAACTACACACAAATATGCCCTGAACCTGTACCCTCCATAACCTCCCTGACTCACTGGAACGTACAACTGCAGAACTACACTCAAATATGCCCTGAACCTGTACCCCTCCATAACCTCCCAGTCTCACTGGAACGTACCATTGCAGAACACCACACAAATATGCCCTGAACCTGTACCCGACCATAACCTCCCTGTCTCACTGGAACGTACCACAGAAGAACTCCACACAAATATGCCCTGAACCTGTACCCTCCATAACCTCCCTGTCTCACTGGAACGTACCAATGCAGAACTACACACAAATATGCCCTGAACCTGTACCCCTCCATAACCTCCCTGTCTGACTGGAACGCACCAATGCCTAACTCCACTCAAATATGCCCTGATCCTGTACCCGACCATAACCTCCCTGTCTCACTGGAACGTACTACTGCAGAACTCCACACAAATATGCCCTGAACCTGTACCCTCCATAACCTCCCCGTCTCACTGGAACGTACCAATGCAGAACTACACACAAATATGCCCTGAACCTGAACCCCTCCATAACCTCCCTGTCTCACTGGAACGTACCAATGCAGAACTCCACACAAATATGCCCTGAACCTGTACCCCTCCATAACTTCCCTGTCTCACTGGAACGCACCAATGCCGAACTCCACTCAAATATGCCCTGAAAGTGTACCCGCCCATAACCACCTTGTCTCACTGGAACGCACCAATGCAGAACTCCACACAAATTTTCCCTGAACCTGTACCCCTCCATAACCTCCCTGTCGCACTGGAACGTACCAATGCAGAACTCCACACAAATATGCCCTGAACCTGTACCCTCCATAACCTCCCTGACTCACTGGAACGTACAAATGCAGAACTACACACAAATATGCCCTGAACCTGTACCCTCCATAACTTCCCTGACTCACTGGAACGTACAACTGCAGAACTACACTCAAATATGCCCTGAACCTGTACCCCTCCATAACCTCCCAGTCTCACTGGAACGTACCATTGCAGAACACCACACAAATATGCCCTGAACGTTTACCCGCCCATAAGATCCTTGTCTCACTGGAACGTACCAATGCAGAACTCCATACAAATATGCCCTGAACCTGTACCACTCCATAACCTCCCTGTCTCACTGGAACGTACCAATGCAGAATTCCACACAAATATGCCCTGAACCTGTACCCCTCCATAACATCCCAGTCTCACTGGAACGCACCAATGTCGAACTCCACTCAAATATGCCCTGAAACTGTACCCCTCCATAACCTTCTGTCTCACTGGAACGTACCATTGCAGAACACCACAGAAATATGCCCTGAACGTGTACCTGCCCATAAGCTCCTTGTCTCACTGGAACGCACCAATGCAGAACTCCACACAAATATGCCCTGAAACTGTACCCCTCCATAAGCTCCTTGTCTCACTGGAACGTACCAATGCAGAATTCCACACAAATATGCCCTGAACGTGTACCCGCCCATAACCTCCTTGTCTCACTGGAACGCACCAATGCAGAACTCCACACAAATTTTCCCTGAACCTGTACCCCTCCATAACCTCCCTGTCGCACTGGAACGTACCAATGCAGAACTCCACACAAATATGCCCTGAACCTGTACCCTCCATAACCTCCCTGACTCACTGGAACGTACAAATGCAGAACTACACACAAATATGCCCTGAACCTGTACCCTCCATAACCTCCCTGACTCACTGGAACGTACAACTGCAGAACTACACTCAAATATGCCCTGAACCTGTACCCCTCCATAACCTCCCAGTCTCACTGGAACGTACCATTGCAGAACACCACACAAATATGCCCTGAACCTGTACCCGACCATAACCTCCCTGTCTCACTGGAACGTACCACAGAAGAACTCCACACAAATATGCCCTGAACCTGTACCCTCCATAACCTCCCTGTCTCACTGGAACGTACCAATGCAGAACTACACACAAATATGCCCTGAACCTGTACCCCTCCATAACCTCCCTGTCTCACTGGAACGTACCAATGCAGAACTCCACACAAATATGCCCTGAACCTGTACCCCTCCATAACTTCCCTGTCTCACAGGAAAGTCCCACTGCAGAACTCCACACAAATATGCCTTGAACCTGTACCCTCCATAACCTCCCAGTCTCACTGGAACGTACCATTGCAGAACACCACAGAAATATGCCCTGAACCTGTACCCTCCATTACCTCCCAGTCTCACTGGAACGTACCAATGCAGAACTCCACACAAATATGCCCTGAACCTGTACCCTCCATAAACTCCCTGTCTCACTGGAATGTACCAATGCAGAACTACACACAAATATGCCCTGAACCTGTACCCCTCCATAACCTCCCTGTCTCACTGGAACGTGCCAATGCAGAACACCACACAAATATGCCCTGAACCTGTACCCCTCCATAACTTCCCTGTCTCACTTTAAAGTACCAATGCAGAACTCCACACAAATATGCCCTGAACCTGTACCCGACCAGAACCACCCTGTCTCACTGGAATGTACCACTGCAGAACTCCACACAAATGTGCCCTGAACCTGTACACCACCATAATCTCCCTGTCTCACTGGAACATACCATTGCAGAACACCACACAAATATGCCCTGAACCTGTACCCGACCATAACCTCCCTGTCTCACTGGAACGTACCACTGCAGAACTCCACACAAATATGCCCTGAACCTGTACCCTCCATAACCTCCCTGTCTCACTGGAACGTACCAATGCAGAACTACACACAAATATCCCCTGAACCTCTACCCCTCCATAACCTCCCTGTCTCACTGGAATCTACCAATGCAGAACTCCGCACAAATATACCCTGAACCTGTACCCCTCCATAACCTCCCTGTCTGACTGGAACGCACCAATGCCGAACTCCACTCAAATATGCCCTGATCCTGTACCCGACCATAACCTCCCTGTCTCACTGGAACGTACTACTGCAGAACTCCACACAAATATGCCCTGAACCTGTACCCTCCATAACCTCCCCGTCTCACTGGAACGTACCAATGCAGAACTACACACAAATATGCCATGAACCTGAACCCCTCCATAACCTCCCTGTCTCACTGGAACGTACCAATGCAGAACTCCACACAAATATGCCCTGAACCTGTACCCCTCCATGACTTCCCTGTCTCACTGGAACGCACCAATGCCGAACTCCACTCAAATATGCCCTGAAAGTGTACCCGCCCATAACCACCTTGTCTCACTGGAACGCACCAATGCAGAACTCCACACAAATTTTCCCTGAACCTGTACCCCTCCATAACCTCCCTGTCGCACTGGAACGTACCAATGCAGAACTCCACACAAATATGCCCTGAACCTGTACCCTCCATAACCTCCCTGACTCACTGGAACGTACAAATGCAGAACTACACACAAATATGCCCTGAACCTGTACCCTCCATAACCTCCCTGACTCACTGGAACGTACAACTGCAGAACTACACTCAAATATGCCCTGAACCTGTACCCCTCCATAACCTCCCAGTCTCACTGGAACGTACCATTGCAGAACACCACACAAATATGCCCTGAACCTGTACCCTCCATAACCTCCCTGACTCACTGGAACGTACAACTGCAGAACTACACTCAAATATGCCCTGAACCTGTACCCGACCATAACCTCCCTGTCTCACTGGAACGTACTACTGCAGAACTCCACACAAATATGCCCTGAACCTGTATCCTCCATAACCTCCCTGTCTGACTGGAACGCACCAATGCCGAACTCCACTCAAATATGCCCTGATCCTGTACCCGACCATAACCTCCCTGTCTCACTGGAACGTACTACTGCAGAACTCCACACAAATATGCCCTGAACCTGTATCCTCCATAACCTCCCCGTCTCACTGGAACGTACCAATGCAGAACTACACACAAATATGCCCTGAAACTGAACCCCTCCATAACCTCCCTGTCTCACTGGAACGTACCAATGCAGAACTCCACACAAATATGCCCTGAACCTGTACCCCTCCATAACTTCCCTGTCTCACTGGAACGCACCAATGCCGAACTCCACTCAAATATGCCCTGAAAGTGTACCCGCCCATAACCACCTTGTCTCACTGGAACGCACCAATGCAGAACTCCACACAAATTTTCCCTGAACCTGTACCCCTCCATAACCTCCCTGTCGCACTGGAACGTACCAATGCAGAACTCCACACAAATATGCCCTGAACCTGTACCCTCCATAACCTCCCTGACTCACTGGAACGTACAAATTCAGAACTACACACAAATATGCCCTGAACCTGTACCCTCCATAACCTCCCTGACTCACTGGAACGTACAACTGCAGAACTACACTCAAATATGCCCTGAACCTGTACCCTCCATAACCTACCTGTCTCACTGGAACGTACCAATGCAGAACTACACACAAATATGCCCTGAACCTGTACCGTGCATAATCTCCCTGTCTCACTGGAACATACCATTGCAGAACACCACACAAATATGCCCTGAACCTGTACCCGACCATAACCTCCCTGTCTCACTGGAACGTACCACTGCAGAACTCCACACAAATATGCCCTGAACCTGTACCCTCCATAACCTCCCTGTCTCACTGGAACGTACCAATGCCGAACTACACACAAATATCCCCTGAACCTCTACCCCTCCATAACCTCCCTGTCTCACTGGAATGTACCAATGCAGAACTCCGCACAAATATGCCCTGAACCTGTACCCCTCCATAACCTCCCTGTCTGACTGGAACGCACCAATGCCGAACTCCACTCAAATATGCCCTGATCCTGTACCCGACCATAACCTCCCTGTCTCACTGGAACGTACTACTGCAGAACTCCACACAAATATGCCCTGAACCTGTACCCTCCATAACCTCCCCGTCTCACTGGAACGTACCAATGCAGAACTACACACAAATATGCCCTGAACCTGAACCCCTCCATAACCTCCCTGTCTCACTGGAACGTACCAATGCAGAACTCCACACAAATATGCCCTGAACCTGTACCCCTCCATAACTTCCCTGTCTCACTGGAACGCACCAATGCCGAACTCCACTCAAATATGCCCTGAAAGTGTACCCGCCCATAACCACCTTGTCTCACTGGAACGCACCAATGCAGAACTCCACACAAATTTTCCCTGAACCTGTACCCCTCCATAACCTCCCTGTCGCACTGGAACGTACCAATGCAGAACTCCACACAAATATGCCCTGAACCTGTACCCTCCATAACCTCCCTGACTCACTGGAACGTACAAATGCAGAACTACACACAAATATGCCCTGAACCTGTACCCTCCATAACCTCCCTGACTCACTGGAACGTACAACTGCAGAACTACACTCAAATATGCCCTGAACCTGTACCCCTCCATAACCTCCCAGTCTCACTGGAACGTACCATTGCAGAACACCACACAAATATGCCCTGAACGTTTACCCGCCCATAAGATCCTTGTCTCACTGGAACGTACCAACGCAGAACTCCATACAAATATGCCCTGAACCTGTACCCCTCCATAACCTCCCTGTCTCACTGGAACGTACCAATGCAGAATTCCACACAAATATGCCCTGAACCTGTACCCCTCCATAACATCCCAGTCTCACTGGAACGCACCAATGTCGAACTCCACTCAAATATGCCCTGAAACTGTACCCCTCCATAACCTTCTGTCTCACTGGAACGTACCATTGCAGAACACCACAGAAATATGCCCTGAACGTGTACCTGCCCATAAGCTCCTTGTCTCACTGGAACGCACCAATGCAGAACTCCACACAAATATGCCCTGAAACTGTACCCCTCCATAAGCTCCTTGTCTCACTGGAACGTACCAATGCAGAATTCCACACAAATATGCCCTGAACGTGTACCCGCCCATAACCTCCTTGTCTCACTGGAACGCACCAATGCAGAACTCCACACAAATTTTCCCTGAACCTGTACCCCTCCATAACCTCCCTGTCGCACTGGAACGTACCAATGCAGAACTCCACACAAATATGCCCTGAACCTGTACCCTCCATAACCTCCCTGACTCACTGGAACGTACAAATGCAGAACTACACACAAATATGCCCTGAACCTGTACCCTCCATAACCTCCCTGACTCACTGGAACGTACAACTGCAGAACTACACTCAAATATGCCCTGAACCTGTACCCCTCCATAACCTCCCAGTCTCACTGGAACGTACCATTGCAGAACACCACACAAATATGCCCTGAACCTGTACCCGACCATAACCTCCCTGTCTCACTGGAACGTACCACAGAAGAACTCCACACAAATATGCCCTGAACCTGTACCCTCCATAACCTCCCTGTCTCACTGGAACGTACCAATGCAGAACTACACACAAATATGCCCTGAACCTGTACCCCTCCATAACCTCCCTGTCTCACTGGAACGTACCAATGCAGAACTCCACACAAATATGCCCTGAACCTGTACCCCTCCATAACTTCCCTGTCTCACAGGAAAGTCCCACTGCAGAACTCCACACAAATATGCCTTGAACCTGTACCCTCCATAACCTCCCAGTCTCACTGGAACGTACCATTGCAGAACACCACAGAAATATGCCCTGAACCTGTACCCTCCATTACCTCCCAGTCTCACTGGAACGTACCAATGCAGAACTCCACACAAATATGCCCTGAACCTGTACCCTCCATAAACTCCCTGTCTCACTGGAATGTACCAATGCAGAACTACACACAAATATGCCCTGAACCTGTACCCCTCCATAACCTCCCTGTCTCACTGGAACGTGCCAATGCAGAACACCACACAAATATGCCCTGAACCTGTAACCCTCCATAACTTCCCTGTCTCACATTAAAGTACCAATGCAGAACTCCACACAAATATGCCCTGAACCTGTACCCGACCAGAACCACCCTGTCTCACTGGAACGTACCAATGCAGAACTCCACACAAATATGCCCTGAACCTGTATCCTCCATAACCTCCCTGTCTGACTGGAACGCACCAATGCCGAACTCCACTCAAATATGCCCTGATCCTGTACCCGACCATAACCTCCCTGTCTCACTGGAACGTACTACTGCAGAACTCCACACAAATATGCCCTGAACCTGTATCCTCCATAACCTCCCCGTCTCACTGGAACGTACCAATGCAGAACTACACACAAATATGCCCTGAAACTGAACCCCTCCATAACCTCCCTGTCTCACTGGAACGTACCAATGCAGAACTCCACACAAATATGCCCTGAACCTGTACCCTCCATAACCTCCCTGACTCACTGGAACGTACAAATGCAGAACTACACACAAATATGCCCTGAACCTGTACCCTCCATAACTTCCCTGACTCACTGGAACGTACAACTGCAGAACTACACTCAAATATGCCCTGAACCTGTACCCCTCCATAACCTCCCAGTCTCACTGGAACGTACCATTGCAGAACACCACACAAATATGCCCTGAACGTTTACCCGCCCATAAGATCCTTGTCTCACTGGAACGTACCAATGCAGAACTCCATACAAATATGCCCTGAACCTGTACCACTCCATAACCTCCCTGTCTCACTGGAACGTACCAATGCAGAATTCCACACAAATATGCCCTGAACCTGTACCCCTCCATAACATCCCAGTCTCACTGGAACGCACCAATGTCGAACTCCACTCAAATATGCCCTGAAACTGTACCCCTCCATAACCTTCTGTCTCACTGGTACGTACCATTGCAGAACACCACAGAAATATGCCCTGAACGTGTACCTGCCCATAAGCTCCTTGTCTCACTGGAACGCACCAATGCAGAACTCCACACAAATATGCCCTGAAACTGTACCCCTCCATAAGCTCCTTGTCTCACTGGAACGTACCAATGCAGAATTCCACACAAATATGCCCTGAACGTGTACCCGCCCATAACCTCCTTGTCTCACTGGAACGCACCAATGCAGAACTCCACACAAATTTTCCCTGAACCTGTACCCCTCCATAACCTCCCTGTCGCACTGGAACGTACCAATGCAGAACTCCACACAAATATGCCCTGAACCTGTACCCTCCATAACCTCCCTGACTCACTGGAACGTACAAATGCAGAACTACACACAAATATGCCCTGAACCTGTACCCTCCATAACCTCCCTGACTCACTGGAACGTACAACTGCAGAACTACACTCAAATATGCCCTGAACCTGTACCCCTCCATAACCTCCCAGTCTCACTGGAACGTACCATTGCAGAACACCACACAAATATGCCCTGAACCTGTACCCGACCATAACCTCCCTGTCTCACTGGAACGTACCACAGAAGAACTCCACACAAATATGCCCTGAACCTGTACCCTCCATAACCTCCCTGTCTCACTGGAACGTACCAATGCAGAACTACACACAAATATGCCCTGAACCTGTACCCCTCCATAACCTCCCTGTCTGACTGGAACGCACCAATGCCTAACTCCACTCAAATATGCCCTGATCCTGTACCCGACCATAACCTCCCTGTCTCACTGGAACGTACTACTGCAGAACTCCACACAAATATGCCCTGAACCTGTACCCTCCATAACCTCCCCGTCTCACTGGAACGTACCAATGCAGAACTACACACAAATATGCCCTGAACCTGAACCCCTCCATAACCTCCCTGTCTCACTGGAACGTACCAATGCAGAACTCCACACAAATATGCCCTGAACCTGTACCCCTCCATAACTTCCCTGTCTCACTGGAACGCACCAATGCCGAACTCCACTCAAATATGCCCTGAAAGTGTACCCGCCCATAACCACCTTGTCTCACTGGAACGCACCAATGCAGAACTCCACACAAATTTTCCCTGAACCTGTACCCCTCCATAACCTCCCTGTCGCACTGGAACGTACCAATGCAGAACTCCACACAAATATGCCCTGAACCTGTACCCTCCATAACCTCCCTGACTCACTGGAACGTACAAATGCAGAACTACACACAAATATGCCCTGAACCTGTACCCTCCATAACTTCCCTGACTCACTGGAACGTACAACTGCAGAACTACACTCAAATATGCCCTGAACCTGTACCCCTCCATAACCTCCCAGTCTCACTGGAACGTACCATTGCAGAACACCACACAAATATGCCCTGAACGTTTACCCGCCCATAAGATCCTTGTCTCACTGGAACGTACCAATGCAGAACTCCATACAAATATGCCCTGAACCTGTACCACTCCATAACCTCCCTGTCTCACTGGAACGTACCAATGCAGAATTCCACACAAATATGCCCTGAACCTGTACCCCTCCATAACATCCCAGTCTCACTGGAACGCACCAATGTCGAACTCCACTCAAATATGCCCTGAAACTGTACCCCTCCATAACCTTCTGTCTCACTGGAACGTACCATTGCAGAACACCACAGAAATATGCCCTGAACGTGTACCTGCCCATAAGCTCCTTGTCTCACTGGAACGCACCAATGCAGAACTCCACACAAATATGCCCTGAAACTGTACCCCTCCATAAGCTCCTTGTCTCACTGGAACGTACCAATGCAGAATTCCACACAAATATGCCCTGAACGTGTACCCGCCCATAACCTCCTTGTCTCACTGGAACGCACCAATGCAGAACTCCACACAAATTTTCCCTGAACCTGTACCCCTCCATAACCTCCCTGTCGCACTGGAACGTACCAATGCAGAACTCCACACAAATATGCCCTGAACCTGTACCCTCCATAACCTCCCTGACTCACTGGAACGTACAAATGCAGAACTACACACAAATATGCCCTGAACCTGTACCCTCCATAACCTCCCTGACTCACTGGAACGTACAACTGCAGAACTACACTCAAATATGCCCTGAACCTGTACCCCTCCATAACCTCCCAGTCTCACTGGAACGTACCATTGCAGAACACCACACAAATATGCCCTGAACCTGTACCCGACCATAACCTCCCTGTCTCACTGGAACGTACCACAGAAGAACTCCACACAAATATGCCCTGAACCTGTACCCTCCATAACCTCCCTGTCTCACTGGAACGTACCAATGCAGAACTACACACAAATATGCCCTGAACCTGTACCCCTCCATAACCTCCCTGTCTCACTGGAACGTACCAATGCAGAACTCCACACAAATATGCCCTGAACCTGTACCCCTCCATAACTTCCCTGTCTCACAGGAAAGTCCCACTGCAGAACTCCACACAAATATGCCTTGAACCTGTACCCTCCATAACCTCCCAGTCTCACTGGAACGTACCATTGCAGAACACCACAGAAATATGCCCTGAACCTGTACCCTCCATTACCTCCCAGTCTCACTGGAACGTACCAATGCAGAACTCCACACAAATATGCCCTGAACCTGTACCCTCCATAAACTCCCTGTCTCACTGGAATGTACCAATGCAGAACTACACACAAATATGCCCTGAACCTGTACCCCTCCATAACCTCCCTGTCTCACTGGAACGTGCCAATGCAGAACACCACACAAATATGCCCTGAACCTGTACCCCTCCATAACTTCCCTGTCTCACTTTAAAGTACCAATGCAGAACTCCACACAAATATGCCCTGAACCTGTACCCGACCAGAACCACCCTGTCTCACTGGAATGTACCACTGCAGAACTCCACACAAATGTGCCCTGAACCTGTACACCACCATAATCTCCCTGTCTCACTGGAACATACCATTGCAGAACACCACACAAATATGCCCTGAACCTGTACCCGACCATAACCTCCCTGTCTCACTGGAACGTACCACTGCAGAACTCCACACAAATATGCCCTGAACCTGTACCCTCCATAACCTCCCTGTCTCACTGGAACGTACCAATGCAGAACTACACACAAATATCCCCTGAACCTCTACCCCTCCATAACCTCCCTGTCTCACTGGAATCTACCAATGCAGAACTCCGCACAAATATACCCTGAACCTGTACCCCTCCATAACCTCCCTGTCTGACTGGAACGCACCAATGCCGAACTCCACTCAAATATGCCCTGATCCTGTACCCGACCATAACCTCCCTGTCTCACTGGAACGTACTACTGCAGAACTCCACACAAATATGCCCTGAACCTGTACCCTCCATAACCTCCCCGTCTCACTGGAACGTACCAATGCAGAACTACACACAAATATGCCATGAACCTGAACCCCTCCATAACCTCCCTGTCTCACTGGAACGTACCAATGCAGAACTCCACACAAATATGCCCTGAACCTGTACCCCTCCATGACTTCCCTGTCTCACTGGAACGCACCAATGCCGAACTCCACTCAAATATGCCCTGAAAGTGTACCCGCCCATAACCACCTTGTCTCACTGGAACGCACCAATGCAGAACTCCACACAAATTTTCCCTGAACCTGTACCCCTCCATAACCTCCCTGTCGCACTGGAACGTACCAATGCAGAACTCCACACAAATATGCCCTGAACCTGTACCCTCCATAACCTCCCTGACTCACTGGAACGTACAAATGCAGAACTACACACAAATATGCCCTGAACCTGTACCCTCCATAACCTCCCTGACTCACTGGAACGTACAACTGCAGAACTACACTCAAATATGCCCTGAACCTGTACCCCTCCATAACCTCCCAGTCTCACTGGAACGTACCATTGCAGAACACCACACAAATATGCCCTGAACCTGTACCCTCCATAACCTCCCTGACTCACTGGAACGTACAACTGCAGAACTACACTCAAATATGCCCTGAACCTGTACCCGACCATAACCTCCCTGTCTCACTGGAACGTACTACTGCAGAACTCCACACAAATATGCCCTGAACCTGTATCCTCCATAACCTCCCTGTCTGACTGGAACGCACCAATGCCGAACTCCACTCAAATATGCCCTGATCCTGTACCCGACCATAACCTCCCTGTCTCACTGGAACGTACTACTGCAGAACTCCACACAAATATGCCCTGAACCTGTATCCTCCATAACCTCCCCGTCTCACTGGAACGTACCAATGCAGAACTACACACAAATATGCCCTGAAACTGAACCCCTCCATAACCTCCCTGTCTCACTGGAACGTACCAATGCAGAACTCCACACAAATATGCCCTGAACCTGTACCCCTCCATAACTTCCCTGTCTCACTGGAACGCACCAATGCCGAACTCCACTCAAATATGCCCTGAAAGTGTACCCGCCCATAACCACCTTGTCTCACTGGAACGCACCAATGCAGAACTCCACACAAATTTTCCCTGAACCTGTACCCCTCCATAACCTCCCTGTCGCACTGGAACGTACCAATGCAGAACTCCACACAAATATGCCCTGAACCTGTACCCTCCATAACCTCCCTGACTCACTGGAACGTACAAATTCAGAACTACACACAAATATGCCCTGAACCTGTACCCTCCATAACCTCCCTGACTCACTGGAACGTACAACTGCAGAACTACACTCAAATATGCCCTGAACCTGTACCCTCCATAACCTACCTGTCTCACTGGAACGTACCAATGCAGAACTACACACAAATATGCCCTGAACCTGTACCGTGCATAATCTCCCTGTCTCACTGGAACATACCATTGCAGAACACCACACAAATATGCCCTGAACCTGTACCCGACCATAACCTCCCTGTCTCACTGGAACGTACCACTGCAGAACTCCACACAAATATGCCCTGAACCTGTACCCTCCATAACCTCCCTGTCTCACTGGAACGTACCAATGCCGAACTACACACAAATATCCCCTGAACCTCTACCCCTCCATAACCTCCCTGTCTCACTGGAATGTACCAATGCAGAACTCCGCACAAATATGCCCTGAACCTGTACCCCTCCATAACCTCCCTGTCTGACTGGAACGCACCAATGCCGAACTCCACTCAAATATGCCCTGATCCTGTACCCGACCATAACCTCCCTGTCTCACTGGAACGTACTACTGCAGAACTCCACACAAATATGCCCTGAACCTGTACCCTCCATAACCTCCCCGTCTCACTGGAACGTACCAATGCAGAACTACACACAAATATGCCCTGAACCTGAACCCCTCCATAACCTCCCTGTCTCACTGGAACGTACCAATGCAGAACTCCACACAAATATGCCCTGAACCTGTACCCCTCCATAACTTCCCTGTCTCACTGGAACGCACCAATGCCGAACTCCACTCAAATATGCCCTGAAAGTGTACCCGCCCATAACCACCTTGTCTCACTGGAACGCACCAATGCAGAACTCCACACAAATTTTCCCTGAACCTGTACCCCTCCATAACCTCCCTGTCGCACTGGAACGTACCAATGCAGAACTCCACACAAATATGCCCTGAACCTGTACCCTCCATAACCTCCCTGACTCACTGGAACGTACAAATGCAGAACTACACACAAATATGCCCTGAACCTGTACCCTCCATAACCTCCCTGACTCACTGGAACGTACAACTGCAGAACTACACTCAAATATGCCCTGAACCTGTACCCCTCCATAACCTCCCAGTCTCACTGGAACGTACCATTGCAGAACACCACACAAATATGCCCTGAACGTTTACCCGCCCATAAGATCCTTGTCTCACTGGAACGTACCAACGCAGAACTCCATACAAATATGCCCTGAACCTGTACCCCTCCATAACCTCCCTGTCTCACTGGAACGTACCAATGCAGAATTCCACACAAATATGCCCTGAACCTGTACCCCTCCATAACATCCCAGTCTCACTGGAACGCACCAATGTCGAACTCCACTCAAATATGCCCTGAAACTGTACCCCTCCATAACCTTCTGTCTCACTGGAACGTACCATTGCAGAACACCACAGAAATATGCCCTGAACGTGTACCTGCCCATAAGCTCCTTGTCTCACTGGAACGCACCAATGCAGAACTCCACACAAATATGCCCTGAAACTGTACCCCTCCATAAGCTCCTTGTCTCACTGGAACGTACCAATGCAGAATTCCACACAAATATGCCCTGAACGTGTACCCGCCCATAACCTCCTTGTCTCACTGGAACGCACCAATGCAGAACTCCACACAAATTTTCCCTGAACCTGTACCCCTCCATAACCTCCCTGTCGCACTGGAACGTACCAATGCAGAACTCCACACAAATATGCCCTGAACCTGTACCCTCCATAACCTCCCTGACTCACTGGAACGTACAAATGCAGAACTACACACAAATATGCCCTGAACCTGTACCCTCCATAACCTCCCTGACTCACTGGAACGTACAACTGCAGAACTACACTCAAATATGCCCTGAACCTGTACCCCTCCATAACCTCCCAGTCTCACTGGAACGTACCATTGCAGAACACCACACAAATATGCCCTGAACCTGTACCCGACCATAACCTCCCTGTCTCACTGGAACGTACCACAGAAGAACTCCACACAAATATGCCCTGAACCTGTACCCTCCATAACCTCCCTGTCTCACTGGAACGTACCAATGCAGAACTACACACAAATATGCCCTGAACCTGTACCCCTCCATAACCTCCCTGTCTCACTGGAACGTACCAATGCAGAACTCCACACAAATATGCCCTGAACCTGTACCCCTCCATAACTTCCCTGTCTCACAGGAAAGTCCCACTGCAGAACTCCACACAAATATGCCTTGAACCTGTACCCTCCATAACCTCCCAGTCTCACTGGAACGTACCATTGCAGAACACCACAGAAATATGCCCTGAACCTGTACCCTCCATTACCTCCCAGTCTCACTGGAACGTACCAATGCAGAACTCCACACAAATATGCCCTGAACCTGTACCCTCCATAAACTCCCTGTCTCACTGGAATGTACCAATGCAGAACTACACACAAATATGCCCTGAACCTGTACCCCTCCATAACCTCCCTGTCTCACTGGAACGTGCCAATGCAGAACACCACACAAATATGCCCTGAACCTGTAACCCTCCATAACTTCCCTGTCTCACATTAAAGTACCAATGCAGAACTCCACACAAATATGCCCTGAACCTGTACCCGACCAGAACCACCCTGTCTCACTGGAACGTACCAATGCAGAACTCCACACAAATATGCCCTGAACCTGTATCCTCCATAACCTCCCTGTCTGACTGGAACGCACCAATGCCGAACTCCACTCAAATATGCCCTGATCCTGTACCCGACCATAACCTCCCTGTCTCACTGGAACGTACTACTGCAGAACTCCACACAAATATGCCCTGAACCTGTATCCTCCATAACCTCCCCGTCTCACTGGAACGTACCAATGCAGAACTACACACAAATATGCCCTGAAACTGAACCCCTCCATAACCTCCCTGTCTCACTGGAACGTACCAATGCAGAACTCCACACAAATATGCCCTGAACCTGTACCCCTCCATAACTTCCCTGTCTCACTGGAACGCACCAATGCCGAACTCCACTCAAATATGCCCTGAAAGTGTACCCGCCCATAACCACCTTGTCTCACTGGAACGCACCAATGCAGAACTCCACACAAATTTTCCCTGAACCTGTACCCCTCCATAACCTCCCTGTCGCACTGGAACGTACCAATGCAGAACTCCACACAAATATGCCCTGAACCTGTACCCTCCATAACCTCCCTGACTCACTGGAACGTACAAATGCAGAACTACACACAAATATGCCCTGAACCTGTACCCTCCATAACCTCCCTGACTCACTGGAACGTACAACTGCAGAACTACACTCAAATATGCCCTGAACCTGTACCCTCCATAACCTACCTGTCTCACTGGAACGTACCAATGCAGAACTACACACAAATATGCCCTGAACCTGTACCGTGCATAATCTCCCTGTCTCACTGGAACATACCATTGCAGAACACCACACAAATATGCCCTGAACCTGTACCCGACCATAACCTCCCTGTCTCACTGGAACGTACCACTGCAGAACTCCACACAAATATGCCCTGAACCTGTACCCTCCATAACCTCCCTGTCTCACTGGAACGTACCAATGCCGAACTACACACAAATATCCCCTGAACCTCTACCCCTCCATAACCTCCCTGTCTCACTGGAATGTACCAATGCAGAACTCCGCACAAATATGCCCTGAACCTGTACCCCTCCATAACCTCCCTGTCTGACTGGAACGCACCAATGCCGAACTCCACTCAAATATGCCCTGATCCTGTACCCGACCATAACCTCCCTGTCTCACTGGAACGTACTACTGCAGAACTCCACACAAATATGCCCTGAACCTGTACCCTCCATAACCTCCCCGTCTCACTGGAACGTACCAATGCAGAACTACACACAAATATGCCCTGAACCTGAACCCCTCCATAACCTCCCTGTCTCACTGGAACGTACCAATGCAGAACTCCACACAAATATGCCCTGAACCTGTACCCCTCCATAACTTCCCTGTCTCACTGGAACGCACCAATGCCGAACTCCACTCAAATATGCCCTGAAAGTGTACCCGCCCATAACCACCTTGTCTCACTGGAACGCACCAATGCAGAACTCCACACAAATTTTCCCTGAACCTGTACCCCTCCATAACCTCCCTGTCGCACTGGAACGTACCAATGCAGAACTCCACACAAATATGCCCTGAACCTGTACCCTCCATAACCTCCCTGACTCACTGGAACGTACAAATGCAGAACTACACACAAATATGCCCTGAACCTGTACCCTCCATAACCTCCCTGACTCACTGGAACGTACAACTGCAGAACTACACTCAAATATGCCCTGAACCTGTACCCCTCCATAACCTCCCAGTCTCACTGGAACGTACCATTGCAGAACACCACACAAATATGCCCTGAACGTTTACCCGCCCATAAGATCCTTGTCTCACTGGAACGTACCAACGCAGAACTCCATACAAATATGCCCTGAACCTGTACCCCTCCATAACCTCCCTGTCTCACTGGAACGTACCAATGCAGAATTCCACACAAATATGCCCTGAACCTGTACCCCTCCATAACATCCCAGTCTCACTGGAACGCACCAATGTCGAACTCCACTCAAATATGCCCTGAAACTGTACCCCTCCATAACCTTCTGTCTCACTGGAACGTACCATTGCAGAACACCACAGAAATATGCCCTGAACGTGTACCTGCCCATAAGCTCCTTGTCTCACTGGAACGCACCAATGCAGAACTCCACACAAATATGCCCTGAAACTGTACCCCTCCATAAGCTCCTTGTCTCACTGGAACGTACCAATGCAGAATTCCACACAAATATGCCCTGAACGTGTACCCGCCCATAACCTCCTTGTCTCACTGGAACGCACCAATGCAGAACTCCACACAAATTTTCCCTGAACCTGTACCCCTCCATAACCTCCCTGTCGCACTGGAACGTACCAATGCAGAACTCCACACAAATATGCCCTGAACCTGTACCCTCCATAACCTCCCTGACTCACTGGAACGTACAAATGCAGAACTACACACAAATATGCCCTGAACCTGTACCCTCCATAACCTCCCTGACTCACTGGAACGTACAACTGCAGAACTACACTCAAATATGCCCTGAACCTGTACCCCTCCATAACCTCCCAGTCTCACTGGAACGTACCATTGCAGAACACCACACAAATATGCCCTGAACCTGTACCCGACCATAACCTCCCTGTCTCACTGGAACGTACCACAGAAGAACTCCACACAAATATGCCCTGAACCTGTACCCTCCATAACCTCCCTGTCTCACTGGAACGTACCAATGCAGAACTACACACAAATATGCCCTGAACCTGTACCCCTCCATAACCTCCCTGTCTCACTGGAACGTACCAATGCAGAACTCCACACAAATATGCCCTGAACCTGTACCCCTCCATAACTTCCCTGTCTCACAGGAAAGTCCCACTGCAGAACTCCACACAAATATGCCTTGAACCTGTACCCTCCATAACCTCCCAGTCTCACTGGAACGTACCATTGCAGAACACCACAGAAATATGCCCTGAACCTGTACCCTCCATTACCTCCCAGTCTCACTGGAACGTACCAATGCAGAACTCCACACAAATATGCCCTGAACCTGTACCCTCCATAAACTCCCTGTCTCACTGGAATGTACCAATGCAGAACTACACACAAATATGCCCTGAACCTGTACCCCTCCATAACCTCCCTGTCTCACTGGAACGTGCCAATGCAGAACACCACACAAATATGCCCTGAACCTGTAACCCTCCATAACTTCCCTGTCTCACATTAAAGTACCAATGCAGAACTCCACACAAATATGCCCTGAACCTGTACCCGACCAGAACCACCCTGTCTCACTGGAATGTACCACTGCAGAACTCCACACAAATGTGCCCTGAACCTGTACACCACCATAATCTCCCTGTCTCACTGGAACATACCATTGCAGAACACCACACAAATATGCCCTGAACCTGTACCCGACCATAACCTCCCTGTCTCACTGGAACGTACCACTGCAGAACTCCACACAAATATGCCCTGAACCTGTACCCTCCATAACCTCCCTGTCTCACTGGAACGTACCAATGCAGAACTACACACAAATATCCCCTGAACCTCTACCCCTCCATAACCTCCCTGTCTCACTGGAATGTACCAATGCAGAACTCCGCACAAATATACCCTGAACCTGTACCCCTCCATAACCTCCCTGTCTGACTGGAACACACCAATGCCGAACAACACTCAAATATGCCCTGATCCTGTACCCGACCATAACCTCCCTGTCTCACTGGAACGTACTACTGCAGAACTCCACACAAATATGCCCTGAACCTGTACCCTCCATAACCTCCCCGTCTCACTGGAACGTACCAATGCAGAACTACACACAAATATGCCCTGAACCTGAACCCCTCCATAACCTCCCTGTCTCACTGGAACGTACCAATGCAGAACTCCACACAAATATGCCCTGAACCTGTACCCCTCCATAACTTCCCTGTCTCACTGGAACGCACCAATGCCGAACTCCACTCAAATATGCCCTGAAAGTGTACCCGCCCATAACCACCTTGTCTCACTGGAACGCACCAATGCAGAACTCCACACAAATTTTCCCTGAACCTGTACCCCTCCATAACCTCCCTGTCTCACTGGAACGTACCAATGCAGAACTCCACACAAATATGCCCTGAACCTGTACCCTCCATAACCTCCCTGACTCACTGGAACGTACAAATGCAGAACTACACACAAATATGCCCTGAACCTGTACCCTCCATAACCTCCCTGACTCACTGGAACGTACAACTGCAGAACTACACTCAAATATGCCCTGAACCTGTACCCCTCCATAACCTCCCAGTCTCACTGGAACGTACCATTGCAGAACACCACACAAATATGCCCTGAACCTGTACCCTCCATAACCTCCCTGACTCACTGGAACGTACAACTGCAGAACTACACTCAAATATGCCCTGAACCTGTACCCGACCATAACCTCCCTGTCTCACTGGAACGTACTACTGCAGAACTCCACACAAATATGCCCTGAACCTGTATCCTCCATAACCTCCCTGTCTGACTGGAACGCACCAATGCCGAACTCCACTCAAATATGCCCTGATCCTGTACCCGACCATAACCTCCCTGTCTCACTGGAACGTACTACTGCAGAACTCCACACAAATATGCCCTGAACCTGAACCCCTCCATAACCTCCCTGTCTCACTGGAACGTACCAATGCAGAACTCCACACAAATATGCCCTGAACCTGTACCCCTCCATAACTTCCCTGTCTCACTGGAACGCACCAATGCCGAACTCCACTCAAATATGCCCTGAAAGTGTACCCGCCCATAACCACCTTGTCTCACTGGAACGCACCAATGCAGAACTCCACACAAATTTTCCCTGAACCTGTACCCCTCCATAACCTCCCTGTCTCACTGGAACGTACCAATGCAGAACTCCACACAAATATGCCCTGAACCTGTACCCTCCATAACCTCCCTGACTCACTGGAACGTACAAATGCAGAACTACACACAAATATGCCCTGAACCTGTACCCTCCATAACCTCCCTGACTCACTGGAACGTACAACTGCAGAACTACACTCAAATATGCCCTGAACCTGTACCCCTCCATAACCTCCCAGTCTCACTGGAACGTACCATTGCAGAACACCACACAAATATGCCCTGAACCTGTACCCTCCATAACCTCCCTGACTCACTGGAACGTACAACTGCAGAACTACACTCAAATATGCCCTGAACCTGTACCCGACCATAACCTCCCTGTCTCACTGGAACGTACTACTGCAGAACTCCACACAAATATGCCCTGAACCTGTATCCTCCATAACCTCCCTGTCTGACTGGAACGCACCAATGCCGAACTCCACTCAAATATGCCCTGATCCTGTACCCGACCATAACCTCCCTGTCTCACTGGAACGTACTACTGCAGAACTCCACACAAATATGCCCTGAACCTGTATCCTCCATAACCTCCCAGTCTCACTGGAACGTACCATTGCAGAACACCACAGAAATATGCCCTGAACCTGTACCCTCCATTACCTCCCAGTCTCACTGGAACGTACCAATGCAGAACTCCACACAAATATGCCCTGAACCTGTACCCTCCATAAACTCCCTGTCTCGCTGGAATGTACCAATGCAGAACTACACACAAATATGCCCTGAACCTGTACCCCTCCATAACCTCCCTGTCTCACTGGAACGTGCCAATGCAGAACACCACACAAATATGCACTGAACCTGTACCCCTCCATAACTTCCCTGTCTCACTTTAAAGTACCAATGCAGAACTCCACACAAATATGCCCTGAACCTGTACCCGACCAGAACCACCCTGTCTCACTGGAATGTACCATTGCAGAACACCACACAAATATGCCCTGAACCTGTACCCGACCATAACCTCCCTGTCTCACTGGAACGTACCACTGCAGAACTCCACACAAATATGCCCTGAACCTGTATCCTCCATAACCTCCCTGTCTGACTGGAACGCACCAATGCCGAACTCCACTCAAATATGCCCTGAACCTCTACCCCTCCATAACCTCCCTGTCTCACTGGAATCTACCAATGCAGAACTCCGCACAAATATACCCTGAACCTGTACCCCTCCATAACCTCCCTGACTGACTGGAACGCACCAATGCCGAACTCCACTCAAATATGCCCTGATCCTGTACCCGACCATAACCTCCCTGTCTCACTGGAACGTACTACTGCAGAACTCCACACAAATATGCCCTGAACCTGTACCCTCCATAACCTCCCCGTCTCACTGGAACGTACCAATGCAGAACTACACACAAATATGCCATGAACCTGAACCCCTCCATAACCTCCCTGTCTCACTGGAACGCACCAATGTCGAACTCCACTCAAATATGCCCTGAAACTGTACCCCTCCATAACCTTCTGTCTCACTGGAACGTACCATTGCAGAACACCACAGAAATATGCCCTGAACGTGTACCTGCCCATAAGCTCCTTGTCTCACTGGAACGCACCAATGCAGAACTCCACACAAATATGCCCTGAAACTGTACCCCTCCATAAGCTCCTTGTCTCACTGGAACGTACCAATGCAGAATTCCACACAAATATGCCCTGAACGTGTACCCGCCCATAACCTCCTTGTCTCACTGGAACGCACCAATGCAGAACTCCACACAAATTTTCCCTGAACCTGTACCCCTCCATAACCTCCCTGTCGCACTGGAACGTACCAATGCAGAACTCCACACAAATATGCCCTGAACCTGTACCCTCCATAACCTCCCTGACTCACTGGAACGTACAAATGCAGAACTACACACAAATATGCCCTGAACCTGTACCCTCCATAACCTCCCTGACTCACTGGAACGTACAACTGCAGAACTACACTCAAATATGCCCTGAACCTGTACCCCTCCATAACCTCCCAGTCTCACTGGAACGTACCATTGCAGAACACCACACAAATATGCCCTGAACCTGTACCCGACCATAACCTCCCTGTCTCACTGGAACGTACCACAGAAGAACTCCACACAAATATGCCCTGAACCTGTACCCTCCATAACCTCCCTGTCTCACTGGAACGTACCAATGCAGAACTACACACAAATATGCCCTGAACCTGTACCCCTCCATAACCTCCCTGTCTCACTGGAACGTACCAATGCAGAACTCCACACAAATATGCCCTGAACCTGTACCCCTCCATAACTTCCCTGTCTCACAGGAAAGTCCCACTGCAGAACTCCACACAAATATGCCTTGAACCTGTACCCTCCATAACCTCCCAGTCTCACTGGAACGTACCATTGCAGAACACCACAGAAATATGCCCTGAACCTGTACCCTCCATTACCTCCCAGTCTCACTGGAACGTACCAATGCAGAACTCCACACAAATATGCCCTGAACCTGTACCCTCCATAAACTCCCTGTCTCACTGGAACGTGCCAATGCAGAACACCACACAAATATGCCCTGAACCTGTACCCCTCCATAACTTCCCTGTCTCACATTAAAGTACCAATGCAGAACTCCACACAAATATGCCCTGAACCTGTACCCGACCAGAACCACCCTGTCTCACTGGAATGTACCACTGCAGAACTCCACACAAATGTGCCCTGAACCTGTACACCACCATAATCTCCCTGTCTCACTGGAACATACCATTGCAGAACACCACACAAATATGCCCTGAACCTGTACCCGACCATAACCTCCCTGTCTCACTGGAACGTACCACTGCAGAACTCCACACAAATATGCCCTGAACCTGTACCCTCCATAACCTCCCTGTCTCACTGGAACGTACCAATGCAGAACTACACACAAATATGCCCTGAACCTGTACCCCTCCATAACCTCCCAGTCTCACTGGAACGTACCATTGCAGAACACCACACAAATATGCCCTGAACCTGTACCCTCCATAACCTCCCTGACTCACTGGAACGTACAACTGCAGAACTACACTCAAATATGCCCTGAACCTGTACCCGACCATAACCTCCCTGTCTCACTGGAACGTACTACTGCAGAACTCCACACAAATATGCCCTGAACCTGTATCCTCCATAACCTCCCTGTCTGACTGGAACGCACCAATGCCGAACTCCACTCAAATATGCCCTGATCCTGTACCCGACCATAACCTCCCTGTCTCACTGGAACGTACTACTGCAGAACTCCACACAAATATGCCCTGAACCTGTATCCTCCATAACCTCCCAGTCTCACTGGAACGTACCATTGCAGAACACCACAGAAATATGCCCTGAACCTGTACCCTCCATTACCTCCCAGTCTCACTGGAACGTACCAATGCAGAACTCCACACAAATATGCCCTGAACCTGTACCCTCCATAAACTCCCTGTCTCACTGGAATGTACCAATGCAGAACTACACACAAATATGCCCTGAACCTGTACCCCTCCATAACCTCGCTGTCTCACTGGAACGTGCCAATGCAGAACACCACACAAATATGCCCTGAACCTGTACCCCTCCATAACTTCCCTGTCTCACTGGAACGCACCAATGCCGAACTCCACTCAAATATGCCCTGAAAGTGTACCCGCCCATAACCACCTTGTCTCACTGGAACGCACCAATGCAGAACTCCACTCAAATTTTCCCTGAACCTGTACCCCTCCATAACCTCCCTGTCTCACTGGAACGTACCAATGCAGAACTCCACACAAATATGCCCTGAACCTGTACCCTCCATAACCTCCCTGACTCACTGGAACGTACAAATGCAGAACTACACACAAATATGCCCTGAACCTGTACCCTCCATAACCTCCCTGACTCACTGGAACGTACAACTGCAGAACTACACTCAAATATGCCCTGAACCTGTACCCCTCCATAACCTCCCAGTCTCACTTTAACGTACCATTGCAGAACACCACACAAATATGCCCTGAACCTGTACCCTCCATAACCTCCCTGACTCACTGGAACGTACAACTGCAGAACTACACTCAAATATGCCCTGAACCTGTACCCGACCATAACCTCCCTGTCTCACTGGAACGTACTACTGCAGAACTCCACACAAATATGCCCTGAACCTGTATCCTCCATAACCTCCCTGTCTGACTGGAACGCACCAATGCCGAACTCCACTCAAATATGCCCTGATCCTGTACCCGACCATAACCTCCCTGTCTCACTGGAACGTACTACTGCAGAACTCCACACAAATATGCCCTGAACCTGTATCCTCCATAACCTCCCAGTCTCACTGGAACGTACCATTGCAGAACACCACAGAAATATGCCCTGAACCTGTACCCTCCATTACCTCCCAGTCTCACTGGAACGTACCAATGCAGAACTCCACACAAATATGCCCTGAACCTGTACCCTCCATAAACTCCCTGTCTCACTGGAATGTACCAATGCAGAACTACACACAAATATGCCCTGAACCTGTACCCCTCCATAACCTCCCTGTCTCACTGGAACGTGCCAATGCAGAACACCACACAAATATGCCCTGAACCTGTACCCCTCCATAACTTCCCTGTCTCACTTTAAAGTACCAATGCAGAACTCCACACAAATATGCCCTGAACCTGTACCCGACCAGAACCACCCTGTCTCACTGGAATGTACCACTGCAGAACTCCACACAAATGTGCCCTGAACCTGTACACCACCATAATCTCCCTGTCTCACTGGAACATACCATTGCAGAACACCACACAAATATGCCCTGAACCTGTACCCGACCATAACCTCCCTGTCTCACTGGAACGTACCACTGCAGAACTCCACACAAATATGCCCTGAACCTGTACCCTCCATAACCTCCCTGTCTCACTGGAACGTACCAATGCAGAACTACACACAAATATCCCCTGAACCTCTACCCCTCCATAACCTCCCTGTCTCACTGGAATCTACCAATGCAGAACTCCGCACAAATATACCCTGAACCTGTACCCCTCCATAACCTCCCTGTCTGACTGGAACGCACCAATGCCGAACTCCACTCAAATATGCCCTGATCCTGTACCCGACCATAACCTCCCTGTCTCACTGGAACGTACTACTGCAGAACTCCACACAAATATGCCCTGAACCTGTACCCTCCATAACCTCCCCGTCTCACTGGAACGTACCAATGCAGAACTACACACAAATATGCCATGAACCTGAACCCCTCCATAACCTCCCTGTCTCACTGGAACGCACCAATGTCGAACTCCACTCAAATATGCCCTGAAACTGTACCCCTCCATAACCTTCTGTCTCACTGGAACGTACCATTGCAGAACACCACAGAAATATGCCCTGAACGTGTACCTGCCCATAAGCTCCTTGTCTCACTGGAACGCACCAATGCAGAACTCCACACAAATATGCCCTGAAACTGTACCCCTCCATAAGCTCCTTGTCTCACTGGAACGTACCAATGCAGAATTCCACACAAATATGCCCTGAACGTGTACCCGCCCATAACCTCCTTGTCTCACTGGAACGTACTACTGCAGAACTCCACACAAATATGCCCTGAACCTGTACCCTCCATAACCTCCCCGTCTCACTGGAACGTACCAATGCAGAACTACACACAAATATGCCCTGAACCTGAACCCCTCCATAACCTCCCTGTCTCACTGGAACGTACCAATGCAGAACTCCACACAAATATGCCCTGAACCTGTACCCCTCCATAACTTCCCTGTCTCACTGGAACGCACCAATGCCGAACTCCACTCAAATATGCCCTGAAAGTGTACCCGCCCATAACCACCTTGTCTCACTGGAACGCACCAATGCAGAACTCCACACAAATTTTCCCTGAACCTGTACCCCTCCATAACCTCCCTGTCTCACTGGAACGTACCAATGCAGAACTCCACACAAATATGCCCTGAACCTGTACCCTCCATAACCTCCCTGACTCACTGGAACGTACAAATGCAGAACTACACACAAATATGCCCTGAACCTGTACCCTCCATAACCTCCCTGACTCACTGGAACGTACAACTGCAGAACTACACTCAAATATGCCCTGAACCTGTACCCCTCCATAACCTCCCAGTCTCACTGGAACGTACCATTGCAGAACACCACACAAATATGCCCTGAACCTGTACCCTCCATAACCTCCCTGACTCACTGGAACGTACAAATGCAGAACTACACACAAATATGCCCTGAACCTGTACCCTCCATAACCTCCCTGACTCACTGGAACGTACAACTGCAGAACTACACTCAAATATGCCCTGAACCTGTACCCCTCCATAACCTCCCAGTCTCACTGGAACGTACCATTGCAGAACACCACACAAATATGCCCTGAACCTGTACCCTCCATAACCTCCCTGACTCACTGGAACGTACAACTGCAGAACTACACTCAAATATGCCCTGAACCTGTACCCGACCATAACCTCCCTGTCTCACTGGAACGTACTACTGCAGAACTCCACACAAATATGCCCTGAACCTGTATCCTCCATAACCTCCCTGTCTGACTGGAACGCACCAATGCCGAACTCCACTCAAATATGCCCTGATCCTGTACCCGACCATAACCTCCCTGTCTCACTGGAACGTACTACTGCAGAACTCCACACAAATATGCCCTGAACCTGTATCCTCCATAACCTCCCAGTCTCACTGGAACGTACCATTGCAGAACACCACAGAAATATGCCCTGAACCTGTACCCTCCATTACCTCCCAGTCTCACTGGAACGTACAACTGCAGAACTACACTCAAATATGCCCTGAACCTGTACCCCTCCATAACCTCCCAGTCTCACTGGAACGTACCATTGCAGAACACCACACAAATATGCCCTGAACCTGTACCCTCCATAACCTCCCTGACTCACTGGAACGTACAACTGCAGAACTACACTCAAATATGCCCTGAACCTGTACCCCTCCATAACCTCCCAGTCTCACTTTAACGTACCATTGCAGAACACCACACAAATATGCCCTGAACCTGTACCCTCCATAACCTCCCTGACTCACTGGAACGTACAACTGCAGAACTACACTCAAATATGCCCTGAACCTGTACCCGACCATAACCTCCCTGTCTCACTGGAACGTACTACTGCAGAACTCCACACAAATATGCCCTGAACCTGTATCCTCCATAACCTCCCTGTCTGACTGGAACGCACCAATGCCGAACTCCACTCAAATATGCCCTGATCCTGTACCCGACCATAACCTCCCTGTCTCACTGGAACGTACTACTGCAGAACTCCACACAAATATGCCCTGAACCTGTATCCTCCATAACCTCCCAGTCTCACTGGAACGTACCATTGCAGAACACCACAGAAATATGCCCTGAACCTGTACCCTCCATTACCTCCCAGTCTCACTGGAACGTACCAATGCAGAACTCCACACAAATATGCCCTGAACCTGTACCCTCCATAAACTCCCTGTCTCACTGGAATGTACCAATGCAGAACTACACACAAATATGCCCTGAACCTGTACCCCTCCATAACCTCCCTGTCTCACTGGAACGTGCCAATGCAGAACACCACACAAATATGCCCTGAACCTGTACCCCTCCATAACTTCCCTGTCTCACTTTAAAGTACCAATGCAGAACTCCACACAAATATGCCCTGAACCTGTACCCGACCAGAACCACCCTGTCTCACTGGAATGTACCACTGCAGAACTCCACACAAATGTGCCCTGAACCTGTACACCACCATAATCTCCCTGTCTCACTGGAACATACCATTGCAGAACACCACACAAATATGCCCTGAACCTGTACCCGACCATAACCTCCCTGTCTCACTGGAACGTACCACTGCAGAACTCCACACAAATATGCCCTGAACCTGTACCCTCCATAACCTCCCTGTCTCACTGGAACGTACCAATGCAGAACTACACACAAATATCCCCTGAACCTCTACCCCTCCATAACCTCCCTGTCTCACTGGAATCTACCAATGCAGAACTCCGCACAAATATACCCTGAACCTGTACCCCTCCATAACCTCCCTGTCTGACTGGAACGCACCAATGCCGAACTCCACTCAAATATGCCCTGATCCTGTACCCGACCATAACCTCCCTGTCTCACTGGAACGTACTACTGCAGAACTCCACACAAATATGCCCTGAACCTGTACCCTCCATAACCTCCCCGTCTCACTGGAACGTACCAATGCAGAACTACACACAAATATGCCATGAACCTGAACCCCTCCATAACCTCCCTGTCTCACTGGAACGCACCAATGTCGAACTCCACTCAAATATGCCCTGAAACTGTACCCCTCCATAACCTTCTGTCTCACTGGAACGTACCATTGCAGAACACCACAGAAATATGCCCTGAACGTGTACCTGCCCATAAGCTCCTTGTCTCACTGGAACGCACCAATGCAGAACTCCACACAAATATGCCCTGAAACTGTACCCCTCCATAAGCTCCTTGTCTCACTGGAACGTACCAATGCAGAATTCCACACAAATATGCCCTGAACGTGTACCCGCCCATAACCTCCTTGTCTCACTGGAACGTACTACTGCAGAACTCCACACAAATATGCCCTGAACCTGTACCCTCCATAACCTCCCCGTCTCACTGGAACGTACCAATGCAGAACTACACACAAATATGCCCTGAACCTGAACCCCTCCATAACCTCCCTGTCTCACTGGAACGTACCAATGCAGAACTCCACACAAATATGCCCTGAACCTGTACCCCTCCATAACTTCCCTGTCTCACTGGAACGCACCAATGCCGAACTCCACTCAAATATGCCCTGAAAGTGTACCCGCCCATAACCACCTTGTCTCACTGGAACGCACCAATGCAGAACTCCACACAAATTTTCCCTGAACCTGTACCCCTCCATAACCTCCCTGTCTCACTGGAACGTACCAATGCAGAACTCCACACAAATATGCCCTGAACCTGTACCCTCCATAACCTCCCTGACTCACTGGAACGTACAAATGCAGAACTACACACAAATATGCCCTGAACCTGTACCCTCCATAACCTCCCTGACTCACTGGAACGTACAACTGCAGAACTACACTCAAATATGCCCTGAACCTGTACCCTCCATAACCTCCCTGACTCACTGGAACGTACAACTGCAGAACTACACTCAAATATGCCCTGAACCTGTACCCGACCATAACCTCCCTGTCTCACTGGAACGTACTACTGCAGAACTCCACACAAATATGCCCTGAACCTGTATCCTCCATAACCTCCCTGTCTGACTGGAACGCACCAATGCCGAACTCCACTCAAATATGCCCTGATCCTGTACCCGACCATAACCTCCCTGTCTCACTGGAACGTACTACTGCAGAACTCCACACAAATATGCCCTGAACCTGTATCCTCCATAACCTCCCAGTCTCACTGGAACGTACCATTGCAGAACACCACAGAAATATGCCCTGAACCTGTACCCTCCATTACCTCCCAGTCTCACTGGAACGTACAACTGCAGAACTACACTCAAATATGCCCTGAACCTGTACCCCTCCATAACCTCCCAGTCTCACTGGAACGTACCATTGCAGAACACCACACAAATATGCCCTGAACCTGTACCCTCCATAACCTCCCTGACTCACTGGAACGTACAACTGCAGAACTACACTCAAATATGCCCTGAACCTGTACCCGACCATAACCTCCCTGTCTCACTGGAACGTACTACTGCAGAACTCCACACAAATATGCCCTGAACCTGTATCCTCCATAACCTCCCTGTCTGACTGGAACGCACCAATGCCGAACTCCACTCAAATATGCCCTGATCCTGTACCCGACCATAACCTCCCTGTCTCACTGGAACGTACTACTGCAGAACTCCACACAAATATGCCCTGAACCTGTATCCTCCATAACCTCCCAGTCTCACTGGAACGTACCATTGCAGAACACCACAGAAATATGCCCTGAACCTGTACCCTCCATTACCTCCCAGTCTCACTGGAACGTACCAATGCAGAACTCCACACAAATATGCCCTGAACCTGTACCCTCCATAAACTCCCTGTCTCACTGGAATGTACCAATGCAGAACTACACACAAATATGCCCTGAACCTGTACCCCTCCATAACCTCCCTGTCTCACTGGAACGTGCCAATGCAGAACACCACACAAATATGCCCTGAACCTGTACCCCTCCATAACTTCCCTGTCTCACTTTAAAGTACCAATGCAGAACTCCACACAAATATGCCCTGAACCTGTACCCGACCAGAACCACCCTGTCTCACTGGAATGTACCACTGCAGAACTCCACACAAATGTGCCCTGAACCTGTACACCACCATAATCTCCCTGTCTCACTGGAACATACCATTGCAGAACACCACACAAATATGCCCTGAACCTGTACCCCTCCATAACCTCCCAGTCTCACTGGAACGTACCATTGCAGAACACCACACAAATATGCCCTGAACCTGTACCCTCCATAACCTCCCTGACTCACTGGAACGTACAACTGCAGAACTACACTCAAATATGCCCTGAACCTGTACCCGACCATAACCTCCCTGTCTCACTGGAACGTACTACTGCAGAACTCCACACAAATATGCCCTGAACCTGTATCCTCCATAACCTCCCTGTCTGACTGGAACGCACCAATGCCGAACTCCACTCAAATATGCCCTGATCCTGTACCCGACCATAACCTCCCTGTCTCACTGGAACGTACTACTGCAGAACTCCACACAAATATGCCCTGAACCTGTATCCTCCATAACCTCCCAGTCTCACTGGAACGTACCATTGCAGAACACCACAGAAATATGCCCTGAACCTGTACCCTCCATTACCTCCCAGTCTCACTGGAACGTACCAATGCAGAACTCCACACAAATATGCCCTGAACCTGTACCCTCCATAAACTCCCTGTCTCACTGGAATGTACCAATGCAGAACTACACACAAATATGCCCTGAACCTGTACCCCTCCATAACCTCCCTGTCTCACTGGAACGTGCCAATGCAGAACACCACACAAATATGCCCTGAACCTGTACCCCTCCATAACTTCCCTGTCTCACTTTAAAGTACCAATGCAGAACTCCACACAAATATGCCCTGAACCTGTACCCGACCAGAACCACCCTGTCTCACTGGAATGTACCACTGCAGAACTCCACACAAATGTGCCCTGAACCTGTACACCACCATAATCTCCCTGTCTCACTGGAACATACCATTGCAGAACACCACACAAATATGCCCTGAACCTGTACCCGACCATAACCTCCCTGTCTCACTGGAACGTACCACTGCAGAACTCCACACAAATATGCCCTGAACCTGTATCCTCCATAACCTCCCTGTCTGACTGGAACGCACCAATGCCGAACTCCACTCAAATATGCCCTGATCCTGTACCCGACCATAACCTCCCTGTCTCACTGGAACGTACTACTGCAGAACTCCACACAAATATGCCCTGAACCTGTATCCTCCATAACCTCCCCGTCTCACTGGAACGTACCAATGCAGAACTACACACAAATATGCCCTGAAACTGAACCCCTCCATAACCTCCCTGTCTCACTGGAACGTACCAATGCAGAACTCCACACAAATATGCCCTGAACCTGTACCCCTCCATAACTTCCCTGTCTCACTGGAACGCACCAATGCCGAACTCCACTCAAATATGCCCTGAAAGTGTACCCGCCCATAACCACCTTGTCTCACTGGAACGCACCAATGCAGAACTCCACACAAATTTTCCCTGAACCTGTACCCCTCCATAACCTCCCTGTCGCACTGGAACGTACCAATGCAGAACTCCACACAAATATGCCCTGAACCTGTACCCTCCATAACCTCCCTGACACACTGGAACGTACAAATGCAGAACTACACACAAATATGCCCTGAACCTGTACCCTCCATAACCTCCCTGACTCACTGGAACGTACAACTGCAGAACTACACTCAAATATGCCCTGAACCTGTACCCTCCATAACCTACCTGTCTCACTGGAACGTACCAATGCAGAACTACACACAAATATGCCCTGAACCTGTACCCCTCCATAATCTCCCTGTCTCACTGGAACGTACCAATGCAGAACTCCACACAAATATGCCCTGAACCTGTACCCCTCCATAACTTCCCTGTCTCACAGGAAAGTACCAATGCAGAACTCCACACAAATATGCCCTGAACCTGTACCCCTCCATAACTTCCCTGTCTCACAGGAAAGTACCAATGCAGAACTCCACACAAATATGCCCTGAACCTGTACCCTCCATAACCTCCCAGTCTCACTGGAACGTACCATTGCAGAACACCACAGAAATATGCCCTGAACCTGTACCCGACCATAACCTCCCTGTCTCACTGGAACGTACCACTGCAGAACTCCACACAAATATGCCCTGAACCTGTACCGTCCATAACATCCCTGTCTCACTGGAACGTCCCAATGCAGAACTACACACAAATATGCCCTGAACCTGTACCCCTCCATAACCTCCCAGTCTCACTGGAATGTACCAATGCAGAACTCCACACAAATATGCCCTGAACCTGTACCCCCCCATAACCTCCCTGTCTGACTGGAACGCACCAATGCCGAACTCCACTCAAATATGCCCTGATCCTGTACCCGACCATAACCTCCCTGTCTCACTGGAACGTACTACTGCAGAACTCCACACAAATATGCCCTGAACCTGTATCCTCCATAACCTCCCCGTCTCACTGGAACGTACCAATGCAGAACTACACACAAATATGCCCTGAAACTGAACCCCTCCATAACCTCCCTGTCTCACTGGAACGTACCAATGCAGAACTCCACACAAATATGCCCTGAACCTGTACCCCTCCATAACTTCCCTGTCTCACTGGAACGCACCAATGCCGAACTCCACTCAAATATGCCCTGAAAGTGTACCCGCCCATAACCACCTTGTCTCACTGGAACGCACCAATGCAGAACTCCACACAAATATGCCCTGAACCTGTACCCTCCATAACCTCCCTGACTCACTGGAACGTACAACTGCAGAACTACACTCAAATATGCCCTGAACCTGTACCCCTCCATAACCTCCCTGTCGCACTGGAACGTACCAATGCAGAACTCCACACAAATATGCCCTGAACCTGTACCCTCCATAACCTCCCTGACTCACTGGAACGTACAAATGCAGAACTACACACAAATATGCCCTGAACCTGTACCCTCCATAACCTCCCTGACTCACTGGAACGTACAACTGCAGAACTACACTCAAATATGCCCTGAACCTGTACCCCTCCATAACCTCCCAGTCTCACTGGAACGTACCATTGCAGAACACCACACAAATATGACCTGAACCTGTACCCTCCATAACCTCCCAGTCTCACTGGAACGTACCATTGCAGAACACCACAGAAATATGCCCTGAACGTTTACCCGCCCATAAAATCTTTGTCTCACTGGAACGTACCAACGCAGAACGCCACACAAATATGCCATGAACCAGGTCCCCTCCATAACCTCCCTGTCTCACTGGAAATTACCAATGCAGAACTCCACACAAATATGCCCTGAACCTGTACCCGACCATAACCTCCCTGTCTCACTGGATCGTACCAATGCAGAACTACACACAAATATGCCCTGAACCTGTACCCCTCCATAACCTCCCAGTCTCACTGGAATGTACCAATGCAGAACTCCACACAAATATGCCCTGAACCTCTACCCCTCCATAACCTCCCTGTCTGACTGGGACGCACCAATGCCGAACTCCACTCAAATATACCCTGATCCTGTACCCGACCATAACCTCCCTGTCTCACTGGAACGTACTACTGCAGAACTCCACACAAATATGCCCTGAACCTGTATCCTCCATAACCTCCCCGTCTCACTGGAACGTACCAATGCAGAACTACACACAAATATGCCCTGAAACTGAACCCCTCCATAACCTCCCTGTCTCACTGGAACGTACCAATGCAGCACTCCACACAAATATGCCCTGAACCTGTACCCCTCCATAACTTCCCTGTCTCACTGGAACGCACCAATGCCGAAATCCACTCAAATATGCCCTGAAAGTGTACCCGCCCATAACCACCTTGTCTCACTGGAACGCACCAATGCAGAACTCCACACAAATTTTCCCTGAACCTGTACCCCTCCATAACCTCCCTGTCGCACTGGAACGTACCAATGCAGAACTCCACACAAATATGCCCTGAACCTGTACCCTCCATAACCTCCCTGACTCACTGGAACGTACAAATGCAGAACTACACACAAATATGCCCTGAACCTGTACCCCTCCATAACCTCCCAGTCTCACTGGAACGTACCATTGCAGAACACCACACAAATATGCCCTGAACCTGTACCCGACCATAACCTCCCTGTCTCACTGGAACGTACCACAGAAGAACTCCACACAAATATGCCCTGAACCTGTACCCTCCATAATCTCCCTGTCTCACTGGAACGTACCAATGCAGAACTCCACACAAATATGCCCTGAACCTGTACCCCTCCATAACTTCCCTGTCTCACAGGAAAGTACCAATGCAGAACTCCACACAAATATGCCCTGAACCTGTACCCCTCCATAACTTCCCTGTCTCACAGGAAAGTACCAATGCAGAACTCCACACAAATATGCCCTGAACCTGTACCCTCCATAACCTCCCAGTCTCACTGGAACGTACCATTGCAGAACACCACAGAAATATGCCCTGAACCTGTACCCGACCATAACCTCCCTGTCTCACTGGAACGTACCACTGCAGAACTCCACACAAATATGCCCTGAACCTGTACCGTCCATAACATCCCTGTCTCACTGGAACGTCCCAATGCAGAACTACACACAAATATGCCCTGAACCTGTACCCCTCCATAACCTCCCAGTCTCACTGGAATGTACCAATGCAGAACTCCACACAAATATGCCCTGAACCTGTACCCCCCCATAACCTCCCTGTCTGACTGGAACGCACCAATGACGAACTCCACTCAAATATGCCCTGATCCTGTACCCGACCATAACCTCCCTGTCTCACTGGAACGTACTACTGCAGAACTCCACACAAATATGCCCTGAACCTGTATCCTCCATAACCTCCCCGTCTCACTGGAACGTACCAATGCAGAACTACACACAAATATGCCCTGAAACTGAACCCCTCCATAACCTCCCTGTCTCACTGGAACGTACCAATGCAGAACTCCACACAAATATGCCCTGAACCTGTACCCCTCCATAACTTCCCTGTCTCACTGGAACGCACCAATGCCGAACTCCACTCAAATATGCCCTGAAAGTGTACCCGCCCATAACCACCTTGTCTCACTGGAACGCACCAATGCAGAACTCCACACAAATATGCCCTGAACCTGTACCCTCCATAACCTCCCTGACTCACTGGAACGTACAACTGCAGAACTACACTCAAATATGCCCTGAACCTGTACCCCTCCATAACCTCCCTGTCGCAGTGGAACGTACCAATGCAGAACTCCACACAAATATGCCCTGAACCTGTACCCTCCATAACCTCCCTGACTCACTGGAACGTACAAATGCAGAACTACACACAAATATGCATGAACCTGTACCCTCCATAACCTCCCTGACTCACTGGAACGTACAACTGCAGAACTACACTCAAATATGCCCTGAACCTGTACCCCTCCATAACCTCCCAGTCTCACTGGAACGTACCATTGCAGAACACCACACAAATATGACCTGAACCTGTACCCTCCATAACCTCCCAGTCTCACTGGAACGTACCATTGCAGAACACCACAGAAATATGCCCTGAACGTTTACCCGCCCATAAAATCTTTGTCTCACTGGAACGTACCAACGCAGAACGCCACACAAATATGCCATGAACCAGGTCCCCTCCATAACCTCCCTGTCTCACTGGAAATTACCAATGCAGAACTCCACACAAATATGCCCTGAACCTGTACCCGACCATAACCTCCCTGTCTCACTGGATCGTACCAATGCAGAACTACACACAAATATGCCCTGAACCTGTACCCCTCCATAACCTCCCAGTCTCACTGGAATGTACCAATGCAGAACTCCACACAAATATGCCCTGAACCTCTACCCCTCCATAACCTCCCTGTCTGACTGGGACGCACCAATGCCGAACTCCACTCAAATATACCCTGATCCTGTACCCGACCATAACCTCCCTGTCTCACTGGAACGTACTACTGCAGAACTCCACACAAATATGCCCTGAACCTGTATCCTCCATAACCTCCCCGTCTCACTGGAACGTACCAATGCAGAACTACACACAAATATGCCCTGAAACTGAACCCCTCCATAACCTCCCTGTCTCACTGGAACGTACCAATGCAGCACTCCACACAAATATGCCCTGAACCTGTACCCCTCCATAACTTCCCTGTCTCACTGGAACGCACCAATGCCGAAATCCACTCAAATATGCCCTGAAAGTGTACCCGCCCATAACCACCTTGTCTCACTGGAACGCACCAATGCAGAACTCCACACAAATTTTCCCTGAACCTGTACCCCTCCATAACCTCCCTGTCGCACTGGAACGTACCAATGCAGAACTCCACACAAATATGCCCTGAACCTGTACCCTCCATAACCTCCCTGACTCACTGGAACGTACAAATGCAGAACTACACACAAATATGCCCTGAACCTGTACCCTCCATAACCTCCCTGACTCACTGGAACGTACAACTGCAGAACTACACTCAAATATGCCCTGAACCTGTACCCCTCCATAACCTCCCAGTCTCACTGGAACGTACCATTGCAGAACACCACACAAATATGCCCTGAACCTGTACCCGACCATAACCTCCCTGTCTCACTGGAACGTACCACAGAAGAACTCCACACAAATATGCCCTGAACCTGTACCCTCCATAACCTACCTTTCTCACTGGAACGTACCAATGCAGAACTACACACAAATATGCCCTGAACCTGTACCCCTCCATAACCTCCCTGTCTCACTGGAACGTACCAATGCAGAACTCCACACAAATATGCCCTGAACCTGTACCCCTCCATAACTTCCCTGTCTCACAGGAAAGTCCCACTGCAGAACTCCACACAAATATGCCTTGAACCTGTACCCTCCATAACCTCCCAGTCTCACTGGAACGTACCATTGCAGAACACCACAGAAATATGCCCTGAACCTGTACCCTCCATTACCTCCCAGTCTCACTGGAACGAACCAATGCAGAACTCCACACAAATATGCCCTGAACCTGTACCCTCCATAAACTCCCTGTCTCACTGGAATGTACCAATGCAGAACTACACACATATATGCCCTGAACCTGTACCCCTCCATAACCTCCCTGTCTCACTGGAACGTACCAATGCAGAACACCACACAAATATGCCCTGAACCTGTACCCCTCCATAACTTCCCTGTCTCACTTTAAAGTACCAATGCAGAACTCCACACAAATATGCCCTGAACCTGTACCCGACCAGAACCACCCTGTCTCACTGGAATGTACCACTGCAGAACTCCACACAAATGTGCCCTGAACCTGTACACCACCATAACCTCCCTGTCTCACTGGAACGTACCAATGCAGAACTCCGCACAAATATGCTCTGAACCTGTACCCACTATAACCTCCCTGTCTCACTGGAACGTACCAATGCAGAACTCCAGACAAATGTGCCCTGAACCTATACACCTCCATAACCTCCCTGTCTCACTGGAACGTACCAATGCAGAACTCCACTCAAATATGCCCTGATCCTGGACCGTGCATAATCTCCCTGTCTCACTGGAACATACCATTGCAGAACACCACACAAATATGCCCTGAACCTGTACCCGACCATAACCTCCCTGTCTCACTGGAACGTACCACTGCAGAACTCCACACAAATATGCCCTGAACCTGTACCCTCCATAACCTCCCTGTCTCACTGGAACGTACCAATGCAGAACTACACACAAATATCCCCTGAACCTCTACCCCTCCATAACCTCCCTGTCTCACTGGAATGTACCAATGCAGAACTCCGCACAAATATGCCCTGAACCTGTACCCCTCCATAACCTCCCTGTCTGACTGGAACGCACCAATGCCGAACTCCACTCAAATATGCCCTGATCCTGTACCCGACCATAACCTCCCTGTCTCACTGGAACGTACTACTGCAGAACTCCACACAAATATGCCCTGAACCTGTACCCTCCATAACCTCCCCGTCTCACTGGAACGTACCAATGCAGAACTACACACAAATATGCCCTGAACCTGAACCCCTCCATAACCTCCCTGTCTCACTGGAACGTACCAATGCAGAACTCCACACAAATATGCCCTGAACCTGTACCCCTCCATAACTTCCCTGTCTCACTGGAACGCACCAATGCCGAACTCCACTCAAATATGCCCTGAAAGTGTACCCGCCCATAACCACCTTGTCTCACTGGAACGCACCAATGCAGAACTCCACACAAATTTTCCCTGAACCTGTACCCCTCCATAACCTCCCTGTCGCACTGGAACGTACCAATGCAGAACTCCACACAAATATGCCCTGAACCTGTACCCTCCATAACCTCCCTGACTCACTGGAACGTACAAATGCAGAACTACACACAAATATGCCCTGAACCTGTACCCTCCATAACCTCCCTGACTCACTGGAACGTACAACTGCAGAACTACACTCAAATATGCCCTGAACCTGTACCCCTCCATAACCTCCCAGTCTCACTGGAACGTACCATTGCAGAACACCACACAAATATGCCCTGAACGTTTACCCGCCCATAAGATCCTTGTCTCACTGGAACGTACCAACGCAGAACTCCATACAAATATGCCCTGAACCTGTACCCCTCCATAACCTCCCTGTCTCACTGGAACGTACCAATGCAGAATTCCACACAAATATGCCCTGAACCTGTACCCCTCCATAACATCCCAGTCTCACTGGAACGCACCAATGTCGAACTCCACTCAAATATGCCCTGAAACTGTACCCCTCCATAACCTTCTGTCTCACTGGAACGTACCATTGCAGAACACCACAGAAATATGCCCTGAACGTGTACCTGCCCATAAGCTCCTTGTCTCACTGGAACGCACCAATGCAGAACTCCACACAAATATGCCCTGAAACTGTACCCCTCCATAAGCTCCTTGTCTCACTGGAACGTACCAATGCAGAATTCCACACAAATATGCCCTGAACGTGTACCCGCCCATAACCTCCTTGTCTCACTGGAACGCACCAATGCAGAACTCCACACAAATTTTCCCTGAACCTGTACCCCTCCATAACCTCCCTGTCGCACTGGAACGTACCAATGCAGAACTCCACACAAATATGCCCTGAACCTGTACCCTCCATAACCTCCCTGACTCACTGGAACGTACAAATGCAGAACTACACACAAATATGCCCTGAACCTGTACCCTCCATAACCTCCCTGACTCACTGGAACGTACAACTGCAGAACTACACTCAAATATGCCCTGAACCTGTACCCCTCCATAACCTCCCAGTCTCACTGGAACGTACCATTGCAGAACACCACACAAATATGCCCTGAACCTGTACCCGACCATAACCTCCCTGTCTCACTGGAACGTACCACAGAAGAACTCCACACAAATATGCCCTGAACCTGTACCCTCCATAACCTCCCTGTCTCACTGGAACGTACCAATGCAGAACTACACACAAATATGCCCTGAACCTGTACCCCTCCATAACCTCCCTGTCTCACTGGAACGTACCAATGCAGAACTCCACACAAATATGCCCTGAACCTGTACCCCTCCATAACTTCCCTGTCTCACAGGAAAGTCCCACTGCAGAACTCCACACAAATATGCCTTGAACCTGTACCCTCCATAACCTCCCAGTCTCACTGGAACGTACCATTGCAGAACACCACAGAAATATGCCCTGAACCTGTACCCTCCATTACCTCCCAGTCTCACTGGAACGTACCAATGCAGAACTCCACACAAATATGCCCTGAACCTGTACCCTCCATAAACTCCCTGTCTCACTGGAATGTACCAATGCAGAACTACACACAAATATGCCCTGAACCTGTACCCCTCCATAACCTCCCTGTCTCACTGGAACGTGCCAATGCAGAACACCACACAAATATGCCCTGAACCTGTACCCCTCCATAACTTCCCTGTCTCACTTTAAAGTACCAATGCAGAACTCCACACAAATATGCCCTGAACCTGTACCCGACCAGAACCACCCTGTCTCACTGGAATGTACCACTGCAGAACTCCACACAAATGTGCCCTGAACCTGTACACCACCATAACCTCCCTGTCTCACTGGAACGTACCAATGCAGAACTCCGCACAAATATGCTCTGAACCTGTACCCACTATAACCTCCCTGTCTCACTGGAACGTACCAATGCAGAACTCCAGACAAATGTGCCCTGAACCTATACACCTCCATAACCTCCCTGTCTCACTGGAACGTACCAATGCAGAACTCCACACAAATAGGCCCTGAACCGGTACCCTCCATAACCTCCCTGTCTCACTGGAACGTACCAATGCAGAACTCCACTCAAATATGCCCTGATCCTGTACCGTGCATAATCTCCCTGTCTCACTGGAACATACCATTGCAGAACACCACACAAATATGCCCTGAACCTGTACCCGACCATAACCTCCCTGTCTCACTGGAACGTACCACTGCAGAACTCCACACAAATATGCCCTGAACCTGTACCCTCCATAACCTCCCTGTCTCACTGGAACGTACCAATGCAGAACTACACACAAATATCCCCTGAACCTCTACCCCTCCATAACCTCCCTGTCTCACTGGAATGTACCAATGCAGAACTCCGCACAAATATGCCCTGAACCTGTACCCCTCCATAACCTCCCTGTCTGACTGGAACGCACCAATGCCGAACTCCACTCAAATATGCCCTGATCCTGTACCCGACCATAACCTCCCTGTCTCACTGGAACGTACTACTGCAGAACTCCACACAAATATGCCCTGAACCTGTACCCTCCATAACCTCCCCGTCTCACTGGAACGTACCAATGCAGAACTACACACAAATATGCCCTGAACCTGAACCCCTCCATAACCTCCCTGTCTCACTGGAACGTACCAATGCAGAACTCCACACAAATATGCCCTGAACCTGTACCCCTCCATAACTTCCCTGTCTCACTGGAACGCACCAATGCCGTACTCCACTCAAATATGCCCTGAAAGTGTACCCGCCCATAACCACCTTGTCTCACTGGAACGCACCAATGCAGAACTCAACACAAATTTTCCCTGAACCTGTACCCCTCCATAACCTCCCTGTCGCACTGGAACGTACCAATGCAGAACTCCACACAAATATGCCCTGAACCTGTACCCTCCATAACCTCCCTGACTCACTGGAACGTACAAATGCAGAACTACACACAAATATGCCCTGAACCTGTACCCTCCATAACCTCCCTGACTCACTGGAACGTACAACTGCAGAACTACACTCAAATATGCCCTGAACCTGTACCCCTCCATAACCTCCCAGTCTCACTGGAACGTACCATTGCAGAACACCACACAAATATGCCCTGAACGTTTACCCGCCCATAAGATCCTTGTCTCACTGGAACGTACCAACGCAGAACTCCATACAAATATGCCCTGAACCTGTACCCCTCCATAACCTCCCTGTCTCACTGGAACGTACCAATGCAGAATTCCACACAAATATGCCCTGAACCTGTACCCCTCCATAACTTCCCAGTCTCACTGGAACGCACCAATGCAGAACACCACAGAAATATGCCCTGAACGTGTACCTGCCCATAAGCTCCTTGTCTCACTGGAACGCACCAATGCAGAACTCCACACAAATATGCCCTGAAACTGTACCCCTCCATAAGCTCCTTGTCTCACTGGAACTTACCAATGCAGAATTCCACACAAATATGCCCTGAACGTGTACCCGCCCATAACCTCCTTGTCTCACTGGAACGCACCAATGCAGAACTCCACACAAATTTGCCCTGAACCTGTACCCCTCCATAACCTCCCTGTCTCACTGGAACGCACCAATGCCGAACTCCACTCAAATATGCCCTGATCCTGTACCGTGCATAATCTCCCTGTCTCACTGGAACATACCATTGCAGAACACCACACAAATATGCCCTGAACCTTTACCCCTCCATAACCTCCCTGCCTCACTGGAACGTACCAATGCAGAACTCCACACAAATATGCCCTGAAACTGTACCGGTCCATAACCTCACTGTCTCATTGGATCGTCCCACTGCAGAACTCCACACAAATATGCCATGAACCGGTACCCTCCATAACCTCCCTGTCTCACTGGAACGTACCACTGCAGAACTCAACACAAATATGCCCTGAACCTGTACCCCCCATAACCTCCCTGTCTCACTGGAACGTACCAATGCAGAACTACACACAAATATGCCCTGAACCTGTACCCCTCCATAACCTCCCTGTCTCACTGGAACGTACCAATGCAGAACTCCACACAAATATGCCCTGAACCTTTACCCCCCCCCCATAACCTCCCTGTCCCACTGGAACGCACCAATGCCGAACTCCACTCAAATATGCCCTGATCCTGTACCCGACCATAACCTCCCTGTCTCACTGGAACGTACCAATGCAGAATTCCACACAAATATGCCCTGAACGTGTACCCGCCCATAAACTCCTTGTCTCACTGGAACGCACCAATGCAGAGCTCCACACAAATTTGCCCTGAACCTGTACCCCTCAATAACCTCCCTGACTCACTGGAACGTACCAATGCCGAACTCCACTCAAATATGCCCTGATCCTGTACCCGACCATAACCTCCCTGACTCACTTGAACGTACCACTGCAGAACACCACACAAATATGCCCTGAACCTGTACCATCCATAACCTCCCTGTCTCACTGGAACGTACCAATGCAGAACTACACACAAATATGCCCTGAACCTGTACCCCTCCATAACCTCCCTGTCTCACTGGAACGTAGCAATGCAGAACTCCACACAAATATGCCCTGAACCTGTACGCTTCCATAACTTCCCTGTCTCACTGGAACGCACCAATGCCGAACTCCACTCAAATATGCCCTGAACCTGTACCCCTCCATAACCTTCTGTCTCACTGGAACGTACCATTGCAGAACACCACACAAATATGCCCTGAAAGTGTACCCGCCCATAACCTCCTTGTCTCACTGGAACGCACCAATGCCGAACTCCACACAAATTTGCCCTGAACGTGTACCCCTCCATAAACTCCCTGTCTCACTGGAACGTACCAATGCGAAACTCCACACAAATATGGCCTGAACATGTACCCTCCATAACCTCCCTGTCTCACTGGAACGTACCAATGCAGAACTCCACACAAATATGCCCTGAACCCGTACCCTCCATAACCTCCCTGTCTCACTGGAACGTACCAATGCAGAATTCCACACAAATATGCCCTGAACGTGTACCCGCCCATAACATCCTTGTCTCACTGGAACGCACCAATGCAGAACTCCACACAAATTTGCCCTGAACCTTTACCCCTCAATAACCTCCCTGTCTCACTGGAACGTACCAATGCAGAACTCCACTCAAATATGCCCTGATCCTGTACCGTGCATAACCTCCCTGTCTCACTGGAACGTACCAATGCAGAATTCCACACAAATATGCCCTGAACGTGTACCCGCCCATAACTTCCTTGTCTCACTGGAACGCACCAATGCAGAACTCCTCACAAATTTGCCCTGAACCTGTACCCCTCCATAATCTCACTGTCTCACTGGAACGTGCCAATGCAGAACTCCACACTAGTATGCCCTGAACCTGTACCCCTCCATAACCTCCCTGTCTCACTGGAACGTACCAATGCAGAACTCCACACAAATATGCCCTGAACCTGTACCCCTCCATAACCTCCCTGTCTCACTGGAACGTACCAATGCAGAACACCACACAAATATGCCCTGAACCTGTACCCCTCCATAACTTCCCTGTCTCACTGGAAAGTACCAATGCAGAACTCCACACAAATATGCCCTGAACCTGTACCCGAACATAACCACCCTGTCTCACTGGAATGTACCACTGCAGAACTCCACACAAATGTGCCCTGAACCTGTACACCACCATAACCTCCCTGTCTCACTGGAACGTACCAATGCAGAACTCCGCACAAATATGCTCTGAACCTGTACCCACTATAACCTCCCTGTCTCACTGGAACGTACCAATGCAGAACTCCAGACAAATGTGCCCTGAACCTGTACACCTCCATAACCTCCCTGTCTCACTGGAACGTACCAATGCAGAACTCCACACAAATATGCCCTGAACCGGTACCCTGCATAACCTCCCTGTCTCACTGGAACGTACCAATGCAGAATTCCACACAAATATGCCCTGAACGTGTACCCGCCCATAACCTCCTTGTCTCACTGGAACGCACCAATGCAGAACTCCACACAAATTTGCCCTGAACCTGTACCCCTCCATAACCTCCCTGTCTCACTGGAACGTACCACTGCAGAACTCCACACAAATATGCCCTGAACCTGTACCCTCCATAACCCACCTGTCTCACTGGAACGTACCAATGCAGAACTACACACAAATATGCCCTGAACCTGAACCCCTCCATAATCTCCCTGTCTCACTGGAACGTACCAATGCAGAACTCCACACAAATATGCCCTGAACCTGTACCCCTCCATAACTTCCCTGTCTCACAGGAAAGTACCAAAGCAGAACTCCACACAAATATGCCCTGAACCTGTACCCTCCATAACCTCCCAGTTTCACTGGAACGTACCATTGCAGAACACCACAGAAATATGCCCTGAACGTTTACCCGCCCATAAAATCTTTGTCTCACTGGAACGTACCAACGCAGAACGCCACACAAATATGCCATGAACCGGTCCCCTCCATAACCTCCCTGTCTCACTGGAGATTACCAATGCAGAACTCCACACAAATTTGCCCTGAACCTGTACCCCTCCATAACCTCCCTGTCTCACTGGAACGCACCAATGCCGAACTCCACTCAAATATGCCCTGATCCTGTACCGTGCATAATCTCCCTGTCTCACTGGAACATACCATTGCAGAACACCACACAAATATGCCCTGAACCTTTACCCCTCCATAACCTCCCTGCCTCACTGGAACGTACCAATGCAGAACTCCACACAAATATGCCCTGAAACTGTACCGGTCTATAACCTCCCTGTCTCATTGGATCGTCCCACTGCAGAACTCCACACAAATATGCCATGAACCGGTACCCTCCATAACCTCCCTGTCTCACTGGAAAGTACCAATGCAAAACTCCACACAAATATGCCCTGAACCTGTACCCGACCGTAACCTCCCTGTCTCACTGGAACGTACCACTGCAGAACTCAACACAAATATGCCCTGAACCTGTACCCCCCATAACCTCCCTGTCTCACTGGAACGTACCAATGCAGAACTACACACAAATATGCCCTGAACCTGTACCCCTCCATAACCTCCCTGTCTCACTGGAACGTACCAATGCAGAACTCCACACAAATATGCCCTGAACCTTTACCCCCCCCCCATAACCTCCCTGTCCCACTGGAACGAACCAATGCCGAACTCCACTCAAATATGCCCTGATCCTGTACCCGACCATAACCTCCCTGTCTCACTGGAACGTACCAATGCAGAATTCCACACAAATATGCCCTGAACGTGTACCCGCCCATAAACTCCTTGTCTCACTGGAACGCACCAATGCAGAGCTCCACACAAATTTGCCCTGAACCTGTACCCCTCAATAACCTCCCTGACTCACTGGAACGTACCAATGCCGAACTCCACTCAAATATGCCCTGATCCTGTACCCGACCATAACCTCCCTGACTCACTTGAACGTACCACTGCAGAACACCACACAAATATGCCCTGAACCTGTACCATCCATAACCTCCCTGTCTCACTGGAACGTACCAATGCAGAACTACACACAAATATGCCCTGAACCTGTACCCCTCCATAACCTCCCTGTCTTACTGGAACGTAGCAATGCAGAACTCCACACAAATATGCCCTGAACCTGTACGCTTCCATAACTTCCCTGTCTCACTGGAACGCACCAATGCCGAACTCCACTCAAATATGCCCTGAACCTGTACCCCTCCATAACCTTCTGTCTCACTGGAACGTACCATTGCAGAACACCACACAAATATGCCCTGAAAGTGTACCCGCCCATAACCTCCTTGTCTCACTGGAACGCACCAATGCCGAACTCCACACAAATTTGCCCTGAACGTGTACCCCTCCATAAACTCCCTGTCTCACTGGAACGTACCAATGCGAAACTCCACACAAATATGGCCTGAACATGTACCCTCCATAACCTCCCTGTCTCACTGGAACGTACCAATGCAGAACTCCACACAAATATGCCCTGAACGCGTACCCTCCATAACCTCCCTGTCTCACTGGAACGTACCAATGCAGAATTCCACACAAATATGCCCTAAACGTGTACCCGCCCATAACCTCCCTGTCTCACTGGAACGTACCAATGCAGAACTCCACTCAAATATGCCCTGATCCTGTACCGTGCATAACCTCCCTGTCTCACTGGAACGTACCAATGCAGAATTCCACACAAATATGCCCTGAACGTGTACCCGCCCATAACTTCCTTGTCTCACTGGAACGCACCAATGCAGAACTCCTCACAAATTTGCCCTGAACCTGTACCCCTCCATAATCTCACTGTCTCACTGGAACGTACCAATGCAGAACTCCACACTAGTATGCCCTGAACCTGTACCCCTCCATAACCTCCCTGTCTCACTGGAACGTACCAATACAGAACTCCACACAAATATGCCCTGAACCTGTACCCCTCCATAACCTCCCTGTCTCACTGGAACGTACCAATGCAGAACACCACACAAATATGCCCTGAACCTGTACCCCTCCATAACTTCCCTGTCTCACTGGAAAGTACCAATGCAGAACTCCACACAAATATGCCCTGAACCTGTACCCGAACATAACCACCCTGTCTCACTGGAATGTACCACTGCAGAACTCCACACAAATGTGCCCTGAACCTGTACACCACCATAACCTCCCTGTCTCACTGGAACGTACCAATGCAGAACTCCGCACAAATATGCTCTGAACCTGTACCCACTATAACCTCCCTGTCTCACTGGAACGTACCAATGCAGAACTCCAGACAAATGTGCCCTGAACCTGTACACCTCCATAACCTCCCTGTCTCACTGGAACGTACCAATGCAGAACTCCACACAAATATGCCCTGAACCGGTACCCTGCATAACCTCCCTGTCTCACTGGAACGTACCAATGCAGAATTCCACACAAATATGCCCTGAACGTGTACCCGCCCATAACCTCCTTGTCTCACTGGAACGCACCAATGCAGAACTCCACACAAATTTGCACTGAACCTGTACCCCTCCATAACCTCCCTGTCTCACTGGAACGTACCACTGCAGAACTCCACACAAATATGCCCTGAACCTGTACCCTCCATAACCTACCTGTCTCACTGGAACGTACCAATGCAGAACTACACACAAATATGCCCTGAACCTGAACCCCTCCATAATCTCCCTGTCTCACTGGAACGTACCAATGCAGAACTCCACACAAATATGCCCTGAACCTGTACCCCTCCATAACTTCCCTGTCTCACAGGAAAGTACCAATGCAGAACTCCACACAAATATGCCCTGAACCTGTAACCTCCATAACCTCCCAGTTTCACTGGAACGTACCATTGCAGAACACCACAGAAATATGCCCTGAACGTTTACCCGCCCATAAAATCTTTGTCTCACTGGAACGTACCAACGCAGAACGCCACACAAATATGCCATGAACCGGTCCCCTCCATAACCTCCCTGTCTCACTGGAGATTACCAATGCAGAACTCCACACAAATATGCCCTGAACCTGTACCCGACCATAACCTCCCTGTCTCACTGGAACGTACCACTGCAGAACTCCACACAAATATGCCCTGAACCTGTACCCTCCATAACCTCCCTGTCTCACTGGAACGTACCAATGCAGAACTACACACAAATATGCCCTGAACCTGTACCCCTCCATAACCTCCCAGTCTCACTGGAATGTACCAATGCAGAACTCCACACAAATATGCCCTGAACCTGTACCCCTCCATAACCTCCCTGTCTGACTGGAACGCACCAATGCCGAACTCCACACAAATATGCCCTGAACCTGTACGCTCCATAACCTCCCCGTCTCACTGGAACGTACCAATGCAGAACTACACACAAATATGCCCTGAACCTGAACCCCTCCATAACCTCCCTGTCTCACTGGAACGTACCAATGCAGAACTCCACACAAATATGCCCTGAACCTGTACCCCTCCATAACTTCCCTGTCTCACTGGAACGCACCAATGCCGAACTCCACTCAAATATGCCCTGAAAGTGTACCCGCCCATAACCACCTTGTCTCACTGGAACGCACCAATGCAGAACTCCACACAAATTTTCCCTGAACCTGTACCCCTCCATAACCTCCCTGTCGCACTGGAACGTACCAATGCAGAACTCCACACAAATATGCCCTGAACCTGTACCCTCCATAACCTCCCTGACTCACTGGAACGTACAAATGCAGAACTACACACAAATATGCCCTGAACCTGTACCCTCCATAACCTCCCTGACTCACTGGAACGTACAACTGCAGAACTACACACAAATATGCCCTGAACCTGTACCCCTCCATAACCTCCCAGTCTCACTGGAACGTACCATTGCAGAACACCACACAAATATGCCCTGAACGTTTACCCGCCCCATAAGATCCTTGTCTCACTGGAACGTACCCACGCAGAACTCCATACAAATATGCCCTGAACCTGTACCCCTCCATAACCTCCCTGTCTCACTGGAACGTACCAATGCAGAATTCCACACAAATATGCCCTGAACCTGTACCCCTCCATAACTTCCCTGTCTCACTGGAACGTACCAACGCAGAACTCCATACAAATATGCCCTGAACCTGTACCCCTCCATAACCTCCCTGTCTCACTGGAACGTACCAATGCAGAATTCCACACAAATATGCCCTGAACCTGTACCCCTCCATAACTTCCCAGTCTCACTGGAACGCACCAATGTCGAACTCCACTCAAATATGCCCTGAAACTGTACCCCTCCATAACCTTCTGTCTCACTGGAACGTACCATTGCAGAACACCACAGAAATATGCCCTGAACGTGTACCTGCCCATAAGCTCCTTGTCTCACTGGAACGCACCAATGCAGAACTCCACACAAATATGCCCTGAAACTGTACCCCTCCATAAGCTCCTTGTCTCACTGGAACGTACCAATGCAGAATTCCACACAAATATGCCCTGAACGTGTACCCGCCCATAACCTCCTTGTCTCACTGGAACGCACCAATGCAGAACTCCACACAAATTTGCCCTGAACCTGTACCCCTCCATAACCTCCCTGTCTCACTGGAACGCACCAATGCCGAACTCCACTCAAATATGCCCTGATCCTGTACCGTGCATAATCTCCCTGTCTCACTGGAACATACCATTGCAGAACACCACACAAATATGCCCTGAACCTTTACCCCTCCATAACCTCCCTGCCTCACTGGAACGTACCAATGCAGAACTCCACACAAATATGCCCTGAAACTGTACCGGTCCATAACCTCCCTGTCTCATTGGATCGTCCCACTGCAGAACTCCACACAAATATGCCATGAACCGGTACCCTCCATAACCTCCCTGTCTCACTGGAAAGTACCAATGCAAAACTCCACACAAATATGCCCTGAACCTGTACCCGACCGTAACCTCCCTGTCTCACTGGAACGTACCACTGCAGAACTCAACACAAATATGCCCTGAACCTGTACCCCCCATAACCTCCCTGTCTCACTGGAACGTACCAATGCAGAACTACACACAAATATGCCCTGAACCTGTACCCCTCCATAACTTCCCTGTCTCACTGGAAAGTACCAATGCAGAACTCCACACAAATATGCCCTGAACCTGTACCCGAACATAACCACCCTGTCTCACTGGAATGTACCACTGCAGAACTCCACACAAATGTGCCCTGAACCTGTACACCACCATAACCTCCCTGTCTCACTGGAACGTACCAATGCAGAACTCCGCACAAATATGCTCTGAACCTGTACCCACTATAACCTCCCTGTCTCACTGGAACGTACCAATGCAGAACTCCAGACAAATGTGCCCTGAACCTGTACACCTCCATAACCTCCCTGTCTCACTGGAACGTACCAATGCAGAACTCCACACAAATATGCCCTGAACCGGTACCCTGCATAACCTCCCTGTCTCACTGGAACGTACCAATGCAGAATTCCACACAAATATGCCCTGAACGTGTACCCGCCCATAACCTCCTTGTCTCACTGGAACGCACCAATGCAGAACTCCACACAAATTTGCCCTGAACCTGTACCCCTCCATAACCTCCCTGTCTCACTGGAACGTACCACTGCAGAACTCCACACAAATATGCCCTGAACCCTTTACCCTCCATAACCTACCTGTCTCACTGGAACGTACCAATGCAGAACTACACACAAATATGCCCTGAACCTGAACCCCTCCATAATCTCCCTGTCTCACTGGAACGTACCAATGCAGAACTCCACACAAATATGCCCTGAACCTGTACCCCTCCATAACTTCCCTGTCTCACAGGAAAGTACCAATGCAGAACTCCACACAAATATGCCCTGAACCTGTACCCTCCATAACCTCCCAGTTTCACTGGAACGTACCATTGCAGAACACCACAGAAATATGCCCTGAACGTTTACCCGCCCATAAAATCTTTGTCTCACTGGAACGTACCAACGCAGAACGCCACACAAATATGCCATGAACCGGTCCCCTCCATAACCTCCCTGTCTCACTGGAGATTACCAATGCAGAACTCCACACAAATATGCCCTGAACCTGTACCCGACCATAACCTCCCTGTCTCACTGGAACGTACCACTGCAGAACTCCACACAAATATGCCCTGAACCTGTACCCTCCATAACCTCCCTGTCTCACTGGAACGTACCAATGCAGAACTACACACAAATATGCCCTGAACCTGTACCCCTCCATAACCTCCCAGTCTCCCTGGAATGTACCAATGCAGAACTCCACACAAATATGCCCTGAACCTGTACCCCTCCATAACCTCCCTGTCTGACTGGAACGCACCAATGCCGAACTCCACACAAATATGCCCTGAACCTGTACCCTCCATAACCTCCCCGTCTCACTGGAACGTACCAATGCAGAACTCCACTCAAATATGCCCTGAAAGTGTACCCGCCCATAACCACCTTGTCTCACTGGAACGCACCAATGCAGAACTCCACACAAATTTTCCCTGAACCTGTACCCCTCCATAACCTCCCTGTCGCACTGGAACGTACCAATGCAGAACTCCACACAAATATGCCCTGAACCTGTACCCTCCATAACCTCCCTGACTCACTGGAACGTACAAATGCAGAACTACACACAAATATGCCCTGAACCTGTACCCTCCATAACCTCCCTGACTCACTGGAACGTACAACTGCAGAACTACACACAAATATGCCCTGAACCTGTACCCCTCCATAACCTCCCAGTCTCACTGGAACGTACCATTGCAGAACACCACACAAATATGCCCTGAACGTTTACCCGCCCCATAAGATCCTTGTCTCACTGGAACGTACCCACGCAGAACTCCATACAAATATGCCCTGAACCTGTACCCCTCCATAACCTCCCTGTCTCACTGGAACGTACCAATGCTGAATTCCACACAAATATGCCCTGAACCTGTACCCCTCCATAACTTCCCAGTCTCACTGGAACGCACCAATGTCGAACTCCACTCAAATATGCCCTGAAACTGTACCCCTCCATAACCTTCTGTCTCACTGGAACGTACCATTGCAGAACACCACAGAAATATGCCCTGAACGTGTACCTGCCCATAAGCTCCTTGTCTCACTGGAACGCACCAATGCAGAACTCCACACAAATATGCCCTGAAACTGTACCCCTCCATAAGCTCCTTGTCTCACTGGAACGTACCAATGCAGTATTCCACACAAATATGCCCTGAACGTGTACCCGCCCATAACCTCCTTGTCTCACTGGAACGCACCAATGCAGAACTCCACACAAATTTGCCCTGAACCTGTACCCCTCCATAACCTCCCTGTCTCACTGGAACGCACCAATGCCGAACTCCACTCAAATATGCCCTGATCCTGTACCGTGCATAATCTCCCTGTCTCACTGGAACATACCATTGCAGAACACCACACAAATATGCCCTGAACCTTTACCCCTCCATAACCTCCCTGCCTCACTGGAACGTACCAATGCAGAACTCCACACAAATATGCCCTGAAACTGTACCGGTCCATAACCTCCCTGTCTCATTGGATCGTCCCACTGCAGAACTCCACACAAATATGCCATGAACCGGTACCCTCCATAACCTCCCTGTCTCACTGGAAAGTACCAATGCAAAACTCCACACAAATATGCCCTGAACCTGTACCCGACCGTAACCTCCCTGTCTCACTGGAACGTACCACTGCAGAACTCAACACAAATATGCCCTGAACCTGTACCCCCCATAACCTCCCTGTCTCACTGGAACGTACCAATGCAGAACTACACACAAATATGCCCTGAACCTGTACCCCTCCATAACCTCCCTGTCTCACTGGAACGTACCAATGCAGAACTCCACACAAATATGCCCTGAACCTTTACCCACCCCCCCCATAACCTCCCTGTCCCACTGGAACGCACCAATGCCGAACTCCACTCAAATATGCCCTGATCCTGTACCCGACCATAACCTCCCTGTCTCACTGGAACGTACCAATGCAGAATTCCACACAAATATGCCCTGAACGTGTACCCGCCCATAAACTCCTTGTCTCACTGGAACGCACCAATGCAGAGCTCCACACAAATTTGCCCTGAACCTGTACCCCTCAATAACCTCCCTGACTCACTGGAACGTACCAATGCCGAACTCCACTCAAATATGCCCTGATCCTGTACCCGACCATAACCTCCCTGACTCACTTGAACGTACCACTGCAGAACACCACACAAATATGCCCTGAACCTGTACCATCCATAACCTCCCTGTCTCACTGGAACGTACCAATGCAGAACTACACACAAATATGCCCTGAACCTGTACCCCTCCATAACCTCCCTGTCTCACTGGAACGTAGCAATGCAGAACTCCACACAAATATGCCCTGAACCTGTACGCTTCCATAACTTCCCTGTCTCACTGGAACGCACCAATGCCGAACTCCACTCAAATATGCCCTGAACCTGTACCCCTCCATAACCTTCTGTCTCACTGGAACGTACCATTGCAGAACACCACACAAATATGCCCTGAAAGTGTACCCGCCCATAACCTCCTTGTCTCACTGGAACGCACCAATGCCGAACTCCACACAAATTTGCCCTGAACGTGTACCCCTCCATAAACTCCCTGTCTCACTGGAACGTACCAATGCGAAACTCCACACAAATATGGCCTGAACATGTACCCTCCATAACCTCCCTGTCTCACTGGAACGTACCAATGCAGAACTCCACACAAATATGCCCTGAACCCGTACCCTCCATAACCTCCCTGTCTCACTGGAACGTACCAATGCAGAATTCCACACAAATATGCCCTGAACGTGTACCCGCCCATAACATCCTTGTCTCACTGGAACGCACCAATGCAGAACTCCACACAAATTTGCCCTGAACCTGTACCCCTCAATAACCTCCCTGTCTCACTGGAACGTACCAATGCAGAACTCCACTCAAATATGCCCTGATCCTGTACCGTGCATAACCTCCCTGTCTCACTGGAACGTACCAATGCAGAATTCCACACAAATATGCCCTGAACGTGTACCCGCCCATAACTTCCTTGTCTCACTGGAACGCACCAATGCAGAACTCCTCACAAATTTGCCCTGAACCTGTACCCCTCCATAATCTCACTGTCTCACTGGAACGTACCAATGCAGAACTCCACACTAGTATGCCCTGAACCTGTACCCCTCCATAACCTCCCTGTCTCACTGGAACGTACCAATGCAGAACTCCACACAAATGTGCCCTGAACCTGTACACCACCATAACCTCCCTGTCTCACTGGAACGTACCAATGCAGAACTCCGCACAAATATGCTCTGAACCTGTACCCACTATAACCTCCCTGTCTCACTGGAACGTACCAATGCAGAACTCCAGACAAATGTGCCCTGAACCTGTACACCTCCATAACCTCCCTGTCTCACTGGAACGTACCAATGCAGAACTCCACACAAATATGCCCTGAACCGGTACCCTGCATAACCTCCCTGTCTCACTGGAACGTACCAATGCAGAATTCCGCACAAATATGCCCTGAACGTGTACCCGCCCATAACCTCCTTGTCTCACTGGAACGCACCATTGCAGAACACCACAGAAATATGCCCTGAACGTTTACCCGCCCATAAAATCTTTGTCTCACTGGAACGTACCAACGCAGAACGCCACACAAATATGCCATGAACCGGTCCCCTCCATAACCTCCCTGTCTCACTGGAGATTACCAATGCAGAACTCCACACAAATATGCCCTGAACCTGTACCCGACCATAACCTCCCTGTCTCACTGGAACGTACCACTGCAGAACTCCACACAAATATGCCCTGAACCTGTACCCTCCATAACCTCCCTGTCTCACTGGAACGTACCAATGCAGAACTACACACAAATATGCCCTGAACCTGTACCCCTCCATAACCTCCCAGTCTCACTGGAATGTACCAATGCAGAACTCCACACAAATATGCCCTGAACCTGTACCCCTCCATAACCTCCCTGTCTGACTGGAACGCACCAATGCCGAACTCCACACAAATATGCCCTGAACCTGTACCCTCCATAACCTCCCCGTCTCACTGGAACGTACCAATGCAGAACTACACACAAATATGCCCTGAACCTGAACCCCTCCATAACCTCCCTGCCTCACTGGAACGTACCAATGCAGAACTCCACACAAATATGCCCTGAAACTGTACCGGTCCATAACCTCCCTGTCTCACTGGAACGTACCAATGCAGAATTCCACACAAATATGCCCTGAACCTGTACCCCTCCATAACCTCCCTGACTCACTGGAACGTACCACTGCAGAACTCCACACAAATATGCCCTGAACCTGTACCCTCCATAACCTACCTGTCTCACTGGAACGTACCAATGCAGAACTACACACAAATATGCCCTGAACCTGAACCCCTCCATAATCTCCCTGTCTCACTGGAACGTACCAATGCAGAACTCCACACAAATATGCCCTGAACCTGTACCCCTCCATAACTTCCCTGTCTCACAGGAAAGTACCAATGCAGAACTCCACACAAATATGCCCTGAACCTGTACCCTCCATAACCTCCCAGTTTCACTGGAACGTACCATTGCAGAACACCACAGAAATATGCCCTGAACGTTTACCCGCCCATAAAATCTTTGTCTCACTGGAACGTACCAACGCAGAACGCCACACAAATATGCCATGAACCGGTCCCCTCCATAACCTCCCTGTCTCACTGGAGATTACCAATGCAGAACTCCACACAAATATGCCCTGAACCTGTACCCGACCATAACCTCCCTGTCTCACTGGAACGTACCACTGCAGAACTCCACACAAATATGCCCTGAACCTGTACCCTCCATAACCTCCCTGTCTCACTGGAACGTACCAATGCAGAACTACACACAAATATGCCCTGAACCTGTACCCCTCCATAACCTCCCAGTCTCACTGGAATGTACCAATGCAGAACTCCACACAAATATGCCCTGAACCTGTACCCCTCCATAACCTCCCTGTCTGACTGGAACGCACCAATGCCGAACTCCACACAAATATGCCCTGAACCTGTACCCTCCATAACCTCCCCGTCTCACTGGAACGTACCAATGCAGAACTACACACAAATATGCCCTGAACCTGAACCCCTCCATAACCTCCCTGTCTCACTGGAACGTACCAATGCAGAACTCCACACAAATATGCCCTGAACCTGTACCCCTCCATAACTTCCCTGTCTCACTGGAACGCACCAACGCCGAACTCCACTCAAATATGCCCTGAAAGTGTACCCGCCCATAACCACCTTGTCTCACTGGAACGCACCAATGCAGAACTCCACACAAATTTTCCCTGAACCTGTACCCCTCCATAACCTCCCTGTCGCACTGGAACGTACCAATGCAGAACTCCACACAAATATGCCCTGAACCTGTACCCTCCATAACCTCCCTGACTCACTGGAACGTACAAGTGCAGAACTACACACAAATATGCCCTGAACCTGTACCCTCCATAACCTCCCTGACTCACTGGAACGTACAACTGCAGAACTACACACAAATATGCCCTGAACCTGTACCCCTCCATAACCTCCCAGTCTCACTGGAACGTACCATTGCAGAACACCACACAAATATGCCCTGAACGTTTACCCGCCCCATAAGATCCTTGTCTCACTGGAACGTACCCACGCAGAACTCCATACAAATATGCCCTGAACCTGTACCCCTCCATAACCTCCCTGTCTCACTGGAACGTACCAATGCAGAATTCCACACAAATATGCCCTGAACCTGTACCCCTCCATAACCTCCCAGTCTCACTGGAACGCACCAATGTCGAACTCCACTCAAATATGCCCTGAAACTGTACCCCTCCATAACCTTCTGTCTCACTGGAACGTACCATTGCAGAACACCACAGAAATATGCCCTGAACGTGTACCTGCCCATAAGCTCCTTGTCTCACTGGAACGCACCAATGCAGAACTCCACACAAATATGCCCTGAAACTGTACCCCTCCATAAGCTCCTTGTCTCACTGGAACGTACCAATGCAGAATTCCACACAAATATGCCCTGAACGTGTACCCGCCCATAACCTCCTTGTCTCACTGGAACGCACCAATGCAGAACTCCACACAAATTTGCCCTGAACCTGTACCCCTCCATAACCTCCCTGTCTCACTGGAACGCACCAATGCCGAACTCCACTCAAATATGCCCTGATCCTATACCGTGCATAATCTCCCTGTCTCACTGGAACATACCATTGCAGAACACCACACAAATATGCCCTGAACCTTTACCCCTCCATAACCTCCCTGCCTCACTGGAACGTACCAATGCAGAACTCCACACAAATATGCCCTGAAACTGTACCGGTCCATAACCTCCCTGTCTCATTGGATCGTCCCACTGCAGAACTCCACACAAATATGCCATGAACCGGTACCCTCCATAACCTCCCTGTCTCACTGGAAAGTACCAATGCAAAACTCCACACAAATATGCCCTGAACCTGTACCCGACCGTAACCTCCCTGTCTCACTGGAACGTACCACTGCAGAACTCAACACAAATATGCCCTGAACCTGTACCCCCCATAACCTCCCTGTCTCACTGGAACGTACCAATGCAGAACTACACACAAATATGCCCTGAACCTGTACCCCTCCATAACCTCCCTGTCTCACTGGAACGTACCAATGCAGAACTCCACACAAATATGCCCTGAACCTTTACCCCCCCCCCCCCATAACCTCCCTGTCCCACTGGAACGCACCAATGCCGAACTCCACTCAAATATGCCCTGATCCTGTACCCGACCATAACCTCCCTGTCTCACTGGAACGTACCAATGCAGAATTCCACACAAATATGCCCTGAACTTGTACCCGCCCATAAACTCCTTGTCTCACTGGAACGCACCAATGCAGAGCTCCACACAAATTTGCCCTGAACCTGTACCCCTCAATAACCTCCCTGACTCACTGGAACGTACCAATGCCGAACTCCACTCAAATATGCCCTGATCCTGTACCCGACCATAACCTCCCTGACTCACTTGAACGTACCACTGCAGAACACCACACAAATATGCCCTGAACCTGTACCATCCATAACCTCCCTGTCTCACTGGAACGTACCAATGCAGAACTACACACAAATATGCCCTGAACCTGTACCCCTCCATAACATCCCTGTCTCACTGGAACGTAGCAATGCAGAACTCCACACAAATATGCCCTGAACCTGTACGCTTCCATAACTTCCCTGTCTCACTGGAACGCACCAATGCCGAACTCCACTCAAATATGCCCTGAACCTGTACCCCTCCATAAACTCCTTGTCTCACTGGAACGTACCAATGCAGAATTCCACACAAATATGCCCTGAACGTGTACCCGCCCATAACCTCCTTGTCTCACTGGAACGCACCAATGCAGAACTCCACACAAATTTGCCCTGAACCTGTACCCCTCCATAACCTCCCTGTCTCACTGGAACGCACCAATGCCGAACTCCACTCAAATATGCCCTGATCCTGTACCGTGCATAATCTCCCTGTCTCACTGGAACATACCATTGCAGAACACCACACAAATATGCCCTGAACCTTTACCCCTCCATAACCTCCCTGCCTCACTGGAACGTACCAATGCAGAACTCCACACAAATATGCCCTGAAACTGTACCGGTCCATAACCTCCCTGTCTCATTGGATCGTCCCACTGCAGAACTCCACACAAATATGCCATGAACCGGTACCCTCCATAACCTCCCTGTCTCACTGGAAAGTACCAATGCAAAACTCCACACAAATATGCCCTGAACCTGTACCCGACCGTAACCTCCCTGTCTCACTGGAACGTACCACTGCAGAACTCAACACAAATATGCCCTGAACCTGTACCCCCCATAACCTCCCTGTCTCACTGGAACGTACCAATGCAGAACTACACACAAATATGCCCTGAACCTGTACCCCTCCATAACCTCCCTGTCTCACTGGAACGTACCAATGCAGAACTCCACACAAATATGCCCTGAACCTTTACCCCCCCCCCCATAACCTCCCTGTCCCACTGGAACGCACCAATGCCGAACTCCACTCAAATATGCCCTGATCCTGTACCCGACCATAACCTCCCTGTCTCACTGGAACGTACCAATGCAGAATTCCACACAAATATGCCCTGAACGTGTACCCGCCCATAAACTCCTTGTCTCACTGGAACGCACCAATGCAGAGCTCCACACAAATTTGCCCTGAACCTGTACCCCTCAATAACCTCCCTGACTCACTGGAACGTACCAATGCCGAACTCCACTCAAATATGCCCTGATCCTGTACCCGACCATAACCTCCCTGACTCACTTGAACGTACCACTGCAGAACACCACACAAATATGCCCTGAACCTGTACCATCCATAACCTCCCTGTCTCACTGGAACGTACCAATGCAGAACTACACACAAATATGCCCTGAACCTGTACCCCTCCATAACCTCCCTGTCTCACTGGAACGTAGCAATGCAGAACTCCACACAAATATGCCCTGAACCTGTACGCTTCCATAACTTCCCTGTCTCACTGGAACGCACCAATGCCGAACTCCACTCAAATATGCCCTGAACCTGTACCCCTCCATAACCTTCTGTCTCACTGGAACGTACCATTGCAGAACACCACACAAATATGCCCTGAAAGTGTACCCGCCCATAACCTCCTTGTCTCACTGGAACGCACCAATGCCGAACTCCACACAAATTTGCCCTGAACGTGTACCCCTCCATAAACTCCCTGTCTCACTGGAACGCACCAATGCAGAACTCCACACAAATATGCCCTGAAACTGTACCCCTCCATAAGCTCCTTGTCTCACTGGAACGTACCAATGCAGAATTCCACACAAATATGCCCTGAACGTGTACCCGCCCATAACCTCCTTGTCTCACTGGAACGCACCAATGCAGAACTCCACACAAATTTGCCCTGAACCTGTACCCCTCCATAACCTCCCTGTCTCACTGGAACGCACCAATGCCGAACTCCACTCAAATATGCCCTGATCCTGTACCGTGCATAATCTCCCTGTCTCACTGGAACATACCATTGCAGAACACCACACAAATATGCCCTGAACCTTTACCCCTCCATAACCTCCCTGCCTCACTGGAACGTACCAATGCAGAACTCCACACAAATATGCCCTGAAACTGTACCGGTCCATAACCTCCCTGTCTCATTGGATCGTCCCACTGCAGAACTCCACACAAATATGCCATGAACCGGTACCCTCCATAACCTCCCTGTCTCACTGGAAAGTACCAATGCAAAACTCCACACAAATATGCCCTGAACCTGTACCCGACCGTAACCTCCCTGTCTCACTGGAACGTACCACTGCAGAACTCAACACAAATATGCCCTGAACCTGTACCCCCCATAACCTCCCTGTCTCACTGGAACGTACCAATGCAGAACTACACACAAATATGCCCTGAACCTGTACCCCTCCATAACCTCCCTGTCTCACTGGAACGTACCAATGCAGAACTCCACACAAATATGCCCTGAACCTTTACCCCCCCCCCCATAACCTCCCTGTCCCACTGGAACGCACCAATGCCGAACTCCACTCAAATATGCCCTGATCCTGTACCCGACCATAACCTCCCTGTCTCACTGGAACGTACCAATGCAGAATTCCACACAAATATGCCCTGAACGTGTACCCGCCCATAAACTCCTTGTCTCACTGGAACGCACCAATGCAGAGCTCCACACAAATTTGCCCTGAACCTGTACCCCTCAATAACCTCCCTGACTCACTGGAACGTACCAATGCCGAACTCCACTCAAATATGCCCTGATCCTGTACCCGACCATAACCTCCCTGACTCACTTGAACGTACCACTGCAGAACACCACACAAATATGCCCTGAACCTGTACCATCCATAACCTCCCTGTCTCACTGGAACGTACCAATGCAGAACTACACACAAATATGCCCTGAACCTGTACCCCTCCATAACCTCCCTGTCTCACTGGAACGTAGCAATGCAGAACTCCACACAAATATGCCCTGAACCTGTACGCTTCCATAACTTCCCTGTCTCACTGGAACGCACCAATGCCGAACTCCACTCAAATATGCCCTGAACCTGTACCCCTCCATAACCTTCTGTCTCACTGGAACGTACCATTGCAGAACACCACACAAATATGCCCTGAAAGTGTACCCGCCCATAACCTCCTTGTCTCACTGGAACGCACCAATGCCGAACTCCACACAAATTTGCCCTGAACGTGTACCCCTCCATAAACTCCCTGTCTCACTGGAACGTACCAATGCGAAACTCCACACAAATATGGCCTGAACATGTACCCTCCATAACCTCCCTGTCTCACTGGAACGTACCAATGCAGAACTCCACACAAATATGCCCTGAACCCCTACCCTCCATAACCTCCCTGTCTCACTGGAACGTACCAATGCAGAATTCCACACAAATATGCCCTGAACGTGTACCCGCCCATAACATCCTTGTCTCACTGGAACGCACCAATGCAGAACTCCACACAAATTTGCCCTGAACCTGTACCCCTCAATAACCTCCCTGTCTCACTGGAACGTACCAATGCAGAACTCCACTCAAATATGCCCTGATCCTGTACCGTGCATAACCTCCCTGTCTCACTGGAACGTACCAATGCAGAATTCCACACAAATATGCCCTGAACGTGTACCCGCCCATAACTTCCTTGTCTCACTGGAACGCACCAATGCAGAACTCCTCACAAATTTGCCCTGAACCTGTACCCCTCCATAATCTCACTGTCTCACTGGAACGTACCAATGCAGAACTCCACACTAGTATGCCCTGAACCTGTACCCCTCCATAACCTCCCTGTCTCACTGGAACGTACCAATGCAGAACTCCACACAAATATGCCCTGAACCTGTAACCTCCATAACCTCCCTGTCTCACTGGAATGTACCAATGCAGAACTACACACAAATATGCCCTGAACCTGTACCCCTCCATAACCTCCCTGTCTCACTGGAACGTACCAATGCAGAACACCACACAAATATGCCCTGAACCTGTACCCCTCCATAACTTCCCTGTCTCACTGGAAAGTACCAATGCAGAACTCCACACAAATATGCCCTGAACCTGTACCCGAACATAACCACCCTGTCTCACTGGAATGTACCACTGCAGAACTCCACACAAATGTGCCCTGAACCTGTACACCACCATAACCTCCCTGTCTCACTGGAACGTACCAATGCAGAACTCCGCACAAATATGCTCTGAACCTGTACCCACTATAACCTCCCTGTCTCACTGGAACGTACCAATGCAGAACTCCAGACAAATGTGCCCTGAACCTGTACACCTCCATAACCTCCCTGTCTCACTGGAACGTACCAATGCAGAACTCCACACAAATATGCCCTGAACCGGTACCCTCCATAACCTCCCTGTCTCACTGGAACGTACCAATGCAGAATTCCACACAAATATGCCCTGAACGTGTACCCGCCCATAACCTCCTTGTCTCACTGGAACGCACCAATGCAGAACTCCACACAAATTTGCCCTGAACCTGTACCCCTCCATAACCTCCCTGTCTCACTGGAACGTACCACTGCAGAACTCCACACAAATATGCCCTGAACCTGTACCCTCCATAAACTACCTGTCTCACTGGAACGTACCAATGCAGAACTACACACAAATATGCCCTGAACCTGAACCCCTCCATAATCTCCCTGTCTCACTGGAACGTACCAATGCAGAACTCCACACAAATATGCCCTGAACCTGTACCCCTCCATAACTTCCCTGTCTCACAGGAAAGTACCAATGCAGAACTCCACACAAATATGCCCTGAACCTGTACCCTCCATAACCTCCCAGTTTCACTGGAACGTACCATTGCAGAACACCACAGAAATATGCCCTGAACGTTTACCCGCCCATAAAATCTTTGTCTCACTGGAACGTACCAACGCAGAACGCCACACAAATATGCCATGAACCGGTCCCCTCCATAACCTCCCTGTCTCACTGGAGATTACCAATGCAGAACTCCACACAAATATGCCCTGAACCTGTACCCGACCATAACCTCCCTGTCTCACTGGAACGTACCACTGCAGAACTCCACACAAATATGCCCTGAACCTGTACCCTCCATAACCTCCCTGTCTCACTGGAACGTACCAATGCAGAACTACACACAAATATGCCCTGAACCTGTACCCCTCCATAACCTCCCAGTCTCACTGGAATGTACCAATGCAGAACTCCACACAAATATGCCCTGAACCTGTACCCCTCCATAACCTCCCTGTCTGACTGGAACGCACCAATGCCGAACTCCACTCAAATATGCCCTGATCCAGTACCCGACCATAACCTCCCTGTCTCACTGGAACGTACTACTGCAGAACTCCACACAAATATGCCCTGAACCTGTATCCTCCATAACCTCCCCGTCTCACTGGAACGTACCAATGCAGAACTACACACAAATATGCCCTGAAACTGAACCCCTCCATAACCTCCCTGTCTCACTGGAACGTACCAATGCAGAGCTCCACACAAATATGCCCTGAACCTGTACCCCTCCATAACTTCCCTGTCTCACTGGAACGCACCAATGCCGAACTCCACTCAAATATGCCCTGAAAGTGTACCCGCCCATAACCACCTTGTCTCACTGGAACGCACCAATGCAGAACTCCACACAAATTTTCCCTGAACCTGTACCCCTCCATAACCTCCCTGTCGCACTGGAACGTACCAATGCAGAACTCCACACAAATATGCCCTGAACCTGTACCCTCCATAACCTCCGTGACTCACTGGAACGTACAAATGCAGAACTACACACAAATATGCCCTGAACCTGTACCCTCCATAACCTCCCTGACTCACTGGAACGTACAACTGCAGAACTACACTCAAATATGCCCTGAACCTGTACCCCTCCATAACCTCCCAGTCTCACTGGAACGTACCATTGCAGAACACCACACAAATATGCCCTGAACGTTTACCCGCCCATAAATCCTTGTCTCACTGGAACGTACCAACGCAGAACTCCATACAAATATGCCCTGAAACTGTACCCTCCATAAACTCCCTGACTCCCTGGAACGTAGCAAAGCAGAACTACGCACAAATATGCCCTGAATCTGTACCCGACCATAACCTCCCTGTCTCACTGGAACGTACCACAGAAGAACTCCACACAAATATGCCCTGAACCTGTACCCTCCATAACCTCCCTGTCTCACTGGAACGTACCAATGCAGAACTACACACAAATATGCCCTGAACCTGTACCCCTCCATAACCTCCCTGTCTCACTGGAACGTACCAATGCAGAACTCCACACAAATATGCCCTGAACCTGTACCCCTCCATAACTTCCCTGTCTCACAGGAAAGTCCCACTGCAGAACTCCACACAAATATGCCTTGAACCTGTACCCTCCATAACCTCCCAGTCTCACTGGAACGTACCATTGCAGAACACCACAGAAATATGCCCTGAACCTGTACCCTCCATTACCTCCCAGTCTCACTGGAACGTACCAATGCAGAACTCCACACAAATATGCCCTGAACGTGTACCCGCCCATAACTTCCTTGTCTCACTGGAACGCACCAATGCAGAACTCCACACAAATTTGCCCTGAACCTGTACCCCTCCATAAGCTCACTGTCTCACTGGAACGTACCAATGCAGAACTCCACACTAGTATGCCCTGAACCTGTACCCCTCCATAACCTCCCTGTCTCACTGGAACGTACCAATGCAGAACTCCACACAAATATGCCCTGAACCTGTACCCTCCATAACCTCCCTGTCTCACTGGAATGTACCAATGCAGAACTACACACAAATATGCCCTGAACCTGTACCCCTCCATAACCTCCCTGTCTCACTGGAACGTACCAATGCAGAACACCACACAAATATGCCCTGAACCTGTACCCCTCCATAACTTCCCTGTCTCACTGGAAAGTACCAATGCAGAACTCCACACAAATATGCCCTGAACCTGTACCCGAACATAACCACCCTGTCTCACTGGAATGTACCACTGCAGAACTCCACACAAATGTGCCCTGAACCTGTACACCACCATAACCTCCCTGTCTCACTGGAACGTACCAATGCAGAACTCCGCACAAATATGCTCTGAACCTGTACCCAGTATAACCTCCCTGTCTCACTGGAACGTACCAATGCAGAACTCCAGACAAATGTGCCCTGAACCTGTACACCTCCATAACCTCCCTGTCTCACAGGAACGTACCAATGCAGAACTCCACACAAATATGCCCTGAACCGGTACCCTCCATAACCTCCCTGTCTCACTGGAACGTACCAATGCAGAATTCCACACAAATATGCCCTGAACGTGTACCCGCCCATAACCTCCTTGTCTCACTGGAACGCACCAATGCAGAACTCCACACAAATTTGCCCTGAACCTGTACCCCTCAATATCCTCCCTGTCTCACTGGAACGTACCAATGCAGAACTCCACTCAAATATTCCCTGATCCTGTACCGTGCATAACCTCCCATTCTCACTGGAACGTACCAATGCAGAACTCCACACAAATATGCCCTGAACCTGTACCCCTCCATAACCTTCTGTCTCACTGGAACGTACCATTGCAGAACACCACACAAATATGCCCTGAAAGTGTACCCGCCCATAACCTCCTTGTCTCACTGGAACGCACCAATGCAGAACTCCACACAAATTTGCCCTGAACCTGTACCCCTCCATAACCTCCCTGTCTCACTGGAACGTACCACTGCAGAACTCCACACAAATATGCCCTGAACCTGTACCCGACCATAACCTACCTGTCTCACTGGAACGTACCAATGCAGAACTACACACAAATATGCCCTGAACCTGAACCCCTCCATAATCTCCCTGTCTCACTGGAACGTACCAATGCAGAACTCCACACAAATATGCCCTGAACCTGTACCCCTCCATAACTTCCCTGTCTCACAGGAAAGTACCAATGCAGAACTCCACACAAATATGCCCTGAACCTGTACCCTCCATAACCTCCCAGTTTCACTGGAACGTACCATTGCAGAACACCACAGAAATATGCCCTGAACGTTTACCCGCCCATAAAATCTTTGTCTCACTGGAACGTACCAATGCAGAACTCCACACAAATATGCCCTGAACCTGTACCGTCCATAACCTCCCTGTCTCACTGGAACGTACCACTGCAGAACTACACACAAATATGCCCTGATCCTGTACCGTGCATAACCTCCCTGTCTCACTGGAACGTACCAATGCAGAATTCCACACAAATATGCCCTGAACGTGTACCCGCCCATAACTTCCTTGTCTCACTGGAACGCACCAATGCAGAACTCCACACAAATTTGCCCTGAACCTGTACCCCTCCATAAGCTCACTGTCTCACTGGAACGTACCAATGCAGAACTCCACACTAGTATGCCCTGAACCTGTACCCCTCCATAACCTCCCTGTCTCACTGGAACGTACCAATGCAGAACTCCACACAAATATGCCCTGAACCTGTACCCTCCATAACCTCCCTGTCTCACTGGAATGTACCAATGCAGAACTACACACAAATATGCCCTGAACCTGTACCCCTCCATAACCTCCCTGTCTCACTGGAACGTACCAATGCAGAACACCACACAAATATGCCCTGAACCTGTACCCCTCCATAACTTCCCTGTCTCACTGGAAAGTACCAATGCAGAACTCCACACAAATATGCCCTGAACCTGTACCCGAACATAACCACCCTGTCTCACTGGAATGTACCACTGCAGAACTCCACACAAATGTGCCCTGAACCTGTACACCACCATAACCTCCCTGTCTCACTGGAACGTACCAATGCAGAACTCCGCACAAATATGCTCTGAACCTGTACCCAGTATAACCTCCCTGTCTCACTGGAACGTACCAATGCAGAACTCCAGACAAATGTGCCCTGAACCTGTACACCTCCATAACCTCCCTGTCTCACTGGAACGTACCAATGCAGAACTCCACACAAATATGCCCTGAACCGGTACCCTCCATAACCTCCCTGTCTCACTGGAACGTACCAATGCAGAATTCCACACAAATATGCCCTGAACGTGTACCCGCCCATAACCTCCCTGTCTCACTGGAACGCACCAATGCAGAACTCCACACAAATTTGCCCTGAACCTGTACCCCTCAATATCCTCCCTGTCTCACTGGAACGTACCAATGCAGAACTCCACTCAAATATTCCCTGATCCTGTACCGTGCATAACCTCCCATTCTCACTGGAACGTACCAATGCAGAACTCCACACAAATATGCCCTGAACCTGTACCCCTCCATAACCTTCTGTCTCACTGGAACGTACCATTGCAGAACACCACACAAATATGCCCTGAAAGTGTACCCGCCCATAACCTCCTTGTCTCACTGGAACGCACCAATGCAGAACTCCACACAAATTTGCCCTGAACCTGTACCCCTCCATAACCTCCCTGTCTCACTGGAACGTACCACTGCAGAACTCCACACAAATATGCCCTGAACCTGTACCCGACCATAACCTACCTGTCTCACTGGAACGTACCAATGCAGAACTACACACAAATATGCCCTGAACCTGAACCCCTCCATAATCTCCCTGTCTCACTGGAACGTACCAATGCAGAACTCCACACAAATATGCCCTGAACCTGTACCCCTCCATAACTTCCCTGTCTCACAGGAAAGTACCAATGCAGAACTCCACACAAATATGCCCTGAACCTGTACCCTCCATAACCTCCCAGTTTCACTGGAACGTACCATTGCAGAACACCACAGAAATATGCCCTGAACGTTTACCCGCCCATAAAATCTTTGTCTCACTGGAACATACCAACGCAGAACGCCACACAAATATGCCATGAACCGGTCCCCTCCATAACCTCCCTGTCTCACTGGAAATTGCCAATGCAGAACTCCACACAAATATGCCCTGAACCTGTACCCGACCATAACCTCCCTGTCTCACTGGAACGTACCACTGCAGAACTCCACACAAATATGCCCTGAACCTGTACCCTCCATAACCACCCTGTCTCACTGGAACGTACCAATGCAGAACTACACACAAATATGCCCTGAACCTGTACCCCTCCATAACCTCCCAGTCTCACTGGAATGTACCAATGCAGAACTCCACACAAATATGTCCTGAACCTGTACCCCTCCATAACCTCCCTGTCTGACTGGAACGCACCAATGCCGAACTCCACTCAAATATGCCCTGATCCTGTACCCGACCATAACCTCCCTGTCTCACTGGAACGTACTACTGCAGAACTCCACACAAATATGCCCTGAACCTGTATCCTCCATAACCTCCCCGTCTCACTGGAACGTACCAATGCAGAACTACACACAAATATGCCCTGAAACTGAACCCCTCCATAACCTCCCTGTCTCACTGGAACGTACCAATGCAGAGCTCCACACAAATATGCCCTGAACCTGTACCCCTCCATAACTTCCCTGTCTCACTGGAACGGACCAATGCCGAACTCCACTCAAATATGCCCTGAAAGTGTACCCGCCCATAACCACCTTGTCTCACTGGAACGCACCAATGCAGAACTCCACACAAATTTTCCCTGAACCTGTACCCCTCCATAACCTCCCTGTCGCACTGGAACGTACCAATGCAGAACTCCACACAAATATGCCCTGAACCTGTACCCTCCATAACCTCCCTGACTCACTGGAACGTACAAATGCAGAACTACACACAAATATGCCCTGAACCTGTACCCTCCTTAACCTCCCTGACTCACTGGAACGTACAACTGCAGAACTACACTCAAATATGCCCTGAACCTGTACCCCTCCATAACCTCCCAGTCTCACTGGAACGTACCATTGCAGAACACCACACAAATATGCCCTGAACGTTTACCCGCCCATAAGATCCTTGTCTCACTGGAACGTACCAACGCAGAACTCCATACAAATATGCCCTGAACCTGTACCCTCCATAACCTCCCTGACTCCCTGGAACGTAGCAAAGCAGAACTACGCACAAATATGCCCTGAACCTGTACCCGACCATAACCTCCCTGTCTCACTGGAACGTACCACAGAAGAACTCCACACAAATATGCCCTGAACCTGTACCCCTCCATAACCTCCCTGTCTCACTGGAACGCACCAATGCAGAACTCCACACAAATTTGCCCTGAACCTGTACCCCTCCATAACCTCCCTGTCTCACTGGAACGTACCACTGCAGAACTCCACACAAATATGCCCTGAACCTGTACCCGACCATAACCTACCTGTCTCACTGGAACGTACCAATGCAGAACTACACACAAATATGCCCTGAACCTGAACCCCTCCATAATCTCCCTGTCTCACTGGAACGTACCAATGCAGAACTCCACACAAATATGCCCTGAACCTGTACCCCTCCATAACTTCCCTGTCTCACAGGAAAGTACCAATGCAGAACTCCACACAAATATGCCCTGAACCTGTACCCTCCATAACCTCCCAGTTTCACTGGAACGTACCATTGCAGAACACCACAGAAATATGCCCTGAACGTTTACCCGCCCATAAAATCTTTGTCTCACTGGAACGTACCAATGCAGAACTCCACACAAATATGCCCTGAACCTGTACCGTCCATAACCTCCCTGTCTCACTGGAACGTACCACTGCAGAACTACACACAAATATGCCCTGATCCTGTACCGTGCATAACCTCCCTGTCTCACTGGAACGTACCAATGCAGAATTCCACACAAATATGCCCTGAACGTGTACCCGCCCATAACTTCCTTGTCTCACTGGAACGCACCAATGCAGAACTCCACACAAATTTGCCCTGAACCTGTACCCCTCCATAAGCTCACTGTCTCACTGGAACGTACCAATGCAGAACTCCACACTAGTATGCCCTGAACCTGTACCCCTCCATAACCTCCCTGTCTCACTGGAACGTACCAATGCAGAACTCCACACAAATATGCCCTGAACCTGTACCCTCCATAACCTCCCTGTCTCACTGGAATGTACCAATGCAGAACTACACACAAATATGCCCTGAACCTGTACCCCTCCATAACCTCCCTGTCTCACTGGAACGTACCAATGCAGAACACCACACAAATATGCCCTGAACCTGTACCCCTCCATAACTTCCCTGTCTCACTGGAAAGTACCAATGCAGAACTCCACACAAATATGCCCTGAACCTGTACCCGAACATAACCACCCTGTCTCACTGGAATGTACCACTGCAGAACTCCACACAAATGTGCCCTGAACCTGTACACCACCATAACCTCCCTGTCTCACTGGAACGTACCAATGCAGAACTCCGCACAAATATGCTCTGAACCTGTACCCAGTATAACCTCCCTGTCTCACTGGAACGTACCAATGCAGAACTCCAGACAAATGTGCCCTGAACCTGTACACCTCCATAACCTCCCTGTCTCACTGGAACGTACCAATGCAGAACTCCACACAAATATGCCCTGAACCGGTACCCTCCATAACCTCCCTGTCTCACTGGAACGTACCAATGCAGAATTCCACACAAATATGCCCTGAACGTGTACCCGCCCATAACCTCCCTGTCTCACTGGAACGCACCAATGCAGAACTCCACACAAATTTGCCCTGAACCTGTACCCCTCAATATCCTCCCTGTCTCACTGGAACGTAGCAATGCAGAACTCCACTCAAATATTCCCTGATCCTGTACCGTGCATAAACTCCCATTCTCACTGGAACGTACCAATGCAGAACTCCACACAAATATGCCCTGAACCTGTACCCCTCCATAACCTTCTGTCTCACTGGAACGTACCATTGCAGAACACCACACAAATATGCCCTGAAAGTGTACCCGCCCATAACCTCCTTGTCTCACTGGAACGCACCAATGCAGAACTCCACACAAATTTGCCCTGAACCTGTACCCCTCCATAACCTCCCTGTCTCACTGGAACGTACCACTGCAGAACTCCACACAAATATGCCCTGAACCTGTACCCGACCATAACCTACCTGTCTCACTGGAACGTACCAATGCAGAACTACACACAAATATGCCCTGAACCTGAACCCCTCCATAATCTCCCTGTCTCACTGGAACGTACCAATGCAGAACTCCACACAAATATGCCCTGAACCTGTACCCCTCCATAACTTCCCTGTCTCACAGGAAAGTACCAATGCAGAACTCCACACAAATATGCCCTGAACCTGTACCCTCCATAACCTCCCAGTTTCACTGGAACGTACCATTGCAGAACACCACAGAAATATGCCCTGAACGTTTACCCGCCCATAAAATCTTTGTCTCACTGGAACGTACCAACGCAGAACGCCACACAAATATGCCATGAACCGGTCCCCTCCATAACCTCCCTGTCTCACTGGAAATTGCCAATGCAGAACTCCACACAAATATGCCCTGAACCTGTACCCGACCATAACCTCCCTGTCTCACTGGAACGTACCACTGCAGAACTCCACACAAATATGCCCTGAACCTGTACCCTCCATAACCACCCTGTCTCACTGGAACGTACCAATGCAGAACTACACACAAATATGCCCTGAACCTGTACCCCTCCATAACCTCCCAGTCTCACTGGAATGTACCAATGCAGAACTCCACACAAATATGTCCTGAACCTGTACCCCTCCATAACCTCCCTGTCTGACTGGAACGCACCAATGCCGAACTCCACTCAAATATGCCCTGATCCTGTACCCGACCATAACCTCCCTGTCTCACTGGAACGTACTACTGCAGAACTCCACACAAATATGCCCTGAACCTGTATCCTCCATAACCTCCCCGTCTCACTGGAACGTACCAATGCAGAACTACACACAAATATGCCCTGAAACTGAACCCCTCCATAACCTCCCTGTCTCACTGGAACGTACCAATGCAGAGCTCCACACAAATATGCCCTGAACCTGTACCCCTCCATAACTTCCCTGTCTCACTGGAACGGACCAATGCCGAACTCCACTCAAATATGCCCTGAAAGTGTACCCGCCCATAACCACCTTGTCTCACTGGAACGCACCAATGCAGAACTCCACACAAATTTTCCCTGAACCTGTACCCCTCCATAACCTCCCTGTCGCACTGGAACGTACCAATGCAGAACTCCACACAAATATGCCCTGAACCTGTACCCTCCATAACCTCCCTGACTCACTGGAACGTACAAATGCAGAACTACACACAAATATGCCCTGAACCTGTACCCTCCTTAACCTCCCTGACTCACTGGAACGTACAACTGCAGAACTACACTCAAATATGCCCTGAACCTGTACCCCTCCATAACCTCCCAGTCTCACTGGAACGTACCATTGCAGAACACCACACAAATATGCCCTGTACGTTTACCCGCCCATAAGATCCTTGTCTCACTGGAACGTACCAACGCAGAACTCCATACAAATATGCCCTGAACCTGTACCCTCCATAACCTCCCTGACTCCCTGGAACGTAGCAAAGCAGAACTACGCACAAATATGCCCTGAACCTGTACCCGACCATAACCTCCCTGTCTCACTGGAACGTACCACAGAAGAACTCCACACAAATATGCCCTGAACCTGTACCCTCCATAACCTCCCTGTCTCACTGGAACGTACCAATGCAGAACTACACACAAATATGCCCTGAACCTGTACCCCTCCATAACCTCCCTGTCTCACTGGAACGAACCAATGCAGAACTCCACACAAATATGCCCTGAACCTGTACCCCTCCATAACTTCCCTGTGTCACAGGAAAGTCCCACTGCAGAACTCCACACAAATATGCCTTGAACCTGTACCCTCCATAACCTCCCAGTCTCACTGGAACGTACCATTGCAGAACACCACAGAAATATGCCCTGAACCTGTACCCTCCATTACCTCCCAGTCTCACTGGAACGTACCAATGCAGAACTCCACACAAATATGCCCTGAACCTGTACCGTCCATAAACTCCCTGTCTCACTGGAATGTACCAATGCAGAACTACACACAAATATGCCCTGATCCTGTACCGTGCATAACCTCCCTGTCTCACTGGAACGTACCAATGCAGAATTCCACACAAATATGCCCTGAACGTGTACCCGCCCATAACTTCCTTGTCTCACTGGAACGCACCAATGCAGAACTCCACACAAATTTGCCCTGAACCTGTACCCCTCCATAAGCTCACTGTCTCACTGGAACGTACCAATGCAGAACTCCACACTAGTATGCCCTGAACCTGTACCCCTCCATAACCTCCCTGTCTCACTGGAACGTACCAATGCAGAACTCCACACAAATATGCCCTGAACCTGTACCCTCCATAACCTCCCTGTCTCACTGGAATGTACCAATGCAGAACTACACACAAATATGCCCTGAACCTGTACCCCTCCATAACCTCCCTGTCTCACTGGAACGTACCAATGCAGAACACCACACAAATATGCCCTGAACCTGTACCCCTCCATAACTTCCCTGTCTCACTGGAAAGTACCAATGCAGAACTCCACACAAATATGCCCTGAACCTGTACCCGAACATAACCACCCTGTCTCACTGGAATGTACCACTGCAGAACTCCACACAAATGTGCCCTGAACCTGTACACCACCATAACCTCCCTGTCTCACTGGAACGTACCAATGCAGAACTCCGCACAAATATGCTCTGAACCTGTACCCAGTATAACCTCCCTGTCTCACTGGAACGTACCAATGCAGAACTCCAGACAAATGTGCCCTGAACCTGTACACCTCCATAACCTCCCTGTCTCACTGGAACGTACCAATGCAGAACTCCACACAAATATGCCCTGAACCGGTACCCTCCATAACCTCCCTGTCTCACTGGAACGTACCAATGCAGAATTCCACACAAATATGCCCTGAACGTGTACCCGCCCATAACCTCCTTGTCTCACTGGAACGTACCAATGCAGAACTCCACTCAAATATTCCCTGATCCTGTACCGTGCATAACCTCCCATTCTCACTGGAACGTACCAATGCAGAACTCCACACAAATATGCCCTGAACCTGTACCCCTCCATAACCTTCTGTCTCACTGGAACGTACCATTGCAGAACACCACACAAATATGCCCTGAAAGTGTACCCGCCCATAACCTCCTTGTCTCACTGGAACGCACCAATGCAGAACTCCACACAAATTTGCCCTGAACCTGTACCCCTCCATAACCTCCCTGTCTCACTGGAACGTACCACTGCAGAACTCCACACAAATATGCCCTGAACCTGTACCCGACCATAACCTACCTGTCTCACTGGAACGTACCAATGCAGAACTACACACAAATATGCCCTGAACCTGAACCCCTCCATAATCTCCCTGTCTCACTGGAACGTACCAATGCAGAACTCCACACAAATATGCCCTGAACCTGTACCCCTCCATAAGCTCACTGTCTCACTGGAACGTACCAATGCAGAACTCCACACTAGTATGCCCTGAACCTGTACCCCTCCATAACCTCCCTGTCTCACTGGAACGTACCAATGCAGAACTCCACACAAATATGCCCTGAACCTGTACCCTCCATAACCTCCCTGTCTCACTGGAATGTACCAATGCAGAACTACACACAAATATGCCCTGAACCTGTACCCCTCCATAACCTCCCTGTCTCACTGGAACGTACCAATGCAGAACACCACACAAATATGCCCTGAACCTGTACCCCTCCATAACTTCCCTGTCTCACTGGAAAGTACCAATGCAGAACTCCACACAAATATGCCCTGAACCTGTACCCGAACATAACCACCCTGTCTCACTGGAATGTACCACTGCAGAACTCCACACAAATGTGCCCTGAACCTGTACACCACCATAACCTCCCTGTCTCACTGGAACGTACCAATGCAGAACTCCGCACAAATATGCTCTGAACCTGTACCCAGTATAACCTCCCTGTCTCACTGGAACGTACCAATGCAGAACTCCAGACAAATGTGCCCTGAACCTGTACACCTCCATAACCTCCCTGTCTCACTGGAACGTACCAATGCAGAACTCCACACAAATATGCCCTGAACCGGTACCCTCCATAACCTCCCTGTCTCACTGGAACGTACCAATGCAGAATTCCACACAAATATGCCCTGAACGTGTACCCGCCCATAACCTCCTTGTCTCACTGGAACGTACCAATGCAGAACTCCACTCAAATATTCCCTGATCCTGTACCGTGCATAACCTCCCATTCTCACTGGAACGTACCAATGCAGAACTCCACACAAATATGCCCTGAACCTGTACCCCTCCATAACCTTCTGTCTCACTGGAACGTACCATTGCAGAACACCACACAAATATGCCCTGAAAGTGTACCCGCCCATAACCTCCTTGTCTCACTGGAACGCACCAATGCAGAACTCCACACAAATTTGCCCTGAACCTGTACCCCTCCATAACCTCCCTGTCTCACTGGAACGTACCACTGCAGAACTCCACACAAATATGCCCTGAACCTGTACCCGACCATAACCTACCTGTCTCACTGGAACGTACCAATGCAGAACTACACACAAATATGCCCTGAACCTGAACCCCTCCATAATCTCCCTGTCTCACTGGAACGTACCAATGCAGAACTCCACACAAATATGCCCTGAACCTGTACCCCTCCATAACTTCCCTGTCTCACAGGAAAGTACCAATGCAGAACTCCACACAAATATGCCCTGAACCTGTACCCTCCATAACCTCCCAGTTTCACTGGAACGTACCATTGCAGAACACCACAGAAATATGCCCTGAACGTTTACCCGCCCATAAAATCTTTGTCTCACTGGAACGTACCAACGCAGAACGCCACACAAATATGCCATGAACCGGTCCCCTCCATAACCTCCCTGTCTCACTGGAAATTGCCAATGCAGAACTCCACACAATTATGCCATGAACCTGTACCCGACCATAACCTCCCTGTCTCACTGGAACGTACCACTGCAGAACTCCACACAAATATGCCCTGAACCTGTACCCTCCATAACCACCCTGTCTCACTGGAACGTACCAATGCAGAACTACACACAAATATGCCCTGAACCTGTACCCCTCCATAACCTCCCTGTCTCACTGGAACGAACCAATGCAGAACTCCACACAAATATGCCCTGAACCTGTACCCCTCCATAACTTCCCTGTGTCACAGGAAAGTCCCACTGCAGAACTCCACACAAATATGCCTTGAACCTGTACCCTCCATAACCTCCCAGTCTCACTGGAACGTACCATTGCAGAACACCACAGAAATATGCCCTGAACCTGTACCCTCCATTACCTCCCAGTCTCACTGGAACGTACCAATGCAGAACTCCACACAAATATGCCCTGAACCTGTACCGTCCATAAACTCCCTGTCTCACTGGAATGTACCAATGCAGAACTACACACAAATATGCCCTGATCCTGTACCGTGCATAACCTCCCTGTCTCACTGGAACGTACCAATGCAGAATTCCACACAAATATGCCCTGAACGTGTACCCGCCCATAACTTCCTTGTCTCACTGGAACGCACCAATGCAGAACTCCACACAAATTTGCCCTGAACCTGTACCCCTCCATAAGCTCACTGTCTCACTGGAACGTACCAATGCAGAACTCCACACTAGTATGCCCTGAACCTGTACCCCTCCATAACCTCCCTGTCTCACTGGAACGTACCAATGCAGAACTCCACACAAATATGCCCTGAACCTGTACCCTCCATAACCTCCCTGTCTCACTGGAATGTACCAATGCAGAACTACACACAAATATGCCCTGAACCTGTACCCCTCCATAACCTCCCTGTCTCACTGGAACGTACCAATGCAGAACACCACACAAATATGCCCTGAACCTGTACCCCTCCATAACTTCCCTGTCTCACTGGAAAGTACCAATGCAGAACTCCACACAAATATGCCCTGAACCTGTACCCGAACATAACCACCCTGTCTCACTGGAATGTACCACTGCAGAACTCCACACAAATGTGCCCTGAACCTGTACACCACCATAACCTCCCTGTCTCACTGGAACGTACCAATGCAGAACTCCGCACAAATATGCTCTGAACCTGTACCCAGTATAACCTCCCTGTCTCACTGGAACGTACCAATGCAGAACTCCAGACAAATGTGCCCTGAACCTGTACACCTCCATAACCTCCCTGTCTCACTGGAACGTACCAATGCAGAACTCCACACAAATATGCCCTGAACCGGTACCCTCCATAACCTCCCTGTCTCACTGGAACGTACCAATGCAGAATTCCACACAAATATGCCCTGAACGTGTACCCGCCCATAACCTCCTTGTCTCACTGGAACGTACCAATGCAGAACTCCACTCAAATATTCCCTGATCCTGTACCGTGCATAACCTCCCATTCTCACTGGAACGTACCAATGCAGAACTCCACACAAATATGCCCTGAACCTGTACCCCTCCATAACCTTCTGTCTCACTGGAACGTACCATTGCAGAACACCACACAAATATGCCCTGAAAGTGTACCCGCCCATAACCTCCTTGTCTCACTGGAACGCACCAATGCAGAACTCCACACAAATTTGCCCTGAACCTGTACCCCTCCATAACCTCCCTGTCTCACTGGAACGTACCACTGCAGAACTCCACACAAATATGCCCTGAACCTGTACCCGACCATAACCTACCTGTCTCACTGGAACGTACCAATGCAGAACTACACACAAATATGCCCTGAACCTGAACCCCTCCATAATCTCCCTGTCTCACTGGAACGTACCAATGCAGAACTCCACACAAATATGCCCTGAACCTGTACCCCTCCATAACTTCCCTGTCTCACAGGAAAGTACCAATGCAGAACTCCACACAAATATGCCCTGAACCTGTACCCTCCATAACCTCCCAGTTTCACTGGAACGTACCATTGCAGAACACCACAGAAATATGCCCTGAACGTTTACCCGCCCATAAAATCTTTGTCTCACTGGAACGTACCAACGCAGAACGCCACACAAATATGCCATGAACCGGTCCCCTCCATAACCTCCCTGTCTCACTGGAAATTGCCAATGCAGAACTCCACACAAATATGCCATGAACCTGTACCCGACCATAACCTCCCTGTCTCACTGGAACGTACCACTGCAGAACTCCACACAAATATGCCCTGAACCTGTACCCTCCATAACCACCCTGTCTCACTGGAACGTACCAATGCAGAACTACACACAAATATGCCCTGAACCTGTACCCCTCCATAACCTCCCAGTCTCACTGGAATGTACCAATGCAGAACTCCACACAAATATGTCCTGAACCTGTACCCCTCCATAACCTCCCTGTCTGACTGGAACGCACCAATGCCGAACTCCACTCAAATATGCCCTGATCCTGTACCCGACCATAACCTCCCTGTCTCACTGGAACGTACTACTGCAGAACTCCACACAAATATGCCCTGAACCTGTATCCTCCATAACCTCCCCGTCTCACTGGAACGTACCAATGCAGAACTACACACAAATATGCCCTGAAACTGAACCCCTCCATAACCTCCCTGTCTCACTGGAACGTACCAATGCAGAGCTCCACACAAATATGCCCTGAACCTGTACCCCTCCAGTACTTCCCTGTCTCACTGGAACGCACCAATGCCGAACTCCACTCAAATATGCCCTGAAAGTGTACCCGCCCATAACCACCTTGTCTCACTGGAACGCACCAATGCAGAACTCCACACAAATTTTCCCTGAACCTGTACCCCTCCATAACCTCCCTGTCGCACTGGAACGTACCAATGCAGAACTCCACACAAATATGCCCTGAACCTGTACCCTCCATAACCTCCCTGACTCACTGGAATGTACAAATGCAGAACTACACACAAATATGCCCTGAACCTGTACCCTCCATAACCTCCCTGACTCACTGGAACGTACAACTGCAGAACTACACTCAAATATGCCCTGAACCTGTACCCCTCCATAACCTCCCAGTCTCACTGGAACGTACCATTGCAGAACACCACACAAATATGCCCTGAACGTTTACCCGCCCATAAGATCCTTGTCTCACTGGAACGTACCAACGCAGAACTCCATACAAATATGCCCTGAACCTGTACCCTCCATAACCTCCCTGACTCACTGGAACGTAGCAAAGCAGAACTACGCACAAATATGCCCTGAACCTGTACCCGACCATAACCTCCCTGTCTCACTGGAACGTACCACAGAAGAACTCCACACAAATATGCCCTGAACCTGTATCCTCCATAACCTCCCCGTCTCACTGGAACGTACCAATGCAGAACTACACACAAATATGCCCTGAAACTGAACCCCTCCATAACCTCCCTGTCTCACTGGAACGTACCAATGCAGAGCTCCACACAAATATGCCCTGAACCTGTACCCCTCCAGAACTTCCCTGTCTCACTGGAACGCACCAATGCCGAACTCCACTCAAATATGCCCTGAAAGTGTACCCGCCCATAACCACCTTGTCTCACTGGAACGCACCAATGCAGAACTCCACACAAATTTTCCCTGAACCTGTACCCCTCCATAACCTCCCTGTCGCACTGGAACGTACCAATGCAGAACTCCACACAAATATGCCCTGAACCTGTACCCTCCATAACCTCCCTGACTCACTGGAATGTACAAATGCAGAACTACACACAAATATGCCCTGAACCTGTACCCTCCATAACCTCCCTGACTCACTGGAACGTACAACTGCAGAACTACACTCAAATATGCCCTGAACCTGTACCCCTCCATAACCTCCCAGTCTCACTGGAACGTACCATTGCAGAACACCACACAAATATGCCCTGAACGTTTACCCGCCCATAAGATCCTTGTCTCACTGGAACGTACCAACGCAGAACTCCATACAAATATGCCCTGAACCTGTACCCTCCATAACCTCCCTGACTCACTGGAACGTAGCAAAGCAGAACTACGCACAAATATGCCCTGAACCTGTACCCGACCATAACCTCCCTGTCTCACTGGAACGTACCACAGAAGAACTCCACACAAATATGCCCTGAACCTGTACCCTCCATAACCTCCCTGTCTCACTGGAACGTACCAATGCAGAACTACACACAAATATGCCCTGAACCTGTACCCCTCCATAACCTCCCTGTCTCACTGGAACGTACCAATGCAGAACTCCACACAAATATGCCCTGAACCTGTACCCCTCCATAACTTCCCTGTCTCACAGGAAAGTCCCACTGCAGAACACCACACAAATATGCCTTGAACCTGTACCCTCCATAACCTCCCAGTCTCACTGGAACGTACCATTGCAGAACTCCACACAAATATGCCCTGAACCTGTACCCTCCATAACCTCCCTGACTCACTGGAACGTACAACTGCAGAACTACACTCAAATATGCCCTGAACCTGTACCCCTCCATAACCTCCCAGTCTCGCTGGAACGTACCATTGCAGAACACCACACAAATATGCCCTGAACGTTTACCCGCCCATAAGATCCTTGTCTCACTGGAACGTACCAACGCAGAACTCCACACAAATATGCCCTGAACCTGTAACCCTCCATAACTTCCCTGTCTCACAGGAAAGTCCCACTGCAGAACACCACACAAATATGCCTTGAACCTGTACCCTCCATAACCTCCCAGTCTCACTGGAACGTACCATTGCAGAACTCCACACAAATATGCCCTGAACCTGTACCCTCCATAAACTCCCTGTCTCACTGGAATGTACCAATGCAGAACTACACACAAATATGCCCTGAACCTGTACCCCTCCATAACCTCCCTGTCTCACTGGTACGTACCAATGCAGAACACCACACAAATATGCCCTGAACCTGTACCCCTCCATAACTACCCTGTCTCACTTTAAAGTACCAATGCAGAACTCCACACAAATATGCCCTGAACCTGTACCCGACCAGAACCACCCTGTCTCACTGGAATGTACCACTGCAGAAGTCCACACAAATGTGCCCTGAACCTGTACACCACCATAACCTCCCTGTCTCACTGGAACGTACCAATACAGAACTCCACACAAATAGGCCCTGAACCGGTACCCTCCATAACCTCCCTGTCTCACTGGAACGTACCAATGCAGAATTCCACACAAATATGCCCTGAACCTGTACCCCTCCATAACCTCCCTGTCTCACTGGAACGTACCAATGCAGAGCTCCACACAAATATGCCCTGAACCTGTACCCCTCCAGAACTTCCCTGTCTCACTGGAACGCACCAATGCCGAACTCCACTCAAATATGCCCTGAAAGTGTACCCGCCCATAACCACCTTGTCTCACTGGAACGCACCAATGCAGAACTCCACACAAATTTTCCCTGAACCTGTACCCCTCCATAACCTCCCTGTCGCACTGGAACGTACCAATGCAGAACTCCACACAAATATGCCCTGAACCTGTACCCTCCATAACCTCCCTGACTCACTGGAATGTACAAATGCAGAACTACACACAAATATGCCCTGAACCTGTACCCTCCATAACCTCCCTGACTCACTGGAACGTACAACTGCAGAACTACACTCAAATATGCCCTGAACCTGTACCCCTCCATAACCTCCCAGTCTCACTGGAACGTACCATTGCAGAACACCACACAAATATGCCCTGAACGTTTACCCGCCCATAAGATCCTTGTCTCACTGGAACGTACCAACGCAGAACTCCATACAAATATGCCCTGAACCTGTACCCTCCATAACCTCCCTGACTCACTGGAACGTAGCAAAGCAGAACTACGCACAAATATGCCCTGAACCTGTACCCGACCGTAACCTCCCTGTCTCACTGGAACGTACCACAGAAGAACTCCACACAAATATGCCCTGAACCTGTACCCTCCATAACCTCCCTGTCTCACTGGAACGTACCAATGCAGAACTACACACAAATATGCCCTGAACCTGTACCCCTCCATAACCTCCCTGTCTCACTGGAACGTACCAATGCAGAACTCCACACAAATATGCCCTGAACCTGTACCCCTCCATAACTTCCCTGTCTCACAGGAAAGTCCCACTGCAGAACACCACACAAATATGCCTTGAACCTGTACCCTCCATAACCTCCCAGTCTCACTGGAACGTACCATTGCAGAACTCCACACAAATATGCCCTGAACCTGTACCCTCCATAACCTCCCTGACTCACTGGAACGTACAACTGCAGAACTACACTCAAATATGCCCTGAACCTGTACCCCTCCATAACCTCCCAGTCTCGCTGGAACGTACCATTGCAGAACACCACACAAATATGCCCTGAACGTTTACCCGCCCATAAGATCCTTGTCTCACTGGAACGTACCAACGCAGAACTCCACACAAATATGCCCTGAACCTGTAACCCTCCATAACTTCCCTGTCTCACAGGAAAGTCCCACTGCAGAACACCACACAAATATGCCTTGAACCTGTACCCTCCATAACCTCCCAGTCTCACTGGAACGTACCATTGCAGAACTCCACACAAATATGCCCTGAACCTGTAACCTCCATAAACTCCCTGTCTCACTGGAATGTACCAATGCAGAACTACACACAAATATGCCCTGAACCTGTACCCCTCCATAACCTCCCTGTCTCACTGGTACGTACCAATGCAGAACACCACACAAATATGCCCTGAACCTGTACCCCTCCATAACTACCCTGTCTCACTTTAAAGTACCAATGCAGAACTCCACACAAATATGCCCTGAACCTGTACCCGACCAGAACCACCCTGTCTCACTGGAATGTACCACTGCAGAAGTCCACACAAATGTGCCCTGAACCTGTACACCACCATAACCTCCCTGTCTCACTGGAACGTACCAATACAGAACTCCACACAAATAGGCCCTGAACCGGTACCCTCCATAACCTCCCTGTCTCACTGGAACGTACCAATGCAGAATTCCACACAAATATGCCCTGAACCTGTACCCCTCCATAACCTCCCTGTCTGACTGGAACGCACCAATGCCGAACTCCACTCAAATATGCCCTGATCCTGTACCCGACCATAACCTCCCTGTCTCACTGGAACGTACTACTGCAGAACTCCACACAAATATGCCCTGAACCTGTATCCTCCATAACCTCCCCGTCTCACTGGAACGTACCAATGCAGAACTACACACAAATATGCCCTGAAACTGAACCCCTCCATAACCTCCCTGTCTCACTGGAACGTACCAATGCAGAGCTCCACACAAATATGCCCTGAACCTGTACCCCTCCATAACTTCCCTGTCTCACTGGAACGCACCAATGCCGAACTCCACTCAAATATGCCCTGAAAGTGTACCCGCCCATAACCACCTTGTCTCACTGGAACGCACCAATGCAGAACTCCACACAAATTTTCCCTGAACCTGTACCCCTCCATAACCTCCCTGTCGCACTGGAACGTACCAATGCAGAACTCCACACAAATATGCCCTGAACCTGTACCCTCCATAACCTCCCTGACTCACTGGAACGTACAAATGCAGAACTACACACAAATATGCCCTGAACCTGTACCCTCCATAAACTCCCTGTCTCACTGGAATGTACCAATGCAGAACTACACACAAATATGCCCTGAACCTGTACCCCTCCATAACCTCCCTGTCTCACTGGAACGTACCAATGCAGAACACCACACAAATATGCCCTGAACCTGTACCCCTCCATAACTTCTCTGTCTCACTTTAAAGTACCAATGCAGAACTCCACACAAATATGCCCTGAACCTGTACCCGACCAGAACCACCCTGTCTCACTGGAATGTACCACTGCAGAAGTCCACACAAATGTGCCCTGAACCTGTACACCACCATAACCTCCATGTCTCACTGGAACGTACCAATGCAGAACTCCACACAAATAGGCCCTGAACCGGTACCCTCCATAACCTCCCTGTCTCACTGGAACGTACCAATGCAGAATTCCACACAAATATGCCCTGAACGTGTACCCGCCCATAACCTCCCTGTCTCACTGGAACGTACCAATGCAGAATTCCACACAAATATGCCCTGAACCTGTACCCCTCCATAACGTCCCTGTCTCACTGGAACGCACCAATGTCGAACTCCACTCAAATATGCCCTGAACCTGTACCCCTCCATAACCTTCTGTCTCACTGGAACGTACCATTGCAGAACACCACAGAAATATGCCCTGAACGTGTACCTGCCCATAACCTCCTTGTCTCACTGGAACGCACCAATGCAGAACTCCACACAAATTTGCCCTGAACCTGTACCCCTCCATAACCTCCCTGTCTCACTGGAACGCACCAATACCGAACTCCACTCAAATATGCCCTGATCCTGTACCGTGCATAATCTCCCTGTCTCACTGGAACATACCATTGCAGAACACCACACAAATATGCCCTGAACCTTAACCCCTTCATAACCTCCCTGCCTCACTGGAACGTACCAATGCAGAACTCCACACAAATATGCCCTGAAACTGTACCGGTCCATAACCTCCCTGTCTCATTGGATCGTCCCACTGCAGAACTCCACACAAATATGCCATGAACCGGTACCCTCCATAACCTCCCTGTCTCACTGGAAAGTTCCAATGCAAAACTCCACACAAATATCCCTGAACATGTACCCGACCGTAACCTCCCTGTCTCACTGCAACGTACCACTGCAGAACTCAACACAAATATGCCCTGAACCTGTACCCCCCATAACCTCCCTGTCTCACTGGAACGTACCAATGCAGAACTACACACAAATATGCCCTGAACCTGTACCCCTCCATAACCTCCCTGTCTCACTGGAACGTACCAATGCAAAATTCCACACAAATATGCCCTGAACGTGTACCCGCCCATAAACTCCTTGTCTCACTGGAACGCACCAATGCAGAGCTCCACACAAATTTGCCCTGAACCTGTACCCCTCAATAACCTCCCTGACTCACTGGAACGTACCAATGCAGAACTCCACTCAAATATGCCCTGATCCTGTACCGTGCATAACCTCCCTGTCTCACTGGAACGTACCAATGCAGAATTCCACACAAATATGCCCTGAACGTGTACCCGCCTATAACTTCCTTGTCTCACTGGAACGCACCAATGCAGAACTCCACACAAATTTGCCCTGAACCTGTACCCCTCCATAACCTCACTGTCTCACTGGAACGTACCAATGCAGAATTCCACACAAATATGCCCTGAACCGGTACCCTCCATAACCTCCCTGTCTCACTGGAACGTAGCAACGCAGAATTCCACACAAATATGCCCTGAACGTGTACCCGCCCATAACCTCCTTGTCTCACTGGAACGCACCAATGCAGAACTCCACACAAATTTGCCCTGAACCTGTACACCTCAATAACCTCCCTGTCTCACTGGAACGTACCAATGCAGAACTCCACTCAAATATTCCCTGATCCTGTACCGTGCATAACCTCCCAGTCTCACTGGAACGTACCAATGCAGAACTCCACACAAATATGCCCTGAACCTGTACCCCTCCATAACCTTCTGTCTCACTGGAACGTACCATTGCAGAACACCACACAAATATGCCCTGAAAGTGTACCCGCCCATAACCTCCTTGTCTCACTGGAACGCACCAATGCAGAACTCCACACAAATTTGCCCTGAACCTGTACCCCTCCATAACCTCCCTGTCTCACTGGAACGTACCACTGCAGAACTCCACACAAATATGCCCTGAACCTGTACCCTCCATAACCTACCTGTCTCACTGGAACGTACCAATGCAGAACTACACACAAATATGCCCTGAACCTGTACCCCTCCATAATCTCCCTGTCTCACTGGAACGTACCAATGCAGAACTCCACACAAATATGCCCTGAACCTGTACCCCTCCAAAACTTCCCTGTCTCACAGGAAAGTACCAATGCAGAACTCCACACAAATATGCCCTGAACCTGTACCCTCCATAACCTCCCAGTCTCACTGGAACGTACCATTGCAGAACACCACAGAAATATGCCCTGAACGTTTACCCGCCCATAAAATCTTTGTCTCACTGGAACGTACCAACGCAGAACGCCACACAAATATGCCATGAACCGGTCCCCTCCATAACCTCCCTGTCTCACTGGAAATTACCAATGCAGAACTCCACACAAATATGCCCTGAACCTGTACCCGACCATAACCTCCCTGTCTCACTGGAACGTACCACTGCAGAACTCCACACAAATATGCCCTGAACCTGTACCCTCCATAACCTCCCTGTCTCACTGGAACGTACCAATGCAGAACTACACACAAATATGCCCTGAACCTGTACCCCTCCATAACCTCCCTGTCTCACTGGAATGTACCAATGCAGAACTCCACACAAATATGCCCTGAACCTGTACCCCTCCATAACCTCCCTGTCTGACTGGAACGCACCAATGCCGAACTCCACTCAAATATGCCCTGATGCTGTACCCGACCATAACCTCCCTGTCTCACTGGAACGTACTACTGCAGAACTCCACACAAATATGCCCTGAACCTGTACCCTCCATAACCTCCCCGTCTCACTGGAACGTACCAATGTAGAACTACACACAAATATGCCCTGAACCTGAACCCCTCCATAAACTCCCTGTCTCACTGGAACGTACCAATGCAGAACTCCACACAAATATGCCCTGAACCTGTACCCCTCAATAACTTCCCTGTCTCACTGGAACGCACCAATGCCGAACTCCACTCAAATATGCCCTGAAAGTGTACCCGCCCATAACCACCTTGTCTCACTGGAACGCACCAATGCAGAACTCCACACAAATTTTCCCTGAACCTGTACCCCTCCATAACCTCCCTGTCTCACTGGAACGTACCAATGCAGAACTCCACACAAATATGCCCTGAACCTGTACCCTCCATAAACTCCCTGACTCACTGGAACGTACAAATGCAGAACTACACACAAATATGCCCTGAACCTGTACCCTCCATAACCTCCCTGACTCACTGGAACGTACAACTGCAGAACTACACTCAAATATGCCCTGAACCTGTACCCCTCCATAACCTCCCAGTCTCACTGGAACGTACCATTGCAGAACACCACACAAATATTCCCTGAACGTTTACCCGCCCATAAGATCCTTGTCTCACTGGAACGTACCAACGCAGAACTCCATACAAATATGCCCTGAACCTGTACCCCTCCATAACCTCCCTGTCTCACTGGAACGTACCAATGCAGAATTCCACACAAATATGCCCTGAACCTGTACCCCTCCATATCTTCCCTGTCTCACTGGAACGCACCAATGTCGAACTCCACTCAAATATGCCCTGAACCTGTACCCCTCCATAACCTTCTGTCTCAGTGGAACGTACCATTGCAGAACACCACAGAAATATGCCCTGAACGTGTACCCGCCCATAACCTCCTTGTCTCACTGGAACGCACCAATGCAGAACTCCACACAAATTTGCCCTGAACCTGTACCCCTCCATAACCTCCCTGTCTCACTGGAACGCACCAATGCCGAACTCCACTCAAATATGCCCTGATCCTGTACCGTGCATAATCTCCCTGTCTCACTGGAACATACCATTGCAGAACACCACACAAATATGCCCTGAACCTTTACCCCTCCATAACCTCCCTGCCTCACTGGAACGTACCAATGCAGAACTCCACACAAATATGCCCTGAAACTGTACCCTCCATAACCTCCCAGTCTCACTGGAACGTACCATTGCAGAACACCACAGAAATATGCCCTGAACGTTTACCCGCCCATAAAATCTTTGTCTCACTGGAACGTACCAACGCAGAACGCCACACAAATATGCCATGAACCGGTCCCCTCCATAACCTCCCTGTCTCACTGGAAATTACCAATGCAGAACTCCACACAAATATGCCCTGAACCTGTACCCGACCATAACCTCCCTGTCTCACTGGAACGTACCACTGCAGAACTCCACACAAATATGCCCTGAACCTGTACCCTCCATAACCTCCCTGTCTCACTGGAACGTACCAATGCAGAACGACACACAAATATGCCCTGAACCTGTACCCCTCCATAACCTCCCTGTCTCACTGGAATGTACCAATGCAGAACTCCACACAAATATGCCCTGAACCTGTACCCCTCCCTAACCTCCCTGTCTGACTGGAACGCACCAATGCCGAACTCCACTCAAATATGCCCTGATCCTGTACCCGACCATAACCTCCCTGTCTCACTGGAACGTACTACTGCAGAACTCCACACAAATATGCCCTGAACCTGTACGCTCCATAACCTCCCCGTCTCACTGGAACGTACCAATGCAGAACTACACACAAATATGCCCTGAACCTGAACCCCTCCATAACCTCCCTGTCTCACTGGAACGTACCAATGCAGAACTCCACACAAATATGCCCTGAACCTGTACCCCTCCATAACTTCCCTGTCTCACTGGAACGCACCAATGCCGAACTCCACTCAAATATGCCCTGAAAGTGTACCCGCCCATAACCACCTTGTCTCACTGGAACTCACCAATGCAGAACTCCACACAAATTTTCCCTGAACCTGTACCCCTCCATAACCTCCCAGTCTCACTGGAACGTACCATTGCAGAACACCACACAAATATGCCCTGAACGTTTACCCGCCCATAAGATCCTTGTCTCACTGGAACGTACCAACGCAGAACTCCATACAAATATGCCCTGAACCTGTACCCCTCCATAACCTCCCTGTCTCACTGGAACGTACCAATGCAGAATTCCACACAAATATGCCCTGAACCTGTACCCCTCCATATCTTCCCTGTCTCACTGGAACGCACCAATGTCGAACTCCACTCAAATATGCCCTGAACCTGTACCCCTCCATAACCTTCTGTCTCACTGGAACGTACCATTGCAGAACACCACAGAAATATGCCCTGAACGTGTACCTGCCCATAAGCTCCTTGTCTCACTGGAACGTACCAATGCAGAATTCCACACAAATATGACCTGAACGTGTACCCGCCCATAACCTCCTTGTCTCACTGGAACGCACCAATGCAGAACTCCACACAAATTTGCCCTGAACCTGTACCCCTCCATAACCTCCCTGTCTCACTGGAACGCACCAATGCCGAACTCCACTCAAATATGCCCTGATCCTGTACCGTGCATAATCTCCCTGTCTCACTGGAACATACCATTGCAGAACACCACACAAATATGCCCTGAACCTTTACCCCTCCATAACCTCCCTGCCTCACTGGAACGTACCAATGCAGAACTCCACACAAATATGCCCTGAAACTGTACCCTCCATAACCTCCCAGTCTCACTGGAACGTACCATTGCAGAACACCACAGAAATATGCCCTGAACGTTTACCCGCCCATAAAATCTTTGTCTCACTGGAACGTACCAACGCAGAACGCCACACAAATATGCCATGAACCGGTCCCCTCCATAACCTCCCTGTCTCACTGGAAATTACCAATGCAGAACTCCACACAAATATGCCCTGAACCTGTACCCGACCAGAACCTCCCTGTCTCACTGGAACGTACCACTGCAGAACTCCACACAAATATGCCCTGAACCTGTACCCTCCATAACCTCCCTGTCTCACTGGAACGTACCAATGCAGAACGACACACAAATATGCCCTGAACCTGTACCCCTCCATAACCTCCCTGTCTCACTGGAATGTACCAATGCAGAACTCCACACAAATATGCCCTGAACCTGTACCCCTCCCTAACCTCCCTGTCTGACTGGAACGCACCAATGCCGAACTCCACTCAAATATGCCCTGATCCTGTACCCGACCATAACCTCCCTGTCTCACTGGAACGTACTACTGCAGAACTCCACACAAATATGCCCTGAACCTGTACCCTCCATAACCTCCCCGTCTCACTGGAACGTACCAATGCAGAACTACACACAAATATGCCCTGAACCTGTACCCTCCATAACCTCCCTGTCGCACTGGAACGTACCAATGCAGAACTCCACACAAATATGCCCTGAACCTGTACCCTCCATAACCTCCCTGACTCACTGGAACGTACAAATGCAGAACTACACACAAATATGCCCTGAACCTGTACCCTCCATAACCTCCCTGACTCACTGGAACGTACAACTGCAGAACTACACTCAAATATGCCCTGAACCTGTACCCCTCCATAAACACCCAGTCTCACTGGAACGTACCATTGCAGAACACCACACAAATATACCCTGAACGTTTACCCGCCCATAAGATCCTTGTCTCACTGGAACGTACCAACGCAGAACTCCATACAAATATGCCCTGAACCTGTACCCCTCCATAACCTCCCTGTCTCACTGGAACGTACCAATGCAGAATTCCACACAAATATGCCCTGAACCTGTACCCCTCCATAACTTCCCTGTCTCACTGGAACGCACCAATATCGAACTCCACTCAAATATGCCCTGAACCTGTACCCCTCCATAACCTTCTGTCTCACTGGAACGTACCATTGCAGAACACCACAGAAATATGCCCTGATCGTGTACCTGCCCATAAGCTCCTTGTCTCACTGGAACGTACCAATGCAGAATTCCACACAAATATGCCCTGAACGTGTACCCGCCCATAACCTCCTTGTCTCACTGGAACGCACCAATGCGGAACTCCACACAAATTTGCCCTGAACCTGTACCCCTCCATAACCTCCCTGTCTCACTGGAACGCACCAATGCCGAACTCCACTCAAATATGCCCTGATCCTGTACCGTGCATAATCTCCCTGTCTCACTGGAACATACCATTGCAGAACACCACACAAATATGCCCTGAACCTTTACCCCTCCATAACCTCCCTGCCTCACTGGAACGTACCAATGCAGAACTCCACACAAATATGCCCTGAAACTGTACCGGTCCATAACCTCCCTGTCTCATTGGATCGTCCCACTGCAGAACTCCACACAAATATGCCATGAACCGGTACCCTCCATAACCTCCCTGTCTCACTGGAAAGTACCAATGCAAATCTCCACACAAATATGCCCTGAACCTGTACCCGACCGTAACCTCCCTGTCTCACTGGAACGTACCACTGCAGAACTCAACACAAATATGCCCTGAACCTGTACCCCCCATAAACTCCCTGTCTCACTGGAACGTACCAATGCAGAACTCCACACAAATATGCCCTGAACCTTTACCCCCCCCCCCCCATAACCTCCCTGTCCCACTGGAACGCACCAATGCAGAATTCCACTCAAATATGCCCTGATCCTGTACCCGACCATAACCTCCCTGTCTCACTGGAACGTACCAATGCAGAATTCCACACAAATATGCCCTGAACGTGTACCCGCCCATAAACTCCTTGTCTCACTGGAACGCACCAATGCAGAGCTCCACACAAATTTGCCCTGAACCTGTACCCCTCAATAACCTCCCTGACTCACTGGAACGTACCAATGCAGAACTCCACTCAAATATGCCCTGATCCTGTACCGTGCATAACCTCCCTGTCTCACTGGAACGTACCAATGCAGAATTCCACACAAATATGCCCTGAACGTGTACCCGCCTATAACTTCCTTGTCTCACTGGAACGCACCAATGCAGAACTCCACACAAATTTGCCCTGAACCTGTACCCCTCCATAACCTCACTGTCTCACTGGAACGTACCAATGCTGAACTCCACACTAGTATGCCCTGAACCTGTACCCCTCCATAACCTCCCTGTCTCACTGGAACGCACCAATGCCGAACTCCACTCAAATATGCCCTGATCCTGTACCCGACCATAACCTCCCTGACTCACTTGAACGTACCACTGCAGAACACCACACAAATATGCCCTGAACCTGTACCATCCATAACCTCCCTGTCTCACTGGAACGTACCAATGCAGAACTACACACAAATATGCCCTGAACCTGTACCCCTCCATAACCTCCCTGTCTCACTGGAACGTACCAATGCAGAACTCCACACAAATATGCCCTGAACCTGTACCCCTCCATAACTTTCCTGTCTCACTGGAACGCACCAATGCCGAACTCCACTCAAATATGCCCTGAACCTGTACCCCTCCATAACCTTCTGTCTCACTGGAACGTACCATTGCAGAACACCACACAAATATGCCCTGAAAGTGTACCCGCCCATTACCTCCTTGTCTCACTGGAACGCACCAATGCCGAACTCCACACAAATTTGCCCTGAACGTGTACCCCTCCATAAACTCCCTGTCTCACTGGAACGTACCAAAGCGGAACTCCACACAAATATGGCCTGAACATGTACCCTCCATAACCTCCCTGTCTCACTGGAACGTACCAATGCAGAACTCCACACAAATATGCCCTGAACCCGTACCCTCCATAACCTCCCTGTCTCACTGGAACGTACCAATGCAGAATTCCACACAAATATGCCCTGAACGTGTACCCGCCCATAACATCCTTGTCTCACTGGAACGCACCAATGCAGAACTCCACACAAATTTGCCCTGAACCTGTACCCCTCAATAACCTCCCTGTCTCACTGGAACGTACCAATGCAGAACTCCACTCAAATATGCCCTGATCCTGTACCGTACATAACCTCCCTGTCTCACTGGAACGTACCAATGCAGAATTCCACACAAATATGCCCTGAACGTGTACCCGCCCATAACTTCCTTGTCTCACTGGAACGCACCAATGCAGAACTCCACACAAATTTGCCCTGAACCTGTACAACTCCATAAGCTCACTGTCTCACTGGAACGTACCAATGCAGAACTCCACACTAGTATGCCCTGAACCTGTACCCCTCCATAACCTCCCTGTCTCACTGGAACGTACCAATGCAGAACTCCACACAAATATGCCCTGAACCTGTACCCTCCATAACCTCCCTGTCTCACTGGAATGTACCAATGCAGAACTACACACAAATATGCCCTGAACCTGTACCCCTCCATAACCTCCCTGTCTCACTGGAACGTACCAATGCAGAACACCACACAAATATGCCCTGAACCTGTACCCCTCCATAACTTCCCTGTCTCACTGGAAAGTACCAATGCAGAACTCCACACAAATATGCCCTGAACCTGTACCCGACCATAACCACCCTGTCTCACTGGAATGTACCACTGCAGAACTCCACACAAATGTGCCCTGAACCTGTACACCACCATAACCTCCCTGTCTCACTGGAACGTACCAATGCAGAACTCCGCACAAATATGCTCTGAACCTGTACCCACTATTACCTCCCTGTCTCACTGGAACGTACCAATGCAGAACTCCAGACAAATGTGCCCTGAACCTGTACACCTCCATAACCTCCCTGTCTCACTGGAACGTACCAATGCAGAACTCCACACAAATATGCCCTGAACCGGTACCCTCCATAACCTCCCTGTCTCACTGGAACGTACCAATGCAGAATTCCACACAAATATGCCCTGAACGTGTACCCGCCCATAACCTCCTTGTCTCACTGTAACGCACCAATGCAGAACTCCACACAAATTTGCCCTGAACCTGTACCCCTCAATAACCTCCCTGTCTCACTGGAACGTACCAATGCAGAACTCCACTCAAATATTCCCTGATCCTGTACCGTGCATAACCTCCCAGTCTCACTGGAACGTACCAATGCAGAACTCCACACAAATATGCCCTGAACCTGTACCCCTCCATAACCTTCTGTCTCACTGGAACGTACCATTGCAGAACACCACACAAATATGCCCTGCAAGTGTACCCGCCCATAACCTCCTTGTCTCACTGGAACGCACCAATGCAGAACTCCACACAAATTTGCCCTGAACCTGTACCCCTCCATAACCTCCCTGTCTCACTGGAACGTACCACTGCAGAACTCCACACAAATATGCCCTGAACCTGTACCCTCCATAACCTACCTGTCTCACTGGAACGTACCAATGCAGAACTACACACAAATATGCCCTGAACCTGTACCCCTCCATAATCTCCCTGTCTCACTGGAACGTACCATTGCAGAACACCACACAAATATGCCCTGAAAGTGTACCCGCCCATAACCTCCTTGTCTCACTGGAACGCACCAATGCCGAACTCCACACAAATTTGCCCTGAACGTGTACCCCTCCATAAACTCCCTGTCTCACTGGAACGTACCAAAGCGGAACTCCACACAAATATGGCCTGAACATGTACCCTCCATAACCTCCCTGTCTCACTGGAACGTACCAATGCAGAACTCCACACAAATATGCCCTGAACCCGTACCCCTCAATAACCTCCCTGACTCACTGGAACGTACCAATGCAGAACTCCACTCAAATATGCCCTGATCCTGTACCGTGCATAACCTCCCTGTCTCACTGGAACGTACCAATGCAGAATTCCACACAAATATGCCCTGAACGTGTACCCGCCTATAACTTCCTTGTCTCACTGGAACGCACCAATGCAGAACTCCACACAAATTTGCCCTGAACCTGTACCCCTCCATAACCTCACTGTCTCACTGGAACGTACCAATGCTGAACTCCACACTAGTATGCCCTGAACCTGTACCCCTCCATAACCTCCCTGTCTCACTGGAACGCACCAATGCCGAACTCCACTCAAATATGCCCTGATCCTGTACCCGACCATAACCTCCCTGACTCACTTGAACGTACCACTGCAGAACACCACACAAATATGCCCTGAACCTGTACCATCCATAACCTCCCTGTCTCACTGGAACGTACCAATGCAGAACTACACACAAATATGCCCTGAACCTGTACCCCTCCATAACCTCCCTGTCTCACTGGAACGTACCAATGCAGAACTCCACACAAATATGCCCTGAACCTGTACCCCTCCATAACTTTCCTGTCTCACTGGAACGCACCAATGCCGAACTCCACTCAAATATGCCCTGAACCTGTACCCCTCCATAACCTTCTGTCTCACTGGAACGTACCATTGCAGAACACCACACAAATATGCCCTGAAAGTGTACCCGCCCATTACCTCCTTGTCTCACTGGAACGCACCAATGCCGAACTCCACACAAATTTGCCCTGAACGTGTACCCCTCCATAAACTCCCTGTCTCACTGGAACGTACCAAAGCGGAACTCCACACAAATATGGCCTGAACATGTACCCTCCATAACCTCCCTGTCTCACTGGAACGTACCAATGCAGAACTCCACACAAATATGCCCTGAACCCGTACCCTCCATAACCTCCCTGTCTCACTGGAACGTACCAATGCAGAATTCCACACAAATATGCCCTGAACGTGTACCCGCCCATAACATCCTTGTCTCACTGGAACGCACCAATGCAGAACTCCACACAAATTTGCCCTGAACCTGTACCCCTCAATAACCTCCCTGTCTCACTGGAACGTACCAATGCAGAACTCCACTCAAATATGCCCTGATCCTGTACCGTACATAACCTCCCTGTCTCACTGGAACGTACCAATGCAGAATTCCACACAAATATGCCCTGAACGTGTACCCGCCCATAACTTCCTTGTCTCACTGGAACGCACCAATGCAGAACTCCACACAAATTTGCCCTGAACCTGTACCCCTCCATAAGCTCACTGTCTCACTGGAACGTACCAATGCAGAACTCCACACTAGTATGCCCTGAACCTGTACCCCTCCATAACCTCCCTGTCTCACTGGAACGTACCAATGCAGAACTCCACACAAATATGCCCTGAACCTGTACCCTCCATAACCTCCCTGTCTCACTGGAATGTACCAATGCAGAACTACACACAAATATGCCCTGAACCTGTACCCCTCCATAACCTCCCTGTCTCACTGGAACGTACCAATGCAGAACACCACACAAATATGCCCTGAACCTGTACCCCTCCATAACTTCCCTGTCTCACTGGAAAGTACCAATGCAGAACTCCACACAAATATGCCCTGAACCTGTACCCGACCATAACCACCCTGTCTCACTGGAATGTACCACTGCAGAACTCCACACAAATGTGCCCTGAACCTGTACACCACCATAACCTCCCTGTCTCACTGGAACGTACCAATGCAGAACTCCGCACAAATATGCTCTGAACCTGTACCCACTATTACCTCCCTGTCTCACTGGAACGTACCAATGCAGAACTCCAGACAAATGTGCCCTGAACCTGTACACCTCCATAACCTCCCTGTCTCACTGGAACGTACCAATGCAGAACTCCACACAAATATGCCCTGAACCGGTACCCTCCATAACCTCCCTGTCTCACTGGAACGTACCAATGCAGAATTCCACACAAATATGCCCTGAACGTGTACCCGCCCATAACCTCCTTGTCTCACTGTAACGCACCAATGCAGAACTCCACACAAATTTGCCCTGAACCTGTACCCCTCAATAACCTCCCTGTCTCACTGGAACGTACCAATGCAGAACTCCACTCAAATATTCCCTGATCCTGTACCGTGCATAACCTCCCAGTCTCACTGGAACGTACCAATGCAGAACTCCACACAAATATGCCCTGAACCTGTACCCCTCCATAACCTTCTGTCTCACTGGAACGTACCATTGCAGAACACCACACAAATATGCCCTGCAAGTGTACCCGCCCATAACCTCCTTGTCTCACTGGAACGCACCAATGCAGAACTCCACACAAATTTGCCCTGAACCTGTACCCCTCCATAACCTCCCTGTCTCACTGGAACGTACCACTGCAGAACTCCACACAAATATGCCCTGAACCTGTACCCTCCATAACCTACCTGTCTCACTGGAACGTACCAATGCAGAACTACACACAAATATGCCCTGAACCTGTACCCCTCCATAATCTCCCTGTCTCACTGGAACGTACCATTGCAGAACACCACACAAATATGCCCTGAAAGTGTACCCGCCCATAACCTCCTTGTCTCACTGGAACGCACCAATGCCGAACTCCACACAAATTTGCCCTGAACGTGTACCCCTCCATAAACTCCCTGTCTCACTGGAACGTACCAAAGCGGAACTCCACACAAATATGGCCTGAACATGTACCCTCCATAACCTCCCTGTCTCACTGGAACGTACCAATGCAGAACTCCACACAAATATGCCCTGAACCCGTACCCTCCATAACCTCCCTGTCTCACTGGAACGTACCAATGCAGAATTCCACACAAATATGCCCTGAACGTGTACCCGCCCATAACATCCTTGTCTCACTGGAACGCACCAATGCAGAACTCCACACAAATTTGCCCTGAACCTGTACCCCTCAATAACCTCCCTGTCTCACTGGAACGTACCAATGCAGAACTCCACTCAAATATGCCCTGATCCTGTACCGTACATAACCTCCCTGTCTCACTGGAACGTACCAATGCAGAATTCCACACAAATATGCCCTGAACGTGTACCCGCCCATAACTTCCTTGTCTCACTGGAACGCACCAATGCAGAACTCCACACAAATTTGCCCTGAACCTGTACCCCTCCATAAGCTCACTGTCTCACTGGAACGTACCAATGCAGAACTCCACACTAGTATGCCCTGAACCTGTACCTTCCATAACCTCCCTGTCTCACTGGAATGTACCAATGCAGAACTACACACAAATATGCCCTGAACCTGTACCCCTCCATAACCTCCCTGTCTCACTGGAACGTAACAATGCAGAACTCCACACAAATATGCCCTGAACCTGTACCCTCCATAACCTCCCTGTCTCACTGGAATGTACCAATGCAGAACTACACACAAATATGCCCTGAACCTGTACCCCTCCATAACCTCCCTGTCTCACTGGAACGTACCAATGCAGAACACCACACAAATATGCCCTGAACCTGTACCCCTCCATAACTTCCCTGTCTCACTGGAAAGTACCAATGCAGAACTCCACACAAATATGCCCTGAACCTGTACCCGACCATAACCACCCTGTCTCACTGGAATGTACCACTGCAGAACTCCACACAAATGTGCCCTGAACCTGTACACCACCATAACCTCCCTGTCTCACTGGAACGTACCAATGCAGAACTCCGCACAAATATGCTCTGAACCTGTACCCACTATAACCTCCCTGTCTCACTGGAACTTACCAATGCAGAACTCCAGACAAATGTGCCCTGAACCTGTACACCTCCATAACCTCCCTGTCTCACTGGAACGTACCAATGCAGAACTCCACACAAATATGCCCTGAACCGGTACCCTCCATAACCTCCCTGTCGCACTGGAACGTACCTATGCAGAATTCCACACAAATATGCCCTGAACGTGTACCCGCCCATAACCTCCTTGTCTCACTGGAACGCACCAATGAGGAACTCCACACAAATTTGCCCTGAACCTGTACCCCTCAATAACCTCCCTGTCTCACTGGAACGTACCAATGCAGAACTCCACTCAAATATTCCCTGATCCTGTACCGTGCATAACCTCCCAGTCTCACTGGAACGTACCAATGCAGAACTCCACACAAATATGCCCTGAACCTGTACCCCTCCATAACCTTCTGTCTCACTGGAACGTACCATTGCAGAACACCACACAAATATGCCCTGCAAGTGTACCCGCCCATAACCTCCTTGTCTCACTGGAACGCACCAATGCAGAACTCCACACAAATTTGCCCTGAACCTGTACCCCTCCATAACCTCCCTGTCTCACTGGAACGTACCACTGCAGAACTCCACACAAATATGCCCTGAACCTGTACCCTCCATAACCTACCTGTCTCACTGGAACGTACCAATGCAGAACTACACACAAATATGCCCGGAACCTGTACCCCTCCATAATCTCCCTGTCTCACTGGAACGTACCAATGCAGAACTCCACACAAATTTGCCCTGAACCTGTACCCCTCCATAACCTCACTGTCTCACTGGAACGTACCAATGCTGAACTCCACACTAGTATGCCCTGAACCTGTACCCCTCCATAACCTCCCTGTCTCACTGGAACGCACCAATGCCGAACTCCACTCAAATATGCCCTGATCCTGTACCCGACCATAACCTCCCTGACTCACTTGAACGTACCACTGCAGAACACCACACAAATATGCCCTGAACCTGTACCATCCATAACCTCCCTGTCTCACTGGAACGTACCAATGCAGAACTACACACAAATATGCCCTGAACCTGTACCCCTCCATAACCTCCCTGTCTCACTGGAACGTACCAATGCAGAACTCCACACAAATATGCCCTGAACCTGTACCCCTCCATAACTTTCCTGTCTCACTGGAACGCACCAATGCCGAACTCCACTCAAATATGCCCAGAACCTGTACCCCTCCATAACCTTCTGTCTCACTGGAACGTACCATTGCAGAACCCCACACAAATATGCCCTGAAAGTGTACCCGCCCATTACCTCCTTGTCTCACTGGAACGCACCAATGCCGAACTCCACACAAATTTGCCCTGAACGTGTACCGCTCCATAAACTCCCTGTCTCACTGGAACGTACCAAAGCGGAACTCCACACAAATATGGCCTGAACATGTACCCTCCATAACCTCCCTGTCTCACTGGAACGTACCAATGCAGAATTCCACACAAATATGCCCTGAACGTGTACCCGCCCATAACATCCTTGTCTCACTGGAACGCACCAATGCAGAACTCCACACAAATTTGCCCTGAACCTGTACCCCTCAATAACCTCCCTGTCTCACTGGAACGTACCAATGCAGAACTCCACTCAAATATGCCCTGATCCTGTACCGTACATAACCTCCCTGTCTCACTGGAACGTACCAATGCAGAATTCCACACAAATATGCCCTGAACGTGTACCCGCCCATAACTTCCTTGTCTCACTGGAACGCACCAATGCAGAACTCCACACAAATTTGCCCTGAACCTGTACCCCTCCATAAGCTCACTGTCTCACTGGAACGTACCAATGCAGAACTCCACACTAGTATGCCCTGAACCTGTACCCCTCCATAACCTCCCTGTCTCACTGGAACGTACCAATGCAGAACTCCACACAAATATGCCCTGAACCTGTACCCTCCATAACCTCCCTGTCTCACTGGAATGTACCAATGCAGAACTACACACAAATATGCCCTGAACCTGTACCCCTCCATAACCTCCCTGTCTCACTGGAACGTACCAATGCAGAACACCACACAAATATGCCCTGAACCTGTACCCCTCCATAACTTCCCTGTCTCACTGGAAAGTACCAATGCAGAACTCCACACAAATATGCCCTGAACCTGTACCCGACCATAACCACCCTGTCTCACTGGAATGTACCACTGCAGAACTCCACACAAATGTGCCCTGAACCTGTACACCACCATAACCTCCCTGTCTCACTGGAACGTACCAATGCAGAACTCCGCACAAATATGCTCTGAACCTGTACCCACTATTACCTCCCTGTCTCACTGGAACGTACCAATGCAGAACTCCAGACAAATGTGCCCTGAACCTGTACACCTCCATAACCTCCCTGTCTCACTGGAACGTACCAATGCAGAACTCCACACAAATATGCCCTGAACCGGTACCCTCCATAACCTCCCTGTCTCACTGGAACGTACCAATGCAGAATTCCACACAAATATGCCCTGAACGTGTACCCGCCCATAACCTCCTTGTCTCACTGTAACGCACCAATGCAGAACTCCACACAAATTTGCCCTGAACCTGTACCCCTCAATAACCTCCCTGTCTCACTGGAACGTACCAATGCAGAACTCCACTCAAATATTCCCTGATCCTGTACCGTGCATAACCTCCCAGTCTCACTGGAACGTACCAATGCAGAACTCCACACAAATATGCCCTGAACCTGTACCCCTCCATAACCTTCTGTCTCACTGGAACGTACCATTGCAGAACACCACACAAATATGCCCTGCAAGTGTACCCGCCCATAACCTCCTTGTCTCACTGGAACGCACCAATGCAGAACTCCACACAAATTTGCCCTGAACCTGTACCCCTCCATAACCTCCCTGTCTCACTGGAACGTACCACTGCAGAACTCCACACAAATATGCCCTGAACCTGTACCCTCCATAACCTACCTGTCTCACTGGAACGTACCAATGCAGAACTACACACAAATATGCCCTGAACCTGTACCCCTCCATAATCTCCCTGTCTCACTGGAACGTACCATTGCAGAACACCACACAAATATGCCCTGAAAGTGTACCCGCCCATAACCTCCTTGTCTCACTGGAACGCACCAATGCCGAACTCCACACAAATTTGCCCTGAACGTGTACCCCTCCATAAACTCCCTGTCTCACTGGAACGTACCAAAGCGGAACTCCACACAAATATGGCCTAAACATGTACCCTCCATAACCTCCCTGTCTCACTGGAACGTACCAATGCAGAACTGCACACAAATATGCCCTGAACCCGTACCCTCCATAACCTCCCTGTCTCACTGGAACGTACCAATGCAGAATTCCACACAAATATGCCCTGAACGTGTACCCGCCCATAACATCCTTGTCTCACTGGAACGCACCAATGCAGAACTCCACACAAATTTGCCCTGAACCTGTACCCCTCAATAACCTCCCTGTCTCACTGGAACGTACCAATGCAGAACTCCACTCAAATATGCCCTGATCCTGTACCGTACATAACCTCCCTGTCTCACTGGAACGTACCAATGCAGAATTCCACACAAATATGCCCTGAACGTGTACCCGCCCATAACTTCCTTGTCTCACTGGAACGCACCAATGCAGAACTCCACACAAATTTGCCCTGAACCTGTACCCCTCCATAAGCTCACTGTCTCACTGGAACGTACCAATGCAGAACTCCACCCTAGTATGCCCTGAACCTGTACCATCCATAACCTCCCTGTCTCACTGGAATGTACCAATGCAGAACTACACACAAATATGCCCTGAACCTGTACCCCTCCATAACCTCCCTGTCTCACTGGAACGTAACAATGCAGAACTCCACACAAATATGCCCTGAACCTGTACCCTCCATAACCTCCCTGTCTCACTGGAATGTACCAATGCAGAACTACACACAAATATGCCCTGAACCTGTACCCCTCCATAACCTCCCTGTCTCACTGGAACGTACCAATGCAGAACACCACACAAATATGCCCTGAACCTGTACCCCTCCATAACTTCCCTGTCTCACTGGAAAGTACCAATGCAGAACTCCACACAAATATGCCCTGAACCTGTACCGGACCATAACCACCCTGTCTCACTGGAATGTACCACTGCAGAACTCCACACAAATGTGCCCTGAACCTGTACACCACCATAACCTCCCTGTCTCACTGGAACGTACCAATGCAGAACTCCGCACAAATATGCTCTGAACCAGTACCCACTATAACCTCCCTGTCTCACTGGAACTTACCAATGCAGAACTCCAGACAAATGTGCCCTGAACCTGTACACCTCCATAACCTCCCTGTCTCACTGGAACGTACCAATGCAGAACTCCACACAAATATGCCCTGAACCGGTACCCTCCATAACCTCCCTGTCGCACTGGAACGTACCTATGCAGAATTCCACACAAATATGCCCTGAACGTGTACCCGCCCATAACCTCCTTGTCTCACTGGAACGCACCAATGAGGAACTCCACACAAATTTGCCCTGAACCTGTACCCCTCAATAACCTCCCTGTCTCACTGGAACGTACCAATGCAGAACTCCACTCAAATATTCCCTGATCCTGTACCGTGCATAACCTCCCAGTCTCACTGGAACGTACCAATGCAGAACTCCACACAAATATGCCCTGAACCTGTACCCCTCCATAACCTTCTGTCTCACTGGAACGTACCATTGCAGAACACCACACAAATATGCCCTGCAAGTGTACCCGCCCATAACCTCCTTGTCTCACTGGAACGCACCAATGCAGAACTCCACACAAATTTGCCCTGAACCTGTACCCCTCCATAACCTCCCTGTCTCACTGGAACGTACCACTGCAGAACTCCACACAAATATGCCCTGAACCTGTACCCTCCATAACCTACCTGTCTCACTGGAACGTACCAATGCAGAACTACACACAAATATGCCCTGAACCTGTACCCCTCCATAATCTCCCTGTCTCACTGGAACGTACCATTGCAGAACACCACACAAATATGCCCTGAAAGTGTACCCGCCCATAACCTCCTTGTCTCACTGGAACGCACCAATGCCGAACTCCACACAAATTTGCCCTGAACGTGTACCCCTCCATAAACTCCCTGTCTCACTGGAACGTACCAAAGCGGAACTCCACACAAATATGGCCTAAACATGTACCCTCCATAACCTCCCTGTCTCACTGGAACGTACCAATGCAGAACTGCACACAAATATGCCCTGAACCCGTACCCTCCATAACCTCCCTGTCTCACTGGAACGTACCAATGCAGAATTCCACACAAATATGCCCTGAACGTGTACCCGCCCATAACAGCCTTGTCTCACTGGAACGCACCAATGCAGAACTCCACACAAATTTGCCCTGAACCTGTACCCCTCAATAACCTCCCTGTCTCACTGGAACGTACCAATGCAGAACTCCACTCAAATATGCCCTGATCCTGTACCGTACATAACCTCCCTGTCTCACTGGAACGTACCAATGCAGAATTCCACACAAATATGCCCTGAACGTGTACCCGCCCATAACTTCCTTGTCTCACTGGAACGCACCAATGCAGAACTCCACACAAATTTGCCCTGAACCTGTACCCCTCCATAAGCTCACTGTCTCACTGGAACGTACCAATGCAGAACTCCACCCTAGTATGCCCTGAACCTGTACCCTCCATAACCTCCCTGTCTCACTGGAATGTACCAATGCAGAACTACACACAAATATGCCCTGAACCTGTACCCCTCCATAACCTCCCTGTCTCACTGGAACGTAACAATGCAGAACTCCACACAAATATGCCCTGAACCTGTACCCTCCATAACCTCCCTGTCTCACTGGAATGTACCAATGCAGAACTACACACAAATATGCCCTGAACCTGTACCCCTCCATAACCTCCCTGTCTCACTGGAACGTACCAATGCAGAACACCACACAAATATGCCCTGAACCTGTACCCCTCCATAACTTCCCTGTCTCACTGGAAAGTACCAATGCAGAACTCCACACAAATATGCCCTGAACCTGTACCGGACCATAACCACCCTGTCTCACTGGAATGTACCACTGCAGAACTCCACACAAATGTGCCCTGAACCTGTACACCACCATAACCTCCCTGTCTCACTGGAACGTACCAATGCAGAACTCCGCACAAATATGCTCTGAACCAGTACCCACTATAACCTCCCTGTCTCACTGGAACTTACCAATGCAGAACTCCAGACAAATGTGCCCTGAACCTGTACACCTCCATAACCTCCCTGTCTCACTGGAACGTACCAATGCAGAACTCCACACAAATATGCCCTGAACCGGTACCCTCCATAACCTCCCTGTCGCACTGGAACGTACCTATGCAGAATTCCACACAAATATGCCCTGAACGTGTACCCGCCCATAACCTCCTTGTCTCACTGGAACGCACCAATGAGGAACTCCACACAAATTTGCCCTGAACCTGTACCCCTCAATAACCTCCCTGTCTCACTGGAACGTACCAATGCAGAACTCCACTCAAATATTCCCTGATCCTGTACCGTGCATAACCTCCCAGTCTCACTGGAACGTACCAATGCAGAACTCCACACAAATATGCCCTGAACCTGTACCCCTCCATAACCTTCTGTCTCACTGGAACGTACCATTGCAGAACACCACACAAATATGCCCTGCAAGTGTACCCGCCCATAACCTCCTTGTCTCACTGGAACGCACCAATGCAGAACTCCACACAAATTTGCCCTGAACCTGTACCCCTCCATAACCTCCCTGTCTCACTGGAACGTACCACTGCAGAACTCCACACAAATATGCCCTGAACCTGTACCCTCCATAACCTACCTGTCTCACTGGAACGTACCAATGCAGAACTACACACAAATATGCCCTGAACCTGTACCCCTCCATAATCTCCCTGTCTCACTGGAACGTACCAATGCAGAACTCCACACAAATATGCCCTGAACCTGTACCCCTCCATAACTTCCCTGTCTCACAGGAAAGTACCAATGCAGAACACCACAGAAATATGCCCTGAAAGTTTACCCGCCCATAAAATCTTTGTCTCACTGGAACGTACCAACGCAGAACGCCACTCAAATATGCCATGAACCGGTCCCCTCCATAACCTCCCTGTCTCACTGGAAATTACCAATGCAGAACTCCACACAAATATGCCCTGAAACTGTACCCGACCATAACCTCCCTGTCTCACTGGAACGTACCACTGCAGAACTCCACACAAATATGCCCTGAACCTGTACCCTCCATAACCTCCCTGTCTCACTGGAACGTACCAATGCAGAACTACACACAAATATGCCCTGAACCTGTACCCCTCCATAACCTCCCAGTCTCACTGGAATGTACCAATGCAGAACTCCACACAAATATGCCCTGAACCTGTACCCCTCCATAACCTCCCTGTCTGACTGGAACGCACCAATGCCGAACTCCACTCAAATATGCCCTGATCCTGTACCCGACCATAACCTCCCTGTCTCACTGGAACGTACTACTGCAGAACTCCACACAAATATGCCCTGAACCTGTATCCTCCATAACCTCCCCGTCTCACTGGAACGTACCAATGCAGAACTACACACAAATATGCCCTGAAACTGAACCCCTCCATAACCTCCCTGTCTCACTGGAACGTACCAATGCAGAACTCCACACAAATATGCCCTGAACCTGTAACCCTCCATAACTTCCCTGTCTCACTGGAACGCACCAATGCCGAACTCCACTCAAATATGCCCTGAAAGTGTACCCGCCCATAACCACCTTGTCTCACTGGAACGCACCAATGCAGAACTCCACACAAATTTTCCCTGAACCTGTACCCCTCAATAACCACCCTGTCGCACTGGAACGTACCAATGCAGAACTCCACACAAATATGCCCTGAACCTGTACCCTCCATAACCTCCCTGACTCACTGGAACGTACAAATGCAGAACTACACACAAATATGCCCTGAACCTGTACCCTCCATAACCTCCCTGACACACTGGAACGTACAACTGCAGAACTACACTCAAATATGCCCTGAACCTGTACCCCTCCATAACCTCCCAGTCTCACTGGAACGTACCATTGCAGAACACCACACAAATATGCCCTGAACGTTTTCCCGCCCATAAGATCCTTGTCTCACTGGAACGTACCAACGCAGAACTCCATACAAATATGCCCTGAACCTGTACCCTCCATAACCTCCCTGACTCACTGGAACGTAGCAAAGCAGAACTACGCACAAATATGCCCTGAACCTGTACCCGACCATAACCTCCCTGTCTCACTGGAACGTACCACAGAGGAACTCCACACAAATATGCCCTGAACCTGTACCCTCCATAACCTCCCTGTCTCACTGGAACGTACCAATGCAGAACTACACACAAATATGCCCTGAACCTGTACCCCTCCATAACCTCCCTGTCTCACTGGAACGTACCAATGCAGAACTCCACACAAATATGCCCTGAACCTGTACCCCTCCATAACTTCCCTGTCTCACAGGAAAGTCCCACTGCAGAACACCACACAAATATGCCCTGAACCTGTACCCCTCCATAACTTCCCTGTCTCACTTTAAAGTACCAATGCAGAACTCCACACAAATATGCCCTGAACCTGTACCCGACCAGAACCACCCTGTCTCACTGGAATGTACCACTGCAGAACTCCACACAAATGTGCCCTGAACCTGTACACCACCATAACCTCCCTGTCTCACTGGAACGTACCAATGCAGAACTCCGCACAAATATGCTCTGAACCTGTACCCACTATAACCTCCCTGTCTCACTGGAACGTACCAATGCAGAACTCCAGACAAATGTGCCCTGAACCTATACACCTCCATAACCTCCCTGTCTCACTGGAACGTACCAATGCAGAACTCCACACAAATAGGCCCTGAACCGGTACCCTCCATAACCTCCCTGTCTCACTGGAACGTACCAATGCAGAATTCCACACAAATATGCCCTGAACGTCTACGCGCCCATAACCTCCTAGTCTCACTGGAACGCACCAATGCAGAACTCCACACAATTTTGCCCTGAACCTGTACCCCTCAATAACCTCCCTGTCTCACTGGAACGTACCAATGCAGAACTCCACTCAAATATTCCCTGATCCTGTACCTTGCATAACCTCCCTGTCTCACTGGAACGTACCAATGCAGAACTCCACACAAATATGCCCTGAACCTGTACCCCTCCATAATCTCCCTGTCTCACTGGAACGTACCAATGTAGAACTCCACACAAATATGCCCTGAACCTGTACCCCTCCATAACTTCCCTGTCTTACAGGAAAGTACCAATGCAGAACTCCACACAAATATGCCCTGAACCTGTACCCTCCATAACCTCCCAGTCTCACTGGAACGTACCATTGCAGAACACCACAGAAATATGCCCTGAACGTTTACCCGCCCATAAAATCCTTGTCTCACTGGAACGTACCAACGCAGAACTCCACACAAATATGCCCTGAACCTGTACCCTCCATAACCTCCCTGTCTCACTGGAACGTACCAATGCAGAACTCCACACAAATATGCCCTGAACCTGTACCCCTCCATAACCTCCCTGTCTCACTGGAACGTACCAATGCAGAACACCACACAAGTATGCCCTGAACCTGTACCCCACCATAACTTCCCTGTCTCACTGGAAAGTACCAATGCAGAACTCCACACAAATATGCCCTGAACCTGTACCCGACCATAACCTCCCTGTCTCACTGGAACGTACCACTGCAGAACTCCACACAAATGTGCCCTGAACCTGTACACCACCATAACCTCCCTGTCTCACTGGAACGTACCAATGCAGAACTCCGCACAAATATGCTCTGAACCTGTACCCTCTATAACCTCCCTGTCTCACTGGAACGTACCAATGCAGAACTCCAGACAAATGTGCCCTGAACCTGTACACCTCCATAACCTCCCTGTCTCACTGGAATGTACCAATGCAGAACTCCACACAAATTTGCCCTGAACCTGTACCCCTCCATAACTTCGCTGTCTCACTGGAAAGTACCAATGCAGAACTCCACACAAATATGCCCTGAACCTGTACCCGACCATAACCTCCCTGTCTCACTGGAACGTACCACTGCAGAACTCCACACAAATGTGCCCTGAACCTGTACACCAACATAACCTCCCTGTCTCACTGGAACGTACCAATGCAGAACTCCGCACAAATATGCTCTGAAACTGTACCCTCTATAACCTCCCTGTCTCACTGGAACGTACCAATGCAGAACTCCAGACAAATGTGCCCTGAACCTGTACACCTCCATAACCTCCCTGTCTCACTGGAACGTACCAATGCAGAACTCCACACAAATATGCCCTGAACATGTAACCCTCCATAACCTCCCTGACTCACTGGAACGTACCAATGCAGAACTCCACACAAATATGCCCTGAACCGGTAACCTCCATAACCTCCCTGTCTCCCTGGAACGTACCAATGCAGAATTCCACACAAATATGCCCTGAACATGTACCCGCCCATAACCTCCTTGTCTCACTGGAACGCACCAATGCAGAACTCCACACAAATTTGCCCTGAACCTGTACCCCTCAATAACCTCCCTGTCTCACTGGAACGTACCAATGCAGAACTCCACTCAAATATTCCCTGATCCTGTACCGTGCATAACCTCCCAGTCTCACTGGAACGTACCAATGCAGAATTCCACACAAATATGCCCTGAACGTGTACCCGCCCATAACCTCCTTGTCTCACTGGAACGCACCAATTCAAAACGCCACACCAATTTGCCCCGAACCTGTACCCCTCCATAACCTCCCTGTCTCACTGGAACGTACCAATGCAGAACTCCACACAAGTATGCCCTGAACGTGTACCCGCCCATAACCTCCTTGTCTCACTGGAACGCACCAATGCAGAACTCCACACAAATTTGCCCTGAACCTGTACCCCTCCATAACCTCCCTGTCTCACTGGAACGCACCAATGCCGAACTCCACTCAAATATGCCCTGATCCTGTACCGTGCATAATCTCCCTGTCTCACTGGAACATACCATTGCAGAACACCACACAAATATGCCCTGAACCTTTACCCCTCCATAACCTCCCTGCCTCACTGGAACGTACCAATGCAGAACTCCACACAAATATGCCCTGAAACTGTACCGGTCCATAACCTCCCTGTCTCATTGGATCGTCCCACTGCAGAACTCCACACAAATATGCCATGAACCGGTACCCTCCATAACCTCCCTGTCTCACTGGAAAGTACCAATGCAAAACTCCACACAAATATGCCCTGAACCTGTACCCGACCATAACCTCCCTGTCTCACTGGAACGTACCACTGCAGAACTCCACACAAATATGCCCTGAACCTGTACCCCCCATAACCTCCCTGTCTCACTGGAACGTACCAATGCAGAACTACACACAAATATGCCCTGAACCTGTACCCCCCCACCCCATAAACTCCCTGTCCCACTGGAACGCACCAATGCCGAACTCCACTCAAATATGACCTGATCCTGTACCCGACCATAACCTCCCTGTCTCACTGGAACGTACCAATGCAGAATTCCACACAAATATGCCCTGAACGTGTACCCGCACATAACCTCCTTGTCTCACTGGAACGCACCAATGCAGAACTCCACACAAATATGCCCTGAACCTGTACCCGACCATAACCTCCCTGTCTCACTGGAACGTACCACTGCAGAACTCCACACAAATGTGCCCTGAACCTGTACACCACCATAACCTCCCTGTCTCACTGGAACGTACCAATGCAGAACTCCGCACAAATATGCTCTGAACCTGTACCCTCTATAACCTCCCTGTCTCACTGGAACGTACCAATGCAGAACTCCAGACAAATGTGCCCTGAACCTGTACACCTCCATAACCTCCCTGTCTCACTGGAACGTACCAATGCAGAACTCCACACAAATATGCCCTGAACATGTAACCCTCCATAACCTCCCTGTCTCACTGGAACGTACCAATGCAGAACTCCACACAAATATGCCCTGAACCGGTACCCTCCATAACCTCCCTGTCTCACTGGAACGTACCAATGCAGAATTCCACACAAATATGCCCTGAACGTGTACCCGCCCATAACCTCCTTGTCTCACTGGAACGCACCAATGCAGAACTCCACACAAATTTGCCCTGAACCTGTACCCCTCAATAACCTCCCTGTCTAACTGGAACGTACCAATGCAGAACTCCACTGAAATATTCCCTGATCCTGTACCGTGCATAACATCCCAGTCTCACTGGAACGTACCAATGCAGAATTCCACACAAATATGCCCTGAACGTGTACCCGCCCATAACCTCCTTGTCTCACTGGAACGCACCAATGCAGAACGCCACACCAATTTGCCCCGAACCTGTACCCCTCCATAACCTCCCTGTCTCACTGGAACGTACCACTGCAGAACTCCACACAAATATGCCCTGAACCTGTACCCTCCATAACCTCCCTGTCTCACTGGAACGTACCAATGCAGAACTACACACAAATATGCCCTGAACCTGTACCCATCCATAATCTCCCTGTCTCACTGGAACGTACCAATGCAGAACTCCACAGAAATATGCCCTGAACGTTTACCCGCCCATAAAATCCTTGTCTCACTGGAACGTACCAACGCAGAACTCCACACAAATATGCCCTGAACCTGTACCCTCCATAACCTCCCTGTCTCACTGGAACGTACCAATGCAGAACTCCACACAAATATGCCCTGAACCTGTACCCCTCCATAACCTCCCTGTCTCACTGGAACGTACCAATGCAGAACACCACACAAGTATGCCCTGAACCTGTACCCCTCCATAACTTCGCTGTCTCACTGGAAAGTACCAATGCAGAACTCCACACAAATATGCCCTGAACCTGTACCCGACCATAACCTCCCTGTCTCACTGGAACGTACCACTGCAGAACTCCACACAAATGTGCCCTGAACCTGTACACCAACATAACCTCCCTGTCTCACTGGAACGTACCAATGCAGAACTCCGCACAAATATGCTCTGAAACTGTACCCTCTATAACCTCCCTGTCTCACTGGAACGTACCAATGCAGAACTCCAGACAAATGTGCCCTGAACCTGTACACCTCCATAACCTCCCTGTCTCACTGGAACGTACCAATGCAGAACTCCACACAAATATGCCCTGAACATGTAACCCTCCATAACCTCCCTGACTCACTGGAACGTACCAATGCAGAACTCCACACAAATATGCCCTGAACCGGTACCCTCCATAACCTCCCTGTCTCACTGGAACGTACCAATGCAGAACTCCACAGAAATATGCCCTGAACGTTTACCCGCCCATAAAATCCTTGTCTCACTGGAACGTACCAACGCAGAACTCCACACAAATATGCCCTGAACCTGTACCCTCCATAACCTCCCTGTCTCACTGGAACGTACCAATGCAGAACACCACACAAGTATGCCCTGAACCTGTACCCCTCCATAACTTCGCTGTCTCACTGGAAAGTACCAATGCAGAACTCCACACAAATATGCCCTGAACCTGTACCCGACCATAACCTCCCTGTCTCACTGGAACGTACCACTGCAGAACTCCACACAAATGTGCCCTGAACCTGTACACCAACATAACCTCCCTGTCTCACTGGAACGTACCAATGCAGAACTCCGCACAAATATGCTCTGAAACTGTACCCTCTATAACCTCCCTGTCTCACTGGAACGTACCAATGCAGAACTCCAGACAAATGTGCCCTGAACCTGTACACCTCCATAACCTCCCTGTCTCACTGGAACGTACCAATGCAGAACTCCACACAAATATGCCCTGAACATGTAACCCTCCATAACCTCCCTGACTCACTGGAACGTACCAATGCAGAACTCCACACAAATATGCCCTGAACCGGTACCCTCCATAACCTCCCTGTCTCACTGGAACGTACCAATGCAGAACTCCACAGAAATATGCCCTGAACGTTTACCCGCCCATAAAATCCTTGTCTCACTGGAACGTACCAACGCAGAACTCCACACAAATATGCCCTGAACCTGTACCCTCCATAACCTCCCTGTCTCACTGGAACGTACCAATGCAGAACACCACACAAGTATGCCCTGAACCTGTACCCCTCCATAACTTCGCTGTCTCACTGGAAAGTACCAATGCAGAACTCCACACAAATATGCCCTGAACCTGTACCCGACCATAACCTCCCTGTCTCACTGGAACGTACCACTGCAGAACTCCACACAAATGTGCCCTGAACCTGTACACCAACATAACCTCCCTGTCTCACTGGAACGTACCAATGCAGAACTCCACACAAATATGCCCTGAACCTGTACCCCTCCATAACCTCCCTGTCTCACTGGAACGTACCAATGCAGAACACCACACAAGTATGCCCTGAACCTGTACCCCTCCATAACTTCGCTGTCTCACTGGAAAGTACCAATGCAGAACTCCACACAAATATGCCCTGAACCTGTACCCGACCATAACCTCCCTGTCTCACTGGAACGTACCACTGCAGAACTCCACACAAATGTGCCCTGAACCTGTACACCAACATAACCTCCCTGTCTCACTGGAACGTACCAATGCAGAACTCCGCACAAATATGCTCTGAAACTGTACCCTCTATAACCTCCCTGTCTCACTGGAACGTACCAATGCAGAACTCCAGACAAATGTGCCCTGAACCTGTACACCTCCATAACCTCCCTGTCTCACTGGAACGTACCAATGCAGAACTCCACACAAATATGCCCTGAACATGTAACCCTCCATAACCTCCCTGACTCACTGGAACGTACCAATGCAGAACTCCACACAAATATGCCCTGAACCGGTACCCTCCATAACCTCCCTGTCTCACTGGAACGTACCAATGCAGAACTCCACAGAAATATGCCCTGAACGTTTACCCGCCCATAAAATCCTTGTCTCACTGGAACGTACCAACGCAGAACTCCACACAAATATGCCCTGAACCTGTACCCTCCATAACCTCCCTGTCTCACTGGAACGTACCAATGCAGAACTCCACACAAATATGCCCTGAACCTGTACCCCTCCATAACCTCCCTGTCTCACTGGAACGTACCAATGCAGAACACCACACAAGTATGCCCTGAACCTGTACCCCTCCATAACTTCGCTGTCTCACTGGAAAGTACCAATGCAGAACTCCACACAAATATGCCCTGAACCTGTACCCGACCATAACCTCCCTGTCTCACTGGAACGTACCACTGCAGAACTCCACACAAATGTGCCCTGAACCTGTACACCAACATAACCTCCCTGTCTCACTGGAACGTACCAATGCAGAACTCCGCACAAATATGCTCTGAAACTGTACCCTCTATAACCTCCCTGTCTCACTGGAACGTACCAATGCAGAACTCCAGACAAATGTGCCCTGAACCTGTACACCTCCATAACCTCCCTGTCTCACTGGAACGTACCAATGCAGAACTCCACACAAATATGCCCTGAACATGTAACCCTCCACAACCTCCCTGACTCACTGGAACGTACCAATGCAGAACTCCACACAAATATGCCCTGAACCGGTACCCTCCATAACCTCCCTGTCTCACTGGAACGTACCAATGCAGAATTCCACACAAATATGCCCTGAACATGTACCCGCCCATAACCTCCTTGTCTCACTGGAACGCACCAATGCAGAACTCCAAACAAATTTGCCCTGAACCTGTACCCCTCAATAACCTCCCTGTCTCACTGGAACGTACCAATGCAGAACTCCACTCAAATATTCCCTGATCCTGTACCGTGCATAACCTCCCAGTCTCACTGGAACGTACCAATGCAGAATTCCACACAAATATGCCCTGAACGTGTACCCGCCCATAACCTCCTTGTCTCACTGGAACGCACCAATTCAAAACGCCACACCAATTTGCCCCGAACCTGTACCCCTCCATAACCTCCCTGTCTCACTGGAACGTACCAATGCAGAACTCCACACAAGTATGCCCTGAACGTGTACCCCTCCATAACCTCCCTGTCTCACTGGAACGCACCAATGCCGAACTCCACTCAAATATGCCCTGATCCTGTACCGTGCATAATCTCCCTGTCTCACTGGAACATACCATTGCAGAACACCACACAAATATGCCCTGAACCTTTACCCCTCCATAACCTCCCTGCCTCACTGGAACGTACCAATGCAGAACTCCACACAAATATGCCCTGAAACTGTACCGGTCCATAACCTCCCTGTCTCATTGGATCGTCCCACTGCAGAACTCCACACAAATATGCCATGAACCGGTACCCTCCATAACCTCCCTGTCTCACTGGAAAGTACCAATGCAAAACTCCACACAAATATGCCCTGAACCTGTACCCGACCATAACCTCCCTGTCTCACTGGAACGTACCACTGCAGAACTCCACACAAATATGCCCTGAACCTGTACCCCCCATAACCTCCCTGTCTCACTGGAACGTACCAATGCAGAACTACACACAAATATGCCCTGAACCTGTACCCCCCCACCCCATAAACTCCCTGTCCCACTGGAACGCACCAATGCCGAACTCCACTCAAATATGCCCTGATCCTGTACCCGACCATAACCTCCCTGTCTCACTGGAACGTACCAATGCAGAATTCCACACAAATATGCCCTGAACGTGTACCCGCACATAACCTCCTTGTCTCACTGGAACGCACCAATGCAGAACTCCACACAAATATGCCCTGAACCTGTACCCGACCATAACCTCCCTGTCTCACTGGAACGTACCACTGCAGAACTCCTCACAAATGTGCCCTGAACCTGTACACCACCATAACCTCCCTGTCTCACTGGAACGTACCAATGCAGAACTCCGCACAAATATGCTCTGAACCTGTACCCTCTATAACCTCCCTGTCTCACTGGAACGTACCAATGCAGAACTCCAGACAAATGTGCCCTGAACCTGTACACCTCCATAACCTCCCTGTCTCACTGGAACGTACCAATGCAGAACTCCACACAAATATGCCCTGAACGTGTACCCGCCCATAACCTCCTTGTCTCACTGGAACGTACCAATGCAGAACTCCACTGAAATATTCCCTGATCCTGTACCGTGCATAACATCCCAGTCTCACTGGAACGTACCAATGCAGAATTCCACACAAATATGCCCTGAACGTGTACCCGCCCATAACCTCCTTGTCTCACTGGAACGCACCAATGCAGAACGCCACACCAATTTGCCCCGAACCTGTACCCCTCCATAACCTCCCTGTCTCACTGGAACGTACCACTGCAGAACTCCACACAAATATGCCCTGAACCTGTACCCTCCATAACCTCCCTGTCTCACTGGAACCTACCAATGCAGAACTACACACAAATATGCCCTGAACCTGTACCCATCCATAATCTCCCTGTCTCACTGGAACGTACCAATGCAGAACTCCACAGAAATATGCCCTGAACGTTTACCCGCCCATAAAATCCTTGTCTCACTGGAACGTACCAACGCAGAACTCCACACAAATATGCCCTGAACCTGTACCCTCCATAACCTCCCTGTCTCACTGGAACGTACCAATGCAGAACTCCACACAAATATGCCCTGAACCTGTACCCCTCCATAACCTCCCTGTCTCACTGGAACGTACCAATGCAGAACACCACACAAGTATGCCCTGAACCTGTACCCCTCCATAACTTCGCTGTCTCACTGGAAAGTACCAATGCAGAACTCCACACAAATATGCCCTGAACCTGTACCCGACCATAACCTCCCTGTCTCACTGGAACGTACCACTGCAGAACTCCACACAAATGTGCCCTGAACCTGTACACCAACATAACCTCCCTGTCTCACTGGAACGTACCAATGCAGAACTCCGCACAAATATGCTCTGAAACTGTACCCTCTATAACCTCCCTGTCTCACTGGAACGTACCAATGCAGAACTCCAGACAAATGTGCCCTGAACCTGTACACCTCCATAACCTCCCTGTCTCACTGGAACGTACCAATGCAGAACTCCACACAAATATGCCCTGAACATTTAACCCTCCATAACCTCCCTGACTCACTGGAACGTACCAATGCAGAACTCCACACAAATATGCCCTGAACCGGTACCCTCCATAACCTCCCTGTCTCACTGGAACGTACCAATGCAGAATTCCACACAAATATGCCCTGAACATGTACCCGCCCATAACCTCCTTGTCTCACTGGAACGCACCAATGCAGAACTCCACACAAATTTGCCCTGAACCTGTACCCCTCAATAACCTCCCTGTCTCACTGGAACGTACCAATGCAGAACTCCACTCAAATATTCCCTGATCCTGTACCGTGCATAACCTCCCAGTCTCACTGGAACGTACCAATGCAGAATTCCACACAAATATGCCCTGAACGTGTAACCGCCCATAACCTCCTTGTCTCACTGGAACGCACCAATTCAGAACGCCACACCAATTTGCCCCGAACCTGTACCCCTCCATAACCTCCCTGTCTCACTGGAACGTACCAATGCAGAACTCCACACAAGTATGCCCTGAACCTGTACCCCTCCATAACCTCCCTGTCTCATTGGAACGTACCAATGCAGAATTCCACACAAATATGCCCTGTACCTGTACCACTCCATAACTTCCCTGTCTCACTGGAACGCACCAATGTCGAACTCCACTCAAATATGCCCTGAACCTGTACCCCTCCATAACCTTCTGTCTCACTGGAACGTACCATTGCAGAACACCACAGAAATATGCCCTGAACGTGTACCCGCCCATAAGCTCCTTGTCTCACTGGAACGTACCAATGCAGAATTCCACACAAATATGCCCTGAACGTGTACCCGCCCATAACCTCCTTGTCTCACTGGAACGCACCAATGCAGAACTCCACACAAATTTGCCCTGAACCTGTACCCCTCCATAACCTCCCTGTCTCACTGGAACGCACCAATGCCGAACTCCACTCAAATATGCCCTGATCCTGTACCGTGCATAATCTACCTGTCTCACTGGAACATACCATTGCAGAACACCACACAAATATGCCCTGAACCTTTACCCCTCCATAACCTCCCTGCCTCACTGGAACGTACCAATGCAGAACTCCACACAAATATGCCCTGAAACTGTACCGGTCCATAACCTCCCTGTCTCATTGGATCGTCCCACTGCAGAACTCCACACAAATTTGCCCTGAACCTGTACCCCTCAATAACCTCCCTGTCTCACTGGAACGTACCAATGCAGAACTCCACTCAAATATGCTCTGATCCTGTACCGTGCATAACCTCCCTGTCTCACTGGAACGTACCAATGCAGAATTCCACACAAATATGCCCTGAACGTGTACCCGCCTATAACTTCCTTGTCTCACTGGAACGCACCAATGCAGAACTCCACACAAATTTGCCCTGAACCTGTACCCCTCCATAACCTCACTGTCTCACTGGAACGTACCAATGCTGAACTCCACACTAGTATGCCCTGAACCTGTACCCCTCCATAAACTCCCTGTCTCACTGGAACGTACCAATGCAGAACTACACACAAATATACCCTGAACCTGTACCCCTCCGTATCCTCCCTGTCTCACTGGAACGTACCAATGCAGAACTCCACACAAATATGCCCTGAACCTGTACCCCTCCATAACTTCCCTGTCTCACTGGAACGCACCAATGCCGAACTCCACTCAAATATGCCCTGAACCTGTCCCCCTCCATAACCTTCTGTCTCACTGGAACGTACCATTGCAGAACACCACACAAATATGCCCTGAAAGTGTACCCGCCCATAACCTCCTTGTCTCACTGGAACGCACCAATGCCGAACTCCACACAAATTTGCCCTGAACGTGTACCCCTCCATAACCTCCCTGTCTCACTGGAACGTACCAATGCGGAACTCCACACAAATATGGCCTGAACATGTACCCTCCATAACATCCCTGTCTCACTGGAACGTACCAATGCAGAACTCCACACAAATATGCCCTGAACCAGTACCCTCCATAACCTCCCTGTCTCACTGGAACGTACCAATGCAGAATGCCACACAAATATGCCCTGAACGTGTACCCGCCCATAACCTCCTTGTCTCACTGGAACGCACCAATGCAGAACTCCACACAAATTTGCCCTGAACCTGTACCCCTCAATAACCTCCCTGTCTCACTGGAACGTACCAATGCAGAACTCCACTGAAATATTCCCTGATCCTGTACCGTGCATAACATCCCAGTCTCACTGGAACGTACCAATGCAGAATTCCACACAAATATGCCCTGAACGTGTACCCGCCCATAACCTCCTTGTCTCACTGGAACGCACCAATGCAGAACGCCACACCAATTTGCCCCGAACCTGTACCCCTCCATAACCTCCCTGTCTCACTGGAACGTACCACTGCAGAACTCCACACAAATATGCCCTGAACCTGTACCCTCCATAACCTCCCTGTCTCACTGGAACGTACCAATGCAGAACTACACACAAACATGCCCTGAACCTGTACCCATCCATAATCTCCCTGTCTCACTGGAACGTACCAATGCAGAACTCCACAGAAATATGCCCTGAACGTTTACCCGCCCATAAAATCCTTGTCTCACTGGAACGTACCAACGCAGAACTCCACACAAATATGCCCTGAACCTGTACCCTCCATAACCTCCCTGTCTCACTGGAACGTACCAATGCAGAACTCCACACAAATATGCCCTGAACCTGTACCCCTCCATAACCTCCCTGTCTCACTGGAACGTACCAATGCAGAACACCACACAAGTATGCCCTGAACCTGTACCCCTCCATAACTTCGCTGTCTCACTGGAAAGTACCAATGCAGAACTCCACACAAATATGCCCTGAACCTGTACCCGACCATAACCTCCCTGTCTCACTGGAACGTACCACTGCAGAACTCCACACAAATGTGCCCTGAACCTGTACACCAACATAACCTCCCTGTCTCACTGGAACGTACCAATGCAGAACTCCGCACAAATATGCTCTGAAACTGTACCCTCTATAACCTCCCTGTCTCACTGGAACGTACCAATGCAGAACTCCAGACAAATGTGCCCTGAACCTGTACACCTCCATAACCTCCCTGTCTCACTGGAACGTACCAATGCAGAACTCCACACAAATATGCCCTGAACATGTAACCCTCCATAACCTCCCTGACTCACTGGAACGTACCAATGCAGAACTCCACACAAATATGCCCTGAACCGGTACCCTCCATAACCTCCCTGTCTCACTGGAACGTACCAATGCAGAATTCCACACAAATATGCCCTGAACATGTACCCGCCCATAACCTCCTTGTCTCACTGGAACGCACCAATGCAGAACTCCACACAAATTTGCCCTGAACCTGTACCCCTCAATAACCTCCCTGTCTCACTGGAACGTACCAATGCAGAACTCCACTCAAATATTCCCTGATCCTGTACCGTGCATAACCTCCCAGTCTCACTGGAACGTACCAATGCAGAATTCCACACAAATATGCCCTGAACGTGTACCCGCCCATAACCTCCTTGTCTCACTGGAACGCACCAATTCAGAACGCCACACCAATTTGCCCCGAACCTGTACCCCTCCATAACCTCCCTGTCTCACTGGAACGTACCAATGCAGAACTCCACACAAGTATGCCCTGAACCTGTACCCCTCCATAACCTCCCTGTCTCACTGGAACGTACCAATGCAGAATTCCACACAAATATGCCCTGTACCTGTACCCCTCCATAACTTCCCTGTCTCACTGGAACGCACCAATGTCGAACTCCACTCAAATATGCCCTGAACCTGTACCCCTCCATAACCTTCTGTCTCACTGGAACGTACCATTGCAGAACACAACAGAAATATGCCCTGAACGTGTACCCGCCCATAAGCTCCTTGTCTCACTGGAACGTACCAATGCAGAATTTCACACAAATATGCCCTGAACGTGTACCCGCCCATAACCTCCTTGTCTCACTGGAACGCACCAATGCAGAGCTCCACACAAATTTGCCCTGAACCTGTACCCCTCCATAACCTCCCTGTCTCACTGGAACGCACCAATGCCGAACTCCACTCAAATATGCCCTGATCCTGTACCGTGCATAATCTCCCTGTCTCACTGGAACATACCATTGCAGAACACCACACAAATATGCCCTGAACCTTTACCCCTCCATAACCTCCCTGCCTCACTGGAACGTACCAATGCAGAACTCCACACAAATATGCCCTGAAACTGTACCGGTCCATAACCTCCCTGTCTCATTGGATCGTCCCACTGCAGAACTCCACACAAATTTGCCCTGAACCTGTACCCCTCAATAACCTCCCTGTCTCACTGGAACGTACCAATGCAGAACTCCACTCAAATATGCCCTGATCCTGTACCGTGCATAACCTCCCTGTCTCACTGGAACGTACCAATGCAGAATTCCACACAAATATGCCCTGAACGTGTACCCGCCTATAACTTCCTTGTCTCACTGGAACGCACCAATGCAGAACTCCACACAAATTTGCCCTGAACCTGTACCCCTCCATAACCTCACTGTCTCACTGGAACGTACCAATGCTGAACTCCACACTAGTATGCCCTGAACGTGTACCCGCCTATAACTTCCTTGTCTCACTGGAACGCACCAATGCAGAACTCCACACAAATATGCCCTGAACCTGTACCCCTCCATAACTTCCCTGTCTCACTGGAACGCACCAATGCCGAACTCCACTCAAATATGCCCTGAACCTGTCCCCCTCCATAACCTTCTGTCTCACTGGAACGTACCATTGCAGAACACCACACAAATATGCCCTGAAAGTGTACCCGCCCATAACCTCCTTGTCTCACTGGAACGCACCAATGCCGAACTCCACACAAATTTGCCCTGAACGTGTACCCCTCCATAACCTCCCTGTCTCACTGGAACGTACCAATGCGGAACTCCACACAAATATGGCCTGAACATGTACCCTCCATAACATCCCTGTCTCACTGGAACGTACCAATGCAGAACTCCACACAAATATGCCCTGAACCAGTACCCTCCATAACCTCCCTGTCTCACTGGAACGTACCAATGCAGAATTCCACACAAATATGCCCTGAACGTGTACCCGCCCATAACCTCCTTGTCTCACTGGAACGCACCAATGCAGAACTCCACACAAATTTGCCCTGAACCTGTACCCCTCAATAACCTCCCTGTCTCACTGGAACGTACCAATGCAGAACTCCACTCAAATATGCCCTGATCCTGTACCGTGCATAACCTCCCTGTCTCACTGGAACGTACCAATGCAGAATTCCACACAAATATGCCCTGAACGTGTACCCGCCCATAACTTCCTTGTCTCACTGGAACGCACCAATGCAGAACGCCACACAAATTTGCCCTGAACCAGTACCCCTCCATAAGCTCACTGTCTCACTGGAACGTACCAATGCAGAACTCCACACTAGTATGCCCTGAACCTGTACCCCTCCATAACCTCCCTGTCTCACTGGAACGCACCAATGCCGAACTCCACTCAAATATGCCCTGATCCTGTACCCGACCATAACCTCCCTGACTCACTGGAACGTACCACTGCAGAACTCCACACAAATATGCCCTGAACCTGTACCATCCATAAACTCCCAGTCTCACTGGAACGTACCAATGCAGAACTACACACAAATATGCCCTGAACCTGTACCCCTCCATAACCTGCCTGTCTCACTGGAACGTACCAATGCGGAACTCCACACAAATATGCCCTGAACCTGTACCCCTCCATAACTTCCCTGTCTCACTGGAACGCACCAATGCCGAACTCCACTCAAATATGCCCTGAAAGTGTACCCGCCCATAACCACCTTGTCTCACTGGAACGCACCAATGCAGAACTCCACACAAATTTTCCCTGAACCTGTACCCCTCCATAATTTCCCTGTCGCACTGGAACGTACCAATGCAGAACTCCACACAAATATGCCCTGAACCTGTACCCTCCATAACCTCCCTGACTCACTGGAACGTACAAATGCAGAACTACACACAAATATGCCCTGAACCTGTACCCTCCATAACCTCCCTGACTCACTGGAACGTACAACTGCAGAACTACACTCAAATATGCACTGAACCTGTACCCCTCCATAACCTCCCAGTCTCACTGGAACGTACCATTGCAGAACACCACACAAATATGCCCTGAACGTTTACCCGCCCATAAGATACTTGTCTCACTGGAACGTACCAACGCAGAACTCCATACAAATATGCCCTGAACCTGTACCCTCCATAACCTCCCTGACTCACTGGAACGTAGCAAAGCAGAACTACGCACAAATATGCCCTGAACCTGTACCCGACCATAACCTCCCTGTCTCACTGGAACGTACCACAGAAGAACTCCACACAAATTTGCCCTGAACCTGTACCCCTCAATAACCTCCCTGTCTCACTGGAACGTACCAATGCAGAACTCCACTCAAATATGCCCTGATCCTGTACCGTGCATAACCTCCCTGTCTCACTGGAACGTACCAATGCAGAATTCCACAAAAATATGCCCTGAACGTGTACCCGCCCATAACTTCCTTGTCTCACTGGAACGCACCAATGCAGAACTCCACACAAATTTGCCCTGAACCAGTACCCCTCCATAAGCTCACTGTCTCACTGGAACGTACCAATGCAGAACTCCACACTAGTATGCCCTGAACCTGTACCCCTCCATAACCTCCCTGTCTCACTGGAACGCACCAATGCCGAACTCCACTCAAATATGCCCTGATCCTGTACCCGACCATAACCTCCCTGACTCACTGGAACGTACCACTGCAGAACTCCACACAAATATGCCCTGAACCTGTACCATCCATAACCTCCCAGTCTCACTGGAACGTACCAATGCAGAACTACACACAAATATGCCCTGAACCTGTACCCCTCCATAACCTCCCTGTCTCACTGGAACGTACCAATGCAGAACTCCACACAAATATGCCCTGAACCTGTATCCCTCCATAACTTCCCTGTCTCACTGGAACGCACCAATGCCGAACTCCACTCAAATATGCCCTGAACCTGTACCCCTCCATAACCTTCTGTCTCACTGGAACGTACCATTGCAGTACACCACACAAATATGCCCTGAAAGTGTACCCGCCCATAACCTCCTTGTCTCACTGGAACGCACCAATGCCGAACTCCACACAAATTTGCCCTGAACCTGTACCCCTCCATAACCTCCCTGTCTCACTGGAACGTACCAATGCGGAACTCCACACAAATATGCCCTGAACCTGTACCCCTCCATAACTTCCCTGTCTCACTGGAACGCACCAATGCCGAACTCCACTCAAATATGCCCTGAAAGTGTACCCGCCCATAACCACCTTGTCTCACTGGAACGCACCAATGCAGAACTCCACACAAATTTTCCCTGAACCTGTACCCCTCCATAACCTCCCTGTCGCACTGGAACGTACCAATGCAGAACTACACACAAATATGCCCTGAACCTGTACCCTCCATAACCTCCCTGACTCACTGGAACGTACCATTGCAGAACACCACACAAATATGCCCTGAACGTTTACCCGCCCATAAGATCCTTGTCTCACTGGAACGTACCAACGCAGAACTCCATACAAATATGCCCTGAACCTGTACCCTCCATAACCTCCCTGACTCACTGGAACGTAGCAAAGCAGAACTACGCACAAATATGCCCTGAACCTGTACCCGACCATAACCTCCCTGTCTCACTGGAACGTACCACAGAAGAACTCCACACAAATATGCCCTGAACCAGTACACTCCATAACCTCCCTGTCTCACTGGAACGTACCAATGCAGAACTACACACAAATATGCCCTGAACCTGTACCCCTCCATAACCTCCCTGTCTCACTGGAACGTACCAATGCGGAACTCCACACAAATATGCCCTGAACCTGTACCCCTCCATAACTTCCCTGTCTCACTGGAACGCACCAATGCCGAACTCCACTCAAATATGCCCTGAAAGTGTACCCGCCCATAACCACCTTGTCTCACTGGAACGTACCAATGCAGAACTCCACTCAAATATGTCCTGATCCTGTACCGTGCATAACCTCCCTGTCTCACTGGAACGTACCAATGCAGAATTCCACACAAATATGCCCCGAACGTGTACCCGCCTATAACTTCCTTGTCTCACTGGAACGCACCAATGCAGAACTCCACACAAATTTGCCCTGAACCTGTACCCCTCCATAACCTCACTGTCTCACTGGAACGTACCAATGCTGAACTCCACACTAGTATGCCCTGAACCTGTACCCCTCCATAAACTCCCTGTCTCACTGGAACGCACCAATGCCGAACTCCACTCAAATATGCCCTGATCCTGTACCCGACCATAACCTCCCTGACTCACTGGAACGTACCACTGCAGAACACCACACAAATATGCCCTGAACCTGTACCATCCATAACCTCCCTGTCTCACTGGAACGTACCAATGCAGAACTACACACAAATATACCCTGAACCTGTACCCCTCCGTATCCTCCCTGTCTCACTGGAACGTACCAATGCAGAACTCCACACAAATATGCCCTGAACCTGTACCCCTCCATAACTTCCCTGTCTCACTGGAACGCACCAATGCCGAACTCCACTCAAATATGCCCTGAACCTGTCCCCCTCCATAACCTTCTGTCTCACTGGAACGTACCATTGCAGAACACCACACAAATATGCCCTGAAAGTGTACCCGCCCATAACCTCCTTGTCTCACTGGAACGCACCAATGCCGAACTCCACACAAATTTGCCCTGAACGTGTACCCCTCCATAACCTCCCTGTCTCACTGGAACGTACCAATGCTGAACTCCACACAAATATGGCCTGAACATGTACCCTCCATAACATCCCTGTCTCACTGGAACGTACCAATGCAGAACTCCACACAAATATGCCCTGAACCAGTACCCTCCATAACCTCCCTGTCTCACTGGAACGTACCAATGCAGAATTCCACACAAATATGCCCTGAACGTGTACCCGCCCATAACCTCCTTGTCTCACTGGAACGCACCAATGCAGAACTCCACACAAATTTGCCCTGAAGCTGTACCCCTCAATAACCTCCCTGTCTCACTGGAACGTACCAATGCAGAACTCCACTCAAATATGCCCTGATCCTGTACCGTGCATAACCTCCCTGTCTCACTGGAACGTACCAATGCAGAATTCCACACAAATATGCCCTGAACGTGTACCCGCCCATAACTTCCTTGTCTCACTGGAACGCACCAATGCAGAACGCCACACAAATTTGCCCTGAACCTGTACCCCTCCATAACCTGCCTGTCTCACTGGAACGTACCAATGCAGAACTCCACACAAATATGCCCTGAACCTGTACCCCTCCATAACTTCCCTGTCTCACTGGAACGCACCAATGCCGAACTCCACTCAAATATGCCCTGAACCTGTACCCCTCCATAACCTTCTGTCTCACTGGAACGTACCATTGGAGTACACCACACAAATATGCCCTGAAAGTGTACCCGCCCATAACCTCCTTGTCTCACTGGAACGCACCAATGCCGAACTCCACACAAATTTGCCCTGAACCTGTACCCCTCCATAACCTCCCTGTCTCACTGGAACGTACCAATGCGGAACTCCACACAAATATGCCCTGAACCTGTACCCCTCCATAACTTCCCTGTCTCACTGGAACGCACCAATGCCGAACTCCACTCAAATATGCCCTGAAAGTGTACCCGCCCATAACCACCTTGTCTCACTGGAACGCACCAATGCAGAACTCCACACAAATTTTCCCTGAACCTGTACCCCTCCATAATTTCCCTGTCGCACTGGAACGTACCAATGCAGAACTCCACACAAATATGCCCTGAACCTGTACCCTCCATAACCTCCCTGACTCACTGGAACGTACAAATGCAGAACTACACACAAATATGCCCTGAACCTGTACCCTCCATAACCTCCCTGACTCACTGGAACGTACAACTGCAGAACTACACTCAAATATGCACTGAACCTGTACCCCTCCATAACCTCCCAGTCTCACTGGAACGTACCATTGCAGAACACCACACAAATATGCCCTGAACGTTTACCCGCCCATAAGATACTTGTCTCACTGGAACGTACCAACGCAGAACTCCATACAAATATGCCCTGAACCTGTACCCTCCATAACCTCCCTGACTCACTGGAACGTAGCAAAGCAGAACTACGCACAAATATGCCCTGAACCTGTACCCGACCATAACCTCCCTGTCTCACTGGAACGTACCACAGAAGAACTCCACACAAATTTGCCCTGAACCTGTACCCCTCAATAACCTCCCTGTCTCACTGGAACGTACCAATGCAGAACTCCACTCAAATATGCCCTGATCCTGTACCGTGCATAACCTCCCTGTCTCACTGGAACGTACCAATGCAGAATTCCACAAAAATATGCCCTGAACGTGTACCCGCCCATAACTTCCTTGTCTCACTGGAACGCACCAATGCAGAACTCCACACAAATTTGCCCTGAACCAGTACCCCTCCATAAGCTCACTGTCTCACTGGAACGTACCAATGCAGAACTCCACACTAGTATGCCCTGAACCTGTACCCCTCCATAACCTCCCTGTCTCACTGGAACGCACCAATGCCGAACTCCACTCAAATATGCCCTGATCCTGTGCCCGAACATAACCTCCCTGACTCACTGGAACGTACCACTGCAGAACTCCACACAAATATGCCCTGAACCTGTACCATCCATAACCTCCCAGTCTCACTGGAACGTACCAATGCAGAACTACACACAAATATGCCCTGAACCTGTACCCCTCCATAACCTCCCTGTCTCACTGGAACGTACCAATGCAGAACTCCACACAAATATGCCCTGAACCTGTATCCCTCCATAACTTCCCTGTCTCACTGGAACGCACCAATGCCGAACTCCACTCAAATATGCCCTGAACCTGTACCCCTCCATAACCTTCTGTCTCACTGGAACGTACCATTGCAGTACACCACACAAATATGCCCTGAAAGTGTACCCGCCCATAACCTCCTTGTCTCACTGGAACGCACCAATGCCGAACTCCACACAAATTTGCCCTGAACCTGTACCCCTCCATAACCTCCCTGTCTCACTGGAACGTACCAATGCGGAACTCCACACAAATATGCCCTGAACCTGTACCCCTCCATAACTTCCCTGTCTCACTGGAACGCACCAATGCCGAACTCCACTCAAATATGCCCTGAAAGTGTACCCGCCCATAACCACCTTGTCTCACTGGAACGCACCAATGCAGAACTCCACACAAATTTTCCCTGAACCTGTACCCCTCCATAACCTCCCTGTCGCACTGGAACGTACCAATGCAGAACTACACACAAATATGCCCTGAACCTGTACCCTCCATAACCTCCCTGACTCACTGGAACGTACAACTGCAGAACTACACTCAAATATGCACTGAACCTGTACCCCTCCATAACCTCCCAGTCTCACTGGAACGTACCATTGCAGAACACCACACAAATATGCCCTGAACGTTTACCCGCCCATAAGATCCTTGTCTCACTGGAACGTACCAACGCAGAACTCCATACAAATATGCCCTGAACCTGTACCCTCCATAACCTCCCTGACTCACTGGAACGTAGCAAAGCAGAACTACGCACAAATATGCCCTGAACCTGTACCCGACCATAACCTCCCTGTCTCACTGGAACGTACCACAGAAGAACTCCACACAAATATGCCCTGAACCAGTACACTCCATAACCTCCCTGTCTCACTGGAACGTACCAATGCAGAACTACACACAAATATGCCCTGAACCTGTACCCCTCCATAACCTCCCTGTCTCACTGGAACGTACCAATGCGGAACTCCACACAAATATGCCCTGAACCTGTACCCCTCCATAACTTCCCTGTCTCACTGGAACGCACCAATGCCGAACTCCACTCAAATATGCCCTGAAAGTGTACCCGCCCATAACCACCTTGTCTCACTGGAACGTACCAATGCAGAACTCCACTCAAATATGCCCTGATCCTGTACCGTGCATAACCTCCCTGTCTCACTGGAACGTACCAATGCAGAATTCCACACAAATATGCCCTGAACGTGTACCCGCCTATAACTTCCTTGTCTCACTGGAACGCACCAATGCAGAACTCCACACAAATTTGCCCTGAACCTGTACCCCTCCATAACCTCACTGTCTCACTGGAACGTACCAATGCTGAACTCCACACTAGTATGCCCTGAACCTGTACCCCTCCATAAACTCCCTGTCTCACTGGAACGCACCAATGCCGAACTCCACTCAAATATGCCCTGATCCTGTACCCGACCATAACCTCCCTGACTCACTGGAACGTACCACTGCAGAACACCACACAAATATGCCCTGAACCTGTACCATCCATAACCTCCCTGTCTCACTGGAACGTACCAATGCAGAACTACACACAAATATACCCTGAACCTGTACCCCTCCGTATCCTCCCTGTCTCACTGGAACGTACCAATGCAGAACTCCACACAAATATGCCCTGAACCTGTACCCCTCCATAAATTCCCTGTCTCACTGGAACGCACCAATGCCGAACTCCACTCAAATATGCCCTGAACCTGTCCCCCTCCATAACCTTCTGTCTCACTGGAACGTACCATTGCAGTACACCACACAAATATGCCCTGAAAGTGTACCCGCCCATAACCTCCTTGTCTCACTGGAACGCACCAATGCCGAACTCCACACAAATTTGCCCTGAACCTGTACCCCTCCATAACCTCCCTGTCTCACTGGAACGTACCAATGCGGAACTCCACACAAATATGCCCTGAACCTGTACCCCTCCATAACTTCCCTGTCTCACTGGAACGCACCAATGCCGAACTCCACTCAAATATGCCCTGAAAGTGTACCCGCCCATAACCACCTTGTCTCACTGGAACGCACCAATGCAGAACTCCACACAAATTTTCCCTGAACCTGTACCCCTCCATAACCTCCCTGTCGCACTGGAACGTACCAATGCAGAACTACACACAAATATGCCCTGAACCTGTACCCTCCATAACCTCCCTGACTCACTGGAACGTACAACTGCAGAACTACACTCAAATATGCACTGAACCTGTACCCCTCCATAACCTCCCAGTCTCACTGGAACGTACCATTGCAGAACACCACACAAATATGCCCTGAACGTTTACCCGCCCATAAGATCCTTGTCTCACTGGAACGTACCAACGCAGAACTCCATACAAATATGCCCTGAACCTGTACCCTCCATAACCTCCCTGACTCACTGGAACGTAGCAAAGCAGAACTACGCACAAATATGCCCTGAACCTGTACCCGACCATAACCTCCCTGTCTCACTGGAACGTACCACAGAAGAACTCCACACAAATATGCCCTGAACCAGTACACTCCATAACCTCCCTGTCTCACTGGAACGTACCAATGCAGAACTACACACAAATATGCCCTGAACCTGTACCCCTCCATAACCTCCCTGTCTCACTGGAACGTACCAATGCGGAACTCCACACAAATATGCCCTGAACCTGTACCCCTCCATAACTTCCCTGTCTCACTGGAACGCACCAATGCCAAACTCCACTCAAATATGCCCTGAAAGTGTACCCGCCCATAACCACCTTGTCTCACTGGAACGTACCAATGCAGAACTCCACTCAAATATGCCCTGATCCTGTACCGTGCATAACCTCCCTGTCTCACTGGACCGTACCAATGCAGAATTCCACACAAATATGCCCTGAACGTGTACCCGCCTATAACTTCCTTGTCTCACTGGAACGCACCAATGCAGAACTCCACACAAATTTGCCCTGAACCTGTACCCCTCCATAACCTCACTGTCTCACTGGAACGTACCAATGCTGAACTCCACACTAGTATGCCCTGAACCTGTACCCCTCCATAAACTCCCTGTCTCACTGGAACGCACCAATGCCGAACTCCACTCAAATATGCCCTGATCCTGTTCCCGACCATAACCTCCCTGACTCACTGGAACGTACCACTGCAGAACACCACACAAATATGCCCTGAACCTGTACCATCCATAACCTCCCTGTCTCACTGGAACGTACCAATGCAGAACTACACACAAATATACCCTGAACCTGTACCCCTCCGTATCCTCCCTGTCTCACTGGAACGTACCAATGCAGAACTCCACACAAATATGCCCTGAACCTGTACCCCTCCATAACTTCCCTGTCTCACTGGAACGCACCAATGCCGAACTCCACTCAAATATGCCCTGAACCTGTCCCCCTCCATAACCTTCTGTCTCACTGGAACGTACCATTGCAGAACACCACACAAATATGCCCTGAAAGTGTACCCGCCCATAACCTCCTTGTCTCACTGGAACGCACCAATGCCGAACTCCACACAAATTTGCCCTGAACGTGTACCCCTCCATAACCTCCCTGTCTCACTGGAACGTACCAATGCGGAACTCCACACAAATATGGCCTGAACATGTACCATCCATAACATCCCTGTCTCACTGGAACGTACCAATGCAGAACTCCACACAAATATGCCCTGAACCAGTACCCTCCATAACCTCCCTGTCTCACTGGAACGTACCAATGCAGAATTCCACACAAATATGCCCTGAACGTGTACCCGCCCATAACCTCCTTGTCTCACTGGAACGCACCAATGCAGAACTCCACACAAATTTGCCCTGAAGCTGTACCCCTCAATAACCTCCCTGTCTCACTGGAACGTACCAATGCAGAACTCCACTCAAATATGCCCTGATCCTGTACCGTGCATAACCTCCCTGTCTCACTGGAACGTACCAATGCAGAATTCCACACAAATATGCCCTGAACGTGTACCCGCCCATAACTTCCTTGTCTCACTGGAACGCACCAATGCAGAACGCCACACAAATTTGCCCTGAACCAGTACCCCTCCATAAGCTCACTGTCTCACTGGAACGTACCAATGCAGAACTCCACACTAGTATGCCCTGAACCTGTACCCCTCCATAACCTCCCTGTCTCACTGGAACGCACCAATGCCGAACTCCACTCAAATATGCCCTGATCCTGTACCCGACCATAACCTCCCTGACTCACTGGAACGTACCACTGCAGAACTCCACACAAATATGCCCTGAACCTGTACCATCCATAACCTCCCAGTCTCACTGGAACGTACCAATGCAGAACTACACACAAATATGCCCTGAACCTGTACCCCTCCATAACCTGCCTGTCTCACTGGAACGTACCAATGCAGAACTCCACACAAATATGCCCTGAACCTGTACCCCTCCATAACTTCCCTGTCTCACTGGAACGCACCAATGCCGAACTCCACTCAAATATGCCCTGAACCTGTACCCCTCCATAACCTTCTGTCTCACTGGAACGTACCATTGGAGTACACCACACAAATATGCCCTGAAAGTGTACCCGCCCATAACCTCCTTGTCTCACTGGAACGCACCAATGCCGAACTCCACACAAATTTGCCCTGAACCTTTACCCCTCCATAACCTCCCTGTCTCACTGGAACGTACCAATGCGGAACTCCACACAAATATGCCCTGAACCTGTACCCCTCCATAACTTCCCTGTCTCACTGGAACGCACCAATGCCGAACTCCACTCAAATATGCCCTGAAAGTGTACCCGCCCATAACCACCTTGTCTCACTGGAACGCACCAATGCAGAACTCCACACAAATTTTCCCTGAACCTGTACCCCTCCATAATTTCCCTGTCGCACTGGAACGTACCAATGCAGAACTCCACACAAATATGCCCTGAACCTGTACCCTCCATAACCTCCCTGACTCACTGGAACGTACAAATGCAGAAGTACACACAAATATGCCCTGAACCTGTACCCTCCATAACCTCCCTGACTCACTGGAACGTACAACTGCAGAACTACACTCAAATATGCACTGAACCTGTACCCCTCCATAACCTCCCAGTCTCACTGGAACGTACCATTGCAGAACACCACACAAATATGCCCTGAACGTTTACCCGCCCAGAAGATACTTGTCTCACTGGAACGTACCAACGCAGAACTCCATACAAATATGCCCTGAACCTGTACCCTCCATAACCTCCCTGACTCACTGGAACGTAGCAAAGCAGAACTACGCACAAATATGCCCTGAACCTGTACCCGACCATAACCTCCCTGTCTCACTGGAACGTACCACAGAAGAACTCCACACAAATTTGCCCTGAACCTGTACCCCTCAATAACCTCCCTGTCTCACTGGAACGTACCAATGCAGAACTCCACTCAAATATGCCCTGATCCTGTACCGTGCATAACCTCCCTGTCTCACTGGAACGTACCAATGCAGAATTCCACAAAAATATGCCCTGAACGTGTACCCGCCCATAACTTCCTTGTCTCACTGGAACGCACCAATGCAGAACTCCACACAAATTTGCCCTGAACCAGTACCCCTCCATAAGCTCACTGTCTCACTGGAACGTACCAATGCAGAACTCCACACTAGTATGCCCTGAACCTGTACCCCTCCATAACCTCCCTGTCTCACTGGAACGCACCAATGCCGAACTCCACTCAAATATGCCCTGATCCTGTACCCGACCATAACCTCCCTGACTCACTGGAACGTACCACTGCAGAACTCCACACAAATATGCCCTGAACCTGTACCATCCATAACCTCCCAGTCTCACTGGAACGTACCAATGCATAACTACACACAAATATGCCCTGAACCTGTACCCCTCCATAACCTCCCTGTCTCACTGGAACGTACCAATGCAGAACTCCACACAAATATGCCCTGAACCTGTATCCCTCCATAACTTCCCTGTCTCACTGGAACGCACCAATGCCGAACTCCACTCAAATATGCCCTGAACCTGTACCCCTCCATAACCTTCTGTCTCACTGGAACGTACCATTGCAGTACACCACACAAATATGCCCTGAAAGTGTACCCGCCCATAACCTCCTTGTCTCACTGGAACGCACCAATGCCGAACTCCACACAAATTTGCCCTGAACCTGTACCCCTCCATAACCTCCCTGTCTCACTGGAACTTACCAATGCGGAACTCCACACAAATATGCCCTGAACCTGTACCCCTCCATAACTTCCCTGTCTCACTGGAACGCACCAATGCCGAACTCCACTCAAATATGCCCTGAAAGTGTACCCGCCCATAACCACCTTGTCTCACTGGAACGCACCAATGCAGAACTCCACACAAATTTTCCCTGAACCTGTACCCCTCCATAACCTCCCTGTCGCACTGGAACGTACCAATGCAGAACTACACACAAATATGCCCTGAACCTGTACCCTCCATAACCTCCCTGACTCACTGGAACGTACAACTGCAGAACTACACTCAAATATGCACTGAACCTGTACCCCTCCATAACCTCCCAGTCTCACTGGAACGTACCATTGCAGAACACCACACAAATATGCCCTGAACGTTTACCCGCCCATAAGATCCTTGTCTCACTGGAACGTACCAACGCAGAACTCCATACAAATATGCCCTGAACCTGTACCCTCCATAACCTCCCTGACTCACTGGAACGTAGCAAAGCAGAACTACGCACAAATATGCCCTGAACCTGTACCCGACCATAACCTCCCTGTCTCACTGGAACGTACCACAGAAGAACTCCACACAAATATGCCCTGAACCAGTACACTCCATAACCTCCCTGTCTCACTGGAACGCACCAATGCCGAACTCCACTCAAATATGCCCTGAAAGTGTACCCGCCCATAACCACCTTGTCTCACTGGAACGCACCAATGCAGAACTCCACACAAATTTTCCCTGAACCTGTACCCCTCCATAACCTCCCTGTCGCACTGGAACGTACCAATGCAGAACTACACACAAATATGCCCTGAACCTGTACCCTCCATAACCTCCCTGACACACTGGAACGTACAACTGCAGAACTACACTCAAATATGCACTGAAAGTGTACCCGCCCATAACCTCCTTGTCTCACTGGAACGCACCAATGCCGAACTCCACACAAATTTGCCCTGAACCTGTACACCTCCATAACCTCCCTGTCTCACTGGAACGTACCAATGCGGAACTCCACACAAATATGCCCTGAACCTGTACCCCTCCATAACTTCCCTGTCTCACTGGAACGCACCAATGCCGAACTCCACTCAAATATGCCCTGAAAGTGTACCCGCCCATAACCACCTTGTCTCACTGGAACGCACCAATGCAGAACTCCACACAAATTTTCCCTGAACCTGTACCCTCCATAACCTCCCTGACTCACTGGAACGTACAACTGCAGAACTACACTCAAATATGCACTGAACCTGTACCCCTCCATAACCTCCCAGTCTCACTGGAACGTACCATTGCAGAACACCACACAAATATGCCCTGAACGTTTACCCGCCCATAAGATCCTTGTCTCACTGGAACGTACCAACGCAGAACTCCATACAAATATGCCCTGAACCTGTACCCTCCATAACCTCCCTGACTCACTGGAACGTAGCAAAGCAGAACTACGCACAAATCTGCCCTGAACCTGTACACGACCATAACCTCCCTGTCTCACTGGAACGTACCACAGAAGAACTCCACACAAATATGCCCTGAACCAGTACACTCCATAACCTCCCTGTCTCACTGGAACGTACCAACGCAGAACTCCATACAAATATGCTCTGAACCTGTACCCTCCATAACATCCCTGTCTCACTGGAACGTACCAATGCAGAACTCCACACAAATATGCCCTGAACCAGTACCCTCCATAACCTCCCTGTCTCACTGGAACGTACAAATGCAGAACTACACACAAATATGCCCTGAACCTGTACCCTCCATAACCTCCCTGACTCACTGGAACGTACAACTGCAGAACTACACTCAAATATGCACTGAACCTGTACCCCTCCATAACCTCCCAGTCTCACTGGAACGTACCATTGCAGAACACCACACAAATATGCCCTGAACGTTTACCCGCCCATAAGATACTTGTCTCACTGGAACGTACCAACGCAGACTCCATACAAATATGCCCTGAACCTGTACCCTCCATAACCTCCCTGACTCACTGGAACGTAGCAAAGCAGAACTACGCACAAATATGCCCTGAACCTGTACCCGACCATAACCTCCCTGTCTCACTGGAACGTACCACAGAAGAACTCCACACAAATTTGCCCTGAACCTGTACCCCTCAATAACCTCCCTGTCTCACTGGAACGTACCAATGCAGAACTCCACTCAAATATGCCCTGATCCTGTACCGTGCATAACCTCCCTGTCTCACTGGAACGTACCAATGCAGAATTCCACAAAAATATGCCCTGAACGTGTACCCGCCCATAACTTCCTTGTCTCACTGGAACGCACCAATGCAGAACTCCACACAAATTTGCCCTGAACCAGTACCCCTCCATAAGCTCACTGTCTCACTGGAACGTACCAATGCAGAACTCCACACTAGTATGCCCTGAACCTGTACCCCTCCATAACCTCCCTGTCTCACTGGAACGCACCAATGCCGAACTCCACTCAAATATGCCCTGATCCTGTACCCGACCATAACCTCCCTGACTCACTGGAACGTACCACTGCAGAACTCCACACAAATATGCCCTGAACCTGTACCATCCATAACCTCCCAGTCTCACTGGAACGTACCAATGCAGAACTACACACAAATATGCCCTGAACCTGTACCCCTCCATAACCTCCCTGTCTCACTGGAACGTACCAATGCAGAACTCCACACAAATATGCCCTGAACCTGTATCCCTCCATAACTTCCCTGTCTCACTGGAACGCACCAATGCCGAACTCCACTCAAATATGCCCTGAACCTGTACCCCTCCATAACCTTCTGTCTCACTGGAACGTACCATTGCAGTACACCACACAAATATGCCCTGAAAGTGTACCCGCCCATAACTTCCTTGTCTCACTGGAACGCACCAATGCCGAACTCCACACAAATTTGCCCTGAACCTGTACCCCTCCATAACCTCCCTGCCTCACTGGAACTTACCAATGCGGAACTCCACACAAATATGCCCTGAACCTGTACCCCTCCATAACTTCCCTGTCTCACTGGAACGCACCAATGCCGAACTCCACTCAAATATGCCCTGAAAGTGTACCCGCCCATAACCACCTTGTCTCACTGGAACGCACCAATGCAGAACTCCACACAAATTTTCCCTGAACCTGTACCCCTCCATAACCTCCCTGTCGCACTGGAACGTACCAATGCAGAACTACACACAAATATGCCCTGAACCTGTACCCTCCATAACCTCCCTGACTCACTGGAACGTACAACTGCAGAACTACACTCAAATATGCACTGAACCTGTACCCCTCCATAACCTCCCAGTCTCACTGGAACGTACCATTGCAGAACACCACACAAATATGCCCTGAACGTTTACCCGCCCATAAGATCCTTGTCTCACTGGAACGTACCAACGCAGAACTCCATACAAATATGCCCTGAACCTGTACCCTCCATATCCTCCCTGACTCACTGGAACGTAGCAAAGCAGAACTACGCACAAATATGCCCTGAACCTGTACCCGACCATAACCTCCCTGTCTCACTGGAACGTACCAATGCGGAACTCCACACAAATATGCCCTGAACCTGTACCCCTCCATAACTTCCCTGTCTCACTGGAACGCACCAATGCCGAACTCCACTCAAATATGCCCTGAAAGTGTACCCGCCCATAACCACCTTGTCTCACTGGAACGCACCAATGCAGAACTCCACACAAATTTTCCCTGAACCTGTACCCCTCCATAACCTCCCTGTCGCACTGGAACGTACCAATGCAGAACTACACACAAATATGCCCTGAACCTGTACCCTGCATAACCTCCCTGACTCACTGGAACGTACAACTGCAGAACTACACTCAAATATGCACTGAAAGTGTACCCGCCCATAACCTCCTTGTCTCACTGGAACGCACCAATGCCGAACTCCACACAAATTTGCCCTGAACCTGTACCCCTCCATAACCTCCCTGTCTCACTGGAACGTACCAATGCGGAACTCCACACAAATATGCCCTGAACCTGTACCCCCATAACTTCCCTGTCTCACTGGAACGCACCAATGCCGAACTCCACTCAAATATGCTCTGAAAGTGTACCCGCCCATAACCACCTTGTCTCACTGGAACGCACCAATGCAGAACTCCACACAAATTTTCCCTGAACCTGTACCCTCCATAACCTCCCTGACTCACTGGAACGTACAACTGCAGAACTACACTCAAATATGCACTGAACCTGTACCCCTCCATAACCTCCCAGTCTCACTGGAACGTACCATTGCAGAACACCACACAAATATGCCCTGAACGTTTACCCGCCCATAAGATCCTTGTCTCACTGGAACGTACCAACGCAGAACTCCATACAAATATGCCCTGAACCTGTACCCTCCATAACCTCCCTGACTCACTGGAACGTAGCAAAGCAGAACTACGCACAAATCTGCCCTGAACCTGTACACGACCATAACCTCCCTGTCTCACTGGAACGTACCACAGAAGAACTCCACACAAATATGCCCTGAACCAGTACACTCCATAAGCTCCCTGTCTCACTGGAACGTACCAACGCAGAACTCCATACAAATATGCTCTGAACCTGTACCCTCCATAACATCCCTGTCTCACTGGAACGTACCAATGCAGAACTCCACACAAATATGCCCTGAACCAGTACCCTCCATAACCTCCCTGTCTCACTGGAACGTACCAATGCAGAATTCCACACAAATATGCCCTGAACGTGTACCCGCCCATAACCTCCTTGTCTCACTGGAACGCACCAATGCAGAACTCCACACAAATTTGCCCTGAAGCTGTACCCCTCAATAACCTCCCTGTCTCACTGGAACGTACCAATGCAGAACTCCACTCAAATATGCCCTGATCCTGTACCGTGCATAACCTCCCTGTCTCACTGGAACGTACCAATGCAGAATTCCACACAAATATGCCCTGAACGTGTACCCGCCCATAACTTCCTTGTCTCACTGGAACGCACCAATGCAGAACGCCACACAAATTTGCCCTGAACCAGTACCCCTCCATAAGCTCACTGTCTCACTGGAACGTACCAATGCAGAACTCCACACTAGTATGCCCTGAACCTGTACCCCTCCATAACCTCCCTGTCTCACTGGAACGCACCAATGCCGAACTCCACTCAAATATGCCCTGATCCTGTACCCGACCATAACCTCCCTGACTCACTGGAACGTACCACTGCAGAACTCCACACAAATATGCCCTGAACCTGTACCATCCATAACCTCCCAGTCTCACTGGAACGTACCAATGCAGAACTACACACAAATATGCCCTGAACCTGTACCCCTCCATAACCTGCCTGTCTCACTGGAACGTACCAATGCAGAACTCCACACAAATATGCCCTGAACCTGTACCCCTCCATAACTTCCCTGTCTCACTGGAACGCACCAATGCCGAACTCCACTCAAATATGCCCTGAACCTGTACCCCTCCATAACCTTCTGTCTCACTGGAACGTACCATTGGAGTACACCACACAAATATGCCCTGAAAGTGTACCCGCCCATAACCTCCTTGTCTCACTGGAACGCACCAATGCCGAACTCCACACAAATTTGCCCTGAACCTGTACCCCTCCATAACCTCCCTGTCTCACTGGAACGTACCAATGCGGAACTCCACACAAATATGCCCTGAACCTGTACCCCTCCATAACTTCCCTGTCTCACTGGAACGCACCAATGCCGAACTCCACTCAAATATGCCCTGAAAGTGTACCCGCCCATAACCACCTTGTCTCACTGGAACGCACCAATGCAGAACTCCACACAAATTTTCCCTGAACCTGTACCCCTCCATAATTTCCCTGTCGCACTGGAACGTACCAATGCAGAACTCCACACAAATATGCCCTGAACCTGTACCCTCCATAACCTCCCTGACTCACTGGAACGTACAAATGCAGAACTACACACAAATATGCCCTGAACCTGTACCCTCCATAACCTCCCTGACTCACTGGAACGTACAACTGCAGAACTACACTCAAATATGCACTGAACCTGTACCCCTCCATAACCTCCCAGTCTCACTGGAACGTACCATTGCAGAACACCACACAAATATGCCCTGACCGTTTACCCGCCCATAAGATACTTGTCTCACTGGAACGTACCAACGCAGAACTCCATACAAATATGCCCTGAACCTGTACCCTCCATAACCTCCCTGACTCACTAGAACGTAGCAAAGCAGAACTACGCACAAATATGCCCTGAACCTGTACCCGACCATAACCTCCCTGTCTCACTGGAACGTACCACAGAAGAACTCCACACAAATTTGCCCTGAACCTGTACCCCTCAATAACCTCCCTGTCTCACTGGAACGTACCAATGCAGAACTCCACTCAAATATGCCCTGATCCTGTACCGTGCATAACCTCCCTGTCTCACTGGAACGTACCAATGCAGAATTCCACAAAAATATGCCCTGAACGTGTACCCGCCCATAACTTCCTTGTCTCACTGGAACGCACCAATGCAGAACTCCACACAAATTTGCCCTGAACCAGTACCCCTCCATAAGCTCACTGTCTCACTGGAACGTACCAATGCAGAACTCCACACTAGTATGCCCTGAACCTGTACCCCTCCATAACCTCCCTGTCTCACTGGAACGCACCAATGCCGAACTCCACTCAAATATGCCCTGATCCTGTACCCGACCATAACCTCCCTGACTCACTGGAACGTACCACTGCAGAACTCCACACAAATATGCCCTGAACCTGTATCCCTCCATAACTTCCCTGTCTCACTGGAACGCACCAATGCCGAACTCCACTCAAATATGCCCTGAACCTGTACCCCTCCATAACCTTCTGTCTCACTGGAACGTACCATTGCAGTACACCACACAAATATGCCCTGAAAGTGTACCCGCCCATAACCTCCTTGTCTCACTGGAACGCACCAATGCCGAACTCCACACAAATTTGCCCTGAACCTGTACCCCTCCATAACCTCCCTGTCTCACTGGAACGTACCAATGCGGAACTCCACACAAATATGCCCTGAACCTGTACCCCTCCATAACTTCCCTGTCTCACTGGAACGCACCAATGCCGAACTCCACTCAAATATGCCCTGACAGTGTACCCGCCCATAACCACCTTGTCTCACTGGAACGCACCAATGCAGAACTCCACACAAATTTTCCCTGAACCTGTACCCCTCCATAACCTCCCTGTCGCACTGGAACGTACCAATGCAGAACTACACACAAATATGCCCTGAACCTGTACCCTCCATAACCTCCCTGACTCACTGGAACGTACAACTGCAGAACTACACTCAAATATGCACTGAACCTGTACCCCTCCATAACCTCCCAGTCTCACTGGAACGTACCATTGCAGAACACCACACAAATATGCCCTGAACGTTTACCCGCCCATAAGATCCTTGTCTCACTGGAACGTACCAACGCAGAACTCCATACAAATATGCCCTGAACCTGTACCCTCCATAACCTCCCTGACTCACTGGAACGTAGCAAAGCAGAACTACGCACAAATATGCCCTGAACCTGTACCCGACCATAACCTCCCTGTCTCACTGGAACGTACCACAGAAGAACTCCACACAAATATGCCCTGAACCAGTACACTCCATAACCTCCCTGTCTCACTGGAACGTACCAATGCAGAACTACACACAAATATGCCCTGAACCTGTACACCTCCATAACCTCCCTGTCTCACTGGAACGTACCAATGCGGAACTCCACACAAATATGCCCTGAACCTGTACCCCTCCATAACTTCCCTGTCTCACTGGAACGCACCAATGCCGAACTCCACTCAAATATGCCCTGAAAGTGTACCCGCCCATAACCACCTTGTCTCACTGGAACGCACCAATGCAGAACTCCACACAAATTTTCCCTGAACCTGTACCCCTCCATAACCTCCCTGTCGCACTGGAACGTACCAATGCAGAACTACACACAAATATGCCCTGAACCTGTACCCTCCATAACCTCCCTGACTCACTGGAACGTACAACTGCAGAACTACACTCAAATATGCACTGAAAGTGTACCCGCCCATAACCTCCTTGTCTCACTGGAACGCACCAATGCCGAACTCCACACAAATTTGCCCTGAACCTGTACCCCTCCATAACCTCCCTGTCTCACTGGAACGTACCAATGCGGAACTCCACACAAATATGCCCTGAACCTGTACCCCTCCATAACTTCCCTGTCTCACTGGAACGCACCAATGCCGAACTCCACTCAAATATGCCCTGAAAGTGTACCCGCCCATAACCACCTTGTCTCACTGGAACGCACCAATGCAGAACTCCACACAAATTTTCCCTGAACCTGTACCCTCCATAACCTCCCTGACTCACTGGAACGTACAACTGCAGAACTACACTCAAATATGCACTGAACCTGTACCCCTCCAAAACCTCCCAGTCTCACTGGAACGTACCATTGCAGAACACCACACAAATATGCCCTGAACGTTTACCCGCCCATAAGATCCTTGTCTCACTGGAACGTACCAACGCAGAACTCCATACAAATATGCCCTGAACCTGTACCCTCCATAACCTCCCTGACTCACTGGAACGTAGCAAAGCAGAACTACGCACAAATATGCCCTGAACCTGTACACGACCATAACCTCCCTGTCTCACTGGAACGTACCACAGAAGAACTCCACACAAATATGCCCTGAACCAGTACACTCCATAACCTCCCTGTCTCACTGGAACGTACCAATGCAGAACTACACACAAATATGCCCTGAACCTGTACCCCTCCATAACCTCCCTGTCTCACTGGAACGTACCAATGCGGAACTCCACTCAAATATGCCCTGATCCTGTACCGTGCATAACCTCCCTGTCTCACTGGAACGTACCAATGCAGAATTCCACAAAAATATGCCCTGAACGTGTAGCCGCCCATAACTTCCTTGTCTCACTGGAACGCACCAATGCAGAACTCCACACAAATTTGCCCTGAACCAGTACCCCTCCATAAGCTCACTGTCTCACTGGAACGTACCAATGCAGAACTCCACACTAGTATGCCCTGAACCTGTACCCCTCCATAACCTCCCTGTCTCACTGGAACGCACCAATGCCGAACTCCACTCAAATATGCCCTGATCCTGTACCCGACCATAACCTCCCTGACTCACTGGAACGTACCACTGCAGAACTCCACACAAATATGCCCTGAACCTGTACCATCCATAACCTCCCAGTCTCACTGGAACGTACCAATGCAGAACTACACACAAATATGCCCTGAACCTGTACCCCTCCATAACCTCCCTGTCTCACTGGAACGTACCAATGCAGAACTCCACACAAATATGCCCTGAACCTGTATCCCTCCATAACTTCCCTGTCTCACTGGAACGCACCAATGCCGAACTCCACTCAAATATGCCGTGAACCTGTACCCCTCCATAACCTTCTGTCTCACTGGAACGTACCATTGCAGTACACCACACAAATATGCCCTGAAAGTGTACCCGCCCATAACCTCCTTGTCTCACTGGAACGCACCAATGCCGAACTCCACACAAATTTGCCCTGAACCTGTACCCCTCCATAACTTCCCTGTCTCACTGGAACGCACCAATGCCGAACTCCACTCAAATATGCCCTGAAAGTGTACCCGCCCATAACCACCTTGTCTCACTGGAACGCACCAATGCAGAACTCCACACAAATTTTCCCTGAACCTGTACCCCTCCTTAACCTCCCTGTCGCACTGGAACGTACCAATGCAGAACTACACACAAATATGCCCTGAACCTGTACCCTCCATAACCTCCCTGACTCACTGGAACGTACAACTGCAGAACTACACTCAAATATGCACTGAACCTGTACCCCTCCATAACCTCCCAGTCTCACTGGAACGTACCATTGCAGAACACCACACAAATATGCCCTGAACGTTTACCCGCCCATAAGATCCTTGTCTCACTGGAACGTACCACAGAAGAACTCCACACAAATATGCCCTGAACCAGTACACTCCATAACCTCCCTGTCTCACTGGAACGTACCAATGCAGAACTACACACAAATATGCCCTGAACCTGTACCCCTCCATAACCTCCCTGTCTCACTGGAACGTACCAATGCGGAACTCCACACAAATATGCCCTGAACCTGTACCCCTCCATAACTTCCCTGTCTCACTGGAACGCACCAATGCCGAACTCCACTCAAATATGCCCTGAAAGTGTACCCGCCCATAACCACCTTGTCTCACTGGAACGCACCAATGCAGAACTCCACACAAATTTTCCCTGAACCTGTACCCCTCCATAACCTCCCTGTCGCACTGGAACGTACCAATGCAGAACTACACACAAATATGCCCTGAACCTGTACCCTCCATAACCTCCCTGACTCACTGGAACGTACAACTGCAGAACTACACTCAAATATGCACTGAAAGTGTAACCGCCCATAACCTCCTTGTCTCACTGGAACGCACCAATGCCGAACTCCACACAAATTTGCCCTGAACCTGTACCCCTCCATAACCTCCCTGTCGCACTGGAACGTACCAATGCAGAACTCCACACAAATATGCCCTGAACCTGTACCCTCCATAACCTCCCTGACTCACTGGAACGTACCACTGCAGAACTCCACACAAATATGCCCTGAACCTGTATCCCTCCATAACTTCCCTGTCTCACTGGAACGCACCAATGCCGAACTCCACTCAAATATGCCCTGAACCTGTACCCCTCCATAACCTTCTGTCTCACTGGAACGTACCATTGCAGTACACCACACAAATATGCCCTGAAAGTGTACCCGCCCATAACCTCCTTGTCTCACTGGAACGCACCAATGCCGAACTCCACACAAATTTGCCCTGAACCTGTACCCCTCCATAACCTCCCTGTCTCACTGGAACGTACCAATGCGGAACTCCACACAAATATGCCCTGAACCTGTACCCCTCCATAACTTCCCTGTCTCACTGGAACGCACCAATGCCGAACTCCACTCAAATATGCCCTGACAGTGTACCCGCCCATAACCACCTTGTCTCACTGGAACGCACCAATGCAGAACTCCACACAAATTTTCCCTGAACCTGTACCCCTCCATAACCTCCCTGTCGCACTGGAACGTACCAATGCAGAACTACACACAAATATGCCCTGAACCTGTACCCTCCATAACCTCCCTGACTCACTGGAACGTACAACTGCAGAACTACACTCAAATATGCACTGAACCTGTACCCCTCCATAACCTCCCAGTCTCACTGGAACGTACCATTGCAGAACACCACACAAATATGCCCTGAACGTTTACCCGCCCATAAGATCCTTGTCTCACTGGAACGTACCAACGCAGAACTCCATACAAATATGCCCTGAACCTGTACCCTCCATAACCTCCCTGACTCACTGGAACGTAGCAAAGCAGAACTACGCACAAATATGCCCTGAACCTGTACCCGACCATAACCTCCCTGTCTCACTGGAACGTACCACAGAAGAACTCCACACAAATATGCCCTGAACCAGTACACTCCATAACCTCCCTGTCTCACTGGAACGTACCAATGCAGAACTACACACAAATATGCCCTGAACCTGTACACCTCCATAACCTCCCTGTCTCACTGGAACGTACCAATGCGGAACTCCACACAAATATGCCCTGAACCTGTACCCCTCCATAACTTCCCTGTCTCACTGGAACGCACCAATGCCGAACTCCACTCAAATATGCCCTGAAAGTGTACCCGCCCATAACCACCTTGTCTCACTGGAACGCACCAATGCAGAACTCCACACAAATTTTCCCTGAACCTGTACCCCTCCATAACCTCCCTGTCGCACTGGAACGTACCAATGCAGAACTACACACAAATATGCCCTGAACCTGTACCCTCCATAACCTCCCTGACTCACTGGAACGTACAACTGCAGAACTACACTCAAATATGCACTGAAAGTGTACCCGCCCATAACCTCCTTGTCTCACTGGAACGCACCAATGCCGAACTCCACACAAATTTGCCCTGAACCTGTACCCCTCCATAACCTCCCTGTCTCACTGGAACGTACCAATGCGGAACTCCACACAAATATGCCCTGAACCTGTACCCCTCCATAACTTCCCTGTCTCACTGGAACGCACCAATGCCGAACTCCACTCAAATATGCCCTGAAAGTGTACCCGCCCATAACCACCTTGTCTCACTGGAACGCACCAATGCAGAACTCCACACAAATTTTCCCTGAACCTGTACCCTCCATAACCTCCCTGACTCACTGGAACGTACAACTGCAGAACTACACTCAAATATGCACTGAACCTGTACCCCTCCAAAACCTCCCAGTCTCACTGGAACGTACCATTGCAGAACACCACACAAATATGCCCTGAACGTTTACCCGCCCATAAGATCCTTGTCTCACTGGAACGTACCAACGCAGAACTCCATACAAATATGCCCTGAACCTGTACCCTCCATAACCTCCCTGACTCACTGGAACGTAGCAAAGCAGAACTACGCACAAATATGCCCTGAACCTGTACACGACCATAACCTCCCTGTCTCACTGGAACGTACCACAGAAGAACTCCACACAAATATGCCCTGAACCAGTACACTCCATAACCTCCCTGTCTCACTGGAACGTACCAATGCAGAACTACACACAAATATGCCCTGAACCTGTACCCCTCCATAACCTCCCTGTCTCACTGGAACGTACCAATGCGGAACTCCACTCAAATATGCCCTGATCCTGTACCGTGCATAACCTCCCTGTCTCACTGGAACGTACCAATGCAGAATTCCACAAAAATATGCCCTGAACGTGTAGCCGCCCATAACTTCCTTGTCTCACTGGAACGCACCAATGCAGAACTCCACACAAATTTGCCCTGAACCAGTACCCCTCCATAAGCTCACTGTCTCACTGGAACGTACCAATGCAGAACTCCACACTAGTATGCCCTGAACCTGTACCCCTCCATAACCTCCCTGTCTCACTGGAACGCACCAATGCCGAACTCCACTCAAATATGCCCTGATCCTGTACCCGACCATAACCTCCCTGACTCACTGGAACGTACCACTGCAGAACTCCACACAAATATGCCCTGAACCTGTACCATCCATAACCTCCCAGTCTCACTGGAACGTACCAATGCAGAACTACACACAAATATGCCCTGAACCTGTACCCCTCCATAACCTCCCTGTCTCACTGGAACGTACCAATGCAGAACTCCACACAAATATGCCCTGAACCTGTATCCCTCCATAACTTCCCTGTCTCACTGGAACGCACCAATGCCCAACTCCACTCAAATATGCCGTGAACCTGTACCCCTCCATAACCTTCTGTCTCACTGGAACGTACCATTGCAGTACACCACACAAATATGCCCTGAAAGTGTACCCGCCCATAACCTCCTTGTCTCACTGGAACGCACCAATGCCGAACTCCACACAAATTTGCCCTGAACCTGTACCCCTCCATAACTTCCCTGTCTCACTGGAACGCACCAATGCCGAACTCCACTCAAATATGCCCTGAAAGTGTACCCGCCCATAACCACCTTGTCTCACTGGAACGCACCAATGCAGAACTCCACACAAATTTTCCCTGAACCTGTACCCCTCCTTAACCTCCCTGTCGCACTGGAACGTACCAATGCAGAACTACACACAAATATGCCCTGAACCTGTACCCTCCATAACCTCCCTGACTCACTGGAACGTACAACTGCAGAACTACACTCAAATATGCACTGAACCTGTACCCCTCCATAACCTCCCAGTCTCACTGGAACGTACCATTGCAGAACACCACACAAATATGCCCTGAACGTTTACCCGCCCATAAGATCCTTGTCTCACTGGAACGTACCACAGAAGAACTCCACACAAATATGCCCTGAACCAGTACACTCCATAACCTCCCTGTCTCACTGGAACGTACCAATGCAGAACTACACACAAATATGCCCTGAACCTGTACCCCTCCATAACCTCCCTGTCTCACTGGAACGTACCAATGCGGAACTCCACACAAATATGCCCTGAACCTGTACCCCTCCATAACTTCCCTGTCTCACTGGAACGCACCAATGCCGAACTCCACTCAAATATGCCCTGAAAGTGTACCCGCCCATAACCACCTTGTCTCACTGGAACGCACCAATGCAGAACTCCACACAAATTTTCCCTGAACCTGTACCCCTCCATAACCTCCCTGTCGCACTGGAACGTACCAATGCAGAACTACACACAAATATGCCCTGAACCTGTACCCTCCATAACCTCCCTGACTCACTGGAACGTACAACTGCAGAACTACACTCAAATATGCACTGAAAGTGTAACCGCCCATAACCTCCTTGTCTCACTGGAACGCACCAATGCCGAACTCCACACAAATTTGCCCTGAACCTGTACCCCTCCATAACCTCCCTGTCGCACTGGAACGTACCAATGCAGAACTCCACACAAATATGCCCTGAACCTGTACCCTCCATAACCTCCCTGACTCACTGGAACGTACAAATGCAGAACTACACACAAATATGCCCTGAACCTGTACCCTCCATAACCTCCCTGACTCACTGGAACGTACAACTGCAGAACTACACTCAAATATGCACTGAACCTGTACCCCTCCATAACCTCCCAGTCTCACTGGAACGTACCATTGCAGAACACCACACAAATATGCCCTGAACGTTTACCCGCCCATAAGATACTTGTCTCACTGGAACGTACCAACGCAGAACTCCATACAAATATGCCCTGAACCTGTACCCTCCATAACCTCCCTGACTCACTAGAACGTAGCAAAGCAGAACTACGCACAAATATGCCCTGAACCTGTACCCGACCATAACCTCCCTGTCTCACTGGAACGTACCACAGAAGAACTCCACACAAATTTGCCCTGAACCTGTACCCCTCAATAACCTCCCTGTCTCACTGGAACGTACCAATGCAGAACTCCACTCAAATATGCCCTGATCCTGTACCGTGCATAACCTCCCTGTCTCACTGGAACGTACCAATGCAGAATTCCACAAAAATATGCCCTGAACGTGTACCCGCCCATAACTTCCTTGTCTCACTGGAACGCACCAATGCAGAACTCCACACAAATTTGCCCTGAACCAGTACCCCTCCATAAGCTCACTGTCTCACTGGAACGTACCAATGCAGAACTCCACACTAGTATGCCCTGAACCTGTACCCCTCCATAACCTCCCTGTCTCACTGGAACGCACCAATGCCGAACTCCACTCAAATATGCCCTGATCCTGTACCCGACCATAACCTCCCTGACTCACTGGAACGTACCACTGCAGAACTCCACACAAATATGCCCTGAACCTGTATCCCTCCATAACTTCCCTGTCTCACTGGAACGCACCAATGCCGAACTCCACTCAAATATGCCCTGAACCTGTACCCCTCCATAACCTTCTGTCTCACTGGAACGTACCATTGCAGTACACCACACAAATATGCCCTGAAAGTGTACCCGCCCATAAACTCCTTGTCTCACTGGAACGCACCAATGCCGAACTCCACACAAATTTGCCCGGAACCTGTACCCCTCCATAACCTCCCTGTCTCACTGGAACGTACCAATGCGGAACTCCACACAAATATGCCCTGAACCTGTACCACTCCATAACTTCCCTGTCTCACTGGAACGCACCAATGCCGAACTCCACTCAAATATGCCCTGAAAGTGTACCCGCCCATAACCACCTTGCCTCACTGGAACGCACCAATGCAGAACTCCACACAAATTTTCCCTGAACCTGTACCCCTCCATAACCTCCCTGTCGCACTGGAACGTACCAATGCAGAACTACACACAAATATGCCCTGAACCTGTACCCTCCATAACCTCCCTGACTCACTGGAACGTACAACTGCAGAACTACACACAAATATGCCCTGAACCTGTACCCTCCATAACCTCCCTGACTCACTGGAACGTACAACTGCAGAACTACACTCAAATATGCACTGAACCTGTACCCCTCCATAACCTCCCAGTCTCACTGGAACGTACCATTGCAGAACACCACACAAATATGCCCTGAACGTTTACCCGCCCATAAGATACTTGTCTCACTGGAACGTACCAACGCAGAACTCCATACAAATATGCCCTGAACCTGTACCCTCCATAACCTCCCTGACTCACTAGAACGTAGCAAAGCAGAACTACGCACAAATATGCCCTGAACCTGTACCCGACCATAACCTCCCTGTCTCACTGGAACGTACCACAGAAGAACTCCACACAAATTTGCCCTGAACCTGTACCCCTCAATAACCTCCCTGTCTCACTGGAACGTACCAATGCAGAACTCCACTCAAATATGCCCTGATCCTGTACCGTGCATAACCTCCCTGTCTCACTGGAACGTACCAATGCAGAATTCCACAAAAATATGCCCTGAACGTGTACCCGCCCATAACTTCCTTGTCTCACTGGAACGCACCAATGCAGAACTCCACACAAATTTGCCCTGAACCAGTACCCCTCCATAAGCTCACTGTCTCACTGGAACGTACCAATGCAGAACTCCACACTAGTATGCCCTGAACCTGTACCCCTCCATAACCTCCCTGTCTCACTGGAACGCACCAATGCCGAACTCCACTCAAATATGCCCTGATCCTGTACCCGACCATAACCTCCCTGACTCACTGGAACGTACCACTGCAGAACTCCACACAAATATGCCCTGAACCTGTATCCCTCCATAACTTCCCTGTCTCACTGGAACGCACCAATGCCGAACTCCACTCAAATATGCCCTGAACCTGTACCCCTCCATAACCTTCTGTCTCACTGGAACGTACCATTGCAGTACACCACACAAATATGCCCTGAAAGTGTACCCGCCCATAAACTCCTTGTCTCACTGGAACGCACCAATGCCGAACTCCACACAAATTTGCCCTGAACCTGTACCCCTCCATAACCTCCCTGTCTCACTGGAACGTACCAATGCGGAACTCCACACAAATATGCCCTGAACCTGTACCACTCCATAACTTCCCTGTCTCACTGGAACGCACCAATGCCGAACTCCACTCAAATATGCCCTGAAAGTGTACCCGCCCATAACCACCTTGTCTCACTGGAACGCACCAATGCAGAACTCCACACAAATTTTCCCTGAACCTGTACCCCTCCATAACCTCCCTGTCGCACTGGAACGTACCAATGCAGAACTACACACAAATATGCCCTGAACCTGTACCCTCCATAACCTCCCTGACTCACTGGAACGTACAACTGCAGAACTACACTCAAATATGCACTGAACCTGTACCCCTCCATAAGCTCCCAGTCTCACTGGAACGTTCCATTGCAGAACACCACACAAATATGCCCTGAACGTTTACCCGCCCATAAGATCCTTGTCTCACTGGAACGTACCAACGCAGAACTCCATACAAATATGCCCTGAACCTGTACCCTCCATAACCTCCCTGACTCACTGGAATGTAGCAAAGCAGAACTACGCACAAATATGCCCTGAACCTGTACACGACCATAACCTCCCTGTCTCACTGGAACGTACCACAGAAGAACTCCACACAAATATGCCCTGAACCAGTACAATCCATAACCTCCCTGTCTCACTGGAACGTACCAATGCAGAACTACACACAAATATGCCCTGAACCTGTACCCCTCCATAACCTCCCTGTCTCACTGGAACGTACCAATGCGGAACTCCACACAAATATGCCCTGAACCTGTACCCCTCCATAACTTCCCTGTCTCACTGGAACGCACCAATGCCGAACTCCACTCAAATATGCCCTGAAAGTGTACCCGCCCATAACCACCTTGTCTCACTGGAACGCACCAATGCAGAACTCCACACAAATTTTCCCTGAACCTGTACCCCTCCATAACCTCCCTGTCGCACTGGAACGTACCAATGCAGAACTACACACAAATATGCCCTGAACCTGTACCCTCCATAACCTCCCTGACTCACTGGAACGTACAACTGCAGAACTACACTCAAATATGCACTGAACCTGTACCCCTCCATAACCTCCCAGTCTCACTGGAACGTACCATTGCAGAACACCACACAAATATGCCCTGAACGTTTACCCGCCCATAAGATCCTTGTCTCACTGGAACGTACCAACGCAGAACTCCATACAAATATGCCCTGAACCTGTACCCTCCATAACCTCCCTGACTCACTGGAACGTAGCAAAGCAGAACTACGCACAAATATGCCCTGAACCTGTACCCGACCATAACCTCCCTGTCTCACTGGAACGTACCACAGAAGAACTCCACACAAATATGCCCTGAACCAGTACAATCCATAACCTCCCTGTCTCACTGGAACGTACCAATGCAGAACTACACACAAATATGCCCTGAACCTGTACCCCTCCATAACCTCCCTGTCTCACTGGAACGTACCAATGCGGAACTCCACACAAATATGCCCTGAACCTGTACCCCTCCATAACTTCCCTGTCTCACTGGAACGCACCAATGCCGAACTCCACTCAAATATGCCCTGAAAGTGTACCCGCCCATAACCACCTTGTCTCACTGGAACGCACCAATGCAGAACTCCACACAAATTTTCCCTGAACCTGTACCCCTCCATAACCTCCCTGTCGCACTGGAACGTACCAATGCAGAACTACACACAAATATGCCCTGAACCTGTACCCTCCATAACCTCCCTGACTCACTGGAACGTACAACTGCAGAACTACACTCAAATATGCACTGAACCTGTACCCCTCCATAACCTCCCAGTCTCACTGGAACGTACCATTGCAGAACACCACACAAATATGCCCTGAACGTTTACCCGCCCATAAGATCCTTGTCTCACTGGAACGTACCAACGCAGAACTCCATACAAATATGCCCTGAACCTGTACCCTCCATAACCTCCCTGACTCACTGGAACGTAGCAAAGCAGAACTACGCACAAATATGCCCTGAACCTGTACCCGACCATAACCTCCCTGTCTCACTGGAACGTACCACAGAAGAACTCCACACAAATATGCCCTGAACCAGTACACTCCATAACCTCCCTGTCTCACTGGAACGTACCAATGCAGAACTACACACAAATATGCCCTGAACCTGTACCCCTCCATAACCTCCCTGTCTCACTGGAACGTACCAATGCAGAACTCCACACAAATATGCCCTGAACCTGTACCCCTCCATAACTTCCCTGTCTCACAGGAAAGTCCCACTGCAGAACTCCACACAAATATGCCTTGAACCTGTACCCTCCATAACCTCCCAGTCTCACTGGAACGTACCATTGCAGAACACCACAGAAATATGCCCTGAACCTGTACCCTCCATAACCTCCCAGTCTCACTGGAACGTACCAATGCGGAACTCCACACAAATATGCCCTGAACCTGTACCCCTCCATAACTTCCCTGTCTCACTGGAACGCACCAATGCCGAACTCCACTCAAATATGCCCTGAAAGTGTACCCGCCCATAACCACCTTGTCTCACTGGAACGCACCAATGCAGAACTCCACACAAATTTTCCCTGAACCTGTACCCCTCCATAACCTCCCTGTCGCACTGGAACGTACCAATGCAGAACTACACACAAATGTGCCCTGAACCTGTACCCTCCATAACCTCCCTGACTCACTGGAACGTACAACTGCAGAACTACACACAAATATGCCCTGAACCAGTACACTCCATAACCTCCCTGTCTCACTGGAACGTACCAATGCAGAACTACACACAAATATGCCCTGAACCTGTACCTCTCCATAACCTCCCTGTCTCACTGGAACGTACCAATGCGGAACTCCACACAAATATGCCCTGAACCTGTACCCCTCCATAACTTCCCTGTCTCACTGGAACGCACCAATGCCGAACTCCACTCAAATATGCCCTGAAAGTGTACCCGCCCATAACCACCTTGTCTCACTGGAACGCACCAATGCAGAACTCCACTCAAATATGCCCTGAAAGTGTACCCGCCCATAACCACCTTGTCTCACTGGAACGCACCAATGCAGAACTCCACACAAATTTTCCCTGAACCTGTACCCCTCCATAACCTCCCTGTCGCACTGGAACGTACCAATGCAGAACTACACACAAATATGCCCTGAACCTGTACCCTCCATAACCTCCCTGACTCACTGGAACGTACAACTGCAGAACTACACTCAAATATGCACTGAACCTGTACCCCTCCATAACCTCCCAGTCTCACTGGAACGTACCATTGCAGAACACCACACAAATATGCCCTGAACGTTTACCCGCCCAAAAGATCCTTGTCTCACTGGAACGTACCAACGCAGAACTCCATACAAATATGCCCTGAACCTGTACCCTCCATAACCTCCCTGACTCACTGGAACGTAGCAAAGCAGAACTACGCACAAATATGCCCTGAACCTGTACCCGACCATAACCTCCCTGTCTCACTGGAACGTACCACAGAAGAACTCCACACAAATATGCCCTGAACCAGTACACTCCATAACCTCCCTGTCTCACTGGAACGTACCAATGCAGAACTACACACAAATATGCCCTGAACCTGTACCCCTCCATAACCTCCCTGTCTCACTGGAACGTACCATTGCAGTACACCACACAAATATGCCCTGAAAGTGTACCCGCCCATAACCTCCTTGTCTCACTGGAACGCACCAATGCCGAACTCCACACAAATTTGCCCTGAACCTGTACCCCTCCATAACCTCCCTGTCTCACTGGAACGTACCAATGCGGACCTCCACACAAATATGCCCTGAACCTGTACCCCTCCATAACTTCCCTGTCTCACTGGAACGCACCAATGCCGAACTCCACTCAAATATGCCCTGAAAGTGTACCCGCCCATAACCACCTTGTCTCACTGGAACGCACCAATGCAGAACTCCACACAAATTTTCCCTGAACCTGTACCCCTCCATAACCTCCCTGTCGCACTGGAACGTACCAATGCAGAACTCCACACAAATATGCCCTGAACCTGTACCCTCCATAACCTCCCTGACTCACTGGAACGTACAAATGCAGAACTCCACACAAATTTTCCCTGAACCTGTACCCCTCCATAACCTCCCTGTCGCACTGGAACGTACCAATGCAGAACTACACACAAATATGCCCTGAACCTGTACCCTCCATAACCTCCCTGACTCACTGGAACGTACAACTGCAGAACTACACTCAAATATGCACTGAACCTGTACCCCTCCATAACCTCCCAGTCTCACTGGAACGTACCATTGCAGAACACCACACAAATATGCCCTGAACGTTTACCCGCCCATAAGATCCTTGTCTCACTGGAACGTACCAACGCAGAACTCCATACAAATATGCCCTGAACCTGTACCCTCCATAACCTCCCTACCTCACTGGAACGTAGCAAAGCAGAACTACGCACAAATATGCCCTGAACCTGTACCCGACCATAACCTCCCTGTCTCACTGGAACGTACCACAGAAGAACTCCACACAAATATGCCCTGAACCAGTACACTCCATAACCTCCCTGTCTCACTGGAACGTACCAATGCAGAACTACACACAAATATGCCCTGAACCTGTACCCCTCCATAACCTCCCTGTCTCACTGGAACGTACCAATGCAGAACTCCACACAAATATGCCCTGAACCTGTACCCCTCCATAACTTCCCTGTCTCACAGGAAAGTCCCACTGCAAAACTCCACACAAATATGCCTTGAACCTGTACCCTCCATAACCTCCCAGTCTCACTGGAACGTACCATTGCAGAACACCACAGAAATATGCCCTGAACCTGTACCCTCCATAACCTCCCAGTCTCACTGGAACGTACCAATGCGGAACTCCACACAAATATGCCCTGAACCTGTACCCCTCCATAACTTCCCTGTCTCACTGGAACGCACCAATGCCGAACTCCACTCAAATATGCCCTGAAAGTGTACCCGCCCATAACCACCTTGTCTCACTGGAACGCACCAATGCAGAACTCCACACAAATTTTCCCTGAACCTGTACCCCTCCATAACCTCCCTGTCGCACTGGAACGTACCAATGCAGAACTACACACAAATATGCCCTGAACCTGTACCCTCCATAACCTCCCTGACTCACTGGAACGTACAACTGCAGAACTACACTCAAATATGCACTGAACCTGTACCCCTCCATAACCTCCCAGTCTCACTGGAACGTACCATTGCAGAACACCACACAAATATGCCCTGAACGTTTACCCGCCCATAAGATCCTTGTCTCACTGGAACGTACCAACGCAGAACTCCATACAAATATGCCCTGAACCTGTACCCTCCATAACCTCCCTGACTCACTGGAACGTAGCAAAGCAGAACTACGCACAAATATGCCCTGAACCTGTACCCGACCATAACCTCCCTGTCTCACTGGAACGTACCACAGAAGAACTCCACACAAATATGCCCTGAACCAGTACACTCCATAACCTCCCTGTCTCACTGGAACGTACCAATGCAGAACTACACACAAATATGCCCTGAACCTGTACCTCTCCATAACCTCCCTGTCTCACTGGAACGTACCAATGCGGAACTCCACACAAATATGCCCTGAACCTGTACCCCTCCATAACTTCCCTGTCTCACTGGAACGCACCAATGCCGAACTCCACTCAAATATGCCCTGAAAGTGTACCCGCCCATAACCACCTTGTCTCACTGGAACGCACCAATGCAGAACTCCACTCAAATATGCCCTGAAAGTGTACCCGCCCATAACCACCTTGTCTCACTGGAACGCACCAATGCAGAACTCCACACAAATTTTCCCTGAACCTGTACCCCTCCATAACCTCCCTGTCGCACTGGAACGTACCAATGCAGAACTACACACAAATATGCCCTGAACCTGTACCCTCCATAACCTCCCTGACTCACTGGAACGTACAACTGCAGAACTACACTCAAATATGCACTGAACCTGTACCCCTCCATAACCTCCCAGTCTCACTGGAACGTACCATTGCAGAACACCACACAAATATGCCCTGAACGTTTACCCGCCCAAAAGATCCTTGTCTCACTGGAACGTACCAACGCAGAACTCCATACAAATATGCCCTGAACCTGTACCCTCCATAACCTCCCTGACTCACTGGAACGTAGCAAAGCAGAACTACGCACAAATATGCCCTGAACCTGTACCCGACCATAACCTCCCTGTCTCACTGGAACGTACCACAGAAGAACTCCACACAAATATGCCCTGAACCAGTACACTCCATAACCTCCCTGTCGCACTGGAACGTACCAATGCAGAACTACACACAAATATGCCCTGAACCTGTACCCCTCCATAACCTCCCTGTCTCACTGGAACGTACCATTGCAGTACACCACACAAATATGCCCTGAAAGTGTACCCGCCCATAACCTCCTTGTCTCACTGGAACGCACCAATGCCGAACTCCACACAAATTTGCCCTGAACCTGTACCCCTCCATAACCTCCCTGTCTCACTGGAACGTACCAATGCGGACCTCCACACAAATATGCCCTGAACCTGTACCCCTCCATAACTTCCCTGTCTCACTGGAACGCACCAATGCCGAACTCCACTCAAATATGCCCTGAAAGTGTACCCGCCCATAACCACCTTGTCTCACTGGAACGCACCAATGCAGAACTCCACACAAATTTTCCCTGAACCTGTACCCCTCCATAACCTCCCTGTCGCACTGGAACGTACCAATGCAGAACTCCACACAAATATGCCCTGAACCTGTACCCTCCATAACCTCCCTGACTCACTGGAACGTACAAATGCAGAACTCCACACAAATTTTCCCTGAACCTGTACCCCTCCATAACCTCCCTGTCGCACTGGAACGTACCAATGCAGAACTACACACAAATATGCCCTGAACCTGTACCCTCCATAACCTCCCTGACTCACTGGAACGTACAACTGCAGAACTACACTCAAATATGCACTGAACCTGTACCCCTCCATAACCTCCCAGTCTCACTGGAACGTACCATTGCAGAACACCACACAAATATGCCCTGAACGTTTACCCGCCCATAAGATCCTTGTCTCACTGGAACGTACCAACGCAGAACTCCATACAAATATGCCCTGAACCTGTACCCTCCATAACCTCCCTGACTCACTGGAACGTAGCAAAGCAGAACTACGCACAAATATGCCCTGAACCTGTACCCGACCATAACCTCCCTGTCTCACTGGGACGTACCACAGAAGAACTCCACACAAATATGCCCTGAACCAGTACACTCCATAACCTCCCTGTCTCACTGGAACGTACCAATGCAGAACTACACACAAATATGCCCTGAACCTGTACCCCTCCATAACCTCCCTGTCTCACTGGAACGTACCAATGCAGAACTCCACACAAATATGCCCTGAACCTGTACCCCTCCATAACTTCCCTGTCTCACAGGAAAGTCCCACTGCAAAACTCACACAAATATGCCTTGAACCTGTACCCTCCATAACCTCCCAGTCTCACTGGAACGTACCATTGCAGAACACCACAGAAATATGCCCTGAACCTGTACCCTCCATAACCTCCCAGTCTCACTGGAACGTACCAATGCGGAACTCCACACAAATATGCCCTGAACCTGTACCCCTCCATAACTTCCCTGTCTCACTGGAACGCACCAATGCCGAACTCCACTCAAATATGCCCTGAAAGTGTACCCGCCCATAACCACCTTGTCTCACTGGAACGCACCAATGCAGAACTCCACACAAATTTTCCCTGAACCTGTACCCCTCCATAACCTCCCTGTCGCACTGGAACGTACCAATGCAGAACTACACACAAATATGCCCTGAACCTGTACCCTCCATAACCTCCCTGACTCACTGGAACGTACAACTGCAGAACTACACTCAAATATGCACTGAACCTGTACCCCTCCATAACCTCCCAGTCTCACTGGAACGTACCATTGCAGAACACCACACAAATATGCCCTGAACGTTTACCCGCCCATAAGATCCTTGTCTCACTGGAACGTACCAACGCAGAACTCCATACAAATATGCCCTGAACCTGTACCCTCCATAACCTCCCTGACTCACTGGAACGTAGCAAAGCAGAACTACGCACAAATATGCCCTGAACCTGTACCCGACCATAACCTCCCTGTCTCACTGGAACGTACCACAGAAGAACTCCACACAAATATGCCCTGAACCAGTACACTCCATAACCTCCCTGTCTCACTGGAACGTACCAATGCAGAACTACACACAAATATGCCCTGAACCTGTACCTCTCCATAACCTCCCTGTCTCACTGGAACGTACCAATGCGGAACTCCACACAAATATGCCCTGAACCTGTACCCCTCCATAACTTCCCTGTCTCACTGGAACGCACCAATGCCGAACTCCACTCAAATATGCCCTGAAAGTGTACCCGCCCATAACCACCTTGTCTCACTGGAACGCACCAATGCAGAACTCCACACAAATTTTCCCTGAACCTGTACCCCTCCATAACCTCCCTGTCGCACTGGAACGTACCAATGCAGAACTACACACAAATATGCCCTGAACCTGTACCCTCCATAACCTCCCTGACTCACTGGAACGTACAACTGCAGAACTACACTCAAATATGCACTGAACCTGTACCCCTCCATAACCTCCCAGTCTCACTGGAACGTACCATTGCAGAACACCACACAAATATGCCCTGAACGTTTACCCGCCCAAAAGTTCCTTGTCTCACTGGAACGTACCAACGCAGAACTCCATACAAATATGCCCTGAACCTGTACCCTCCATAACCTCCCTGACTCACTGGAACGTAGCAAAGCAGAACTACGCACAAATATGCCCTGAACCTGTACCCGACCATAACCTCCCTGTCTCACTGGAACGTACCACAGAAGAACTCCACACAAATATGCCCTGAACCAGTACACTCCATAACCTCCCTGTCTCACTGGAACGTACCAATGCAGAACTACACACAAATATGCCCTGAACCTGTACCCCTCCATAACCTCCCTGTCTCACTGGAACGTACCATTGCAGTACACCACACAAATATGCCCTGAAAGTGTACCCGCCCATAACCTCCTTGTCTCACTGGAACGCACCAATGCCGAACTCCACACAAATTTGCCCTGAACCTGTACCCCTCCATAACCTCCCTGTCTCACTGGAACGTACCAATGCGGACCTCCACACAAATATGCCCTGAACCTGTACCCCTCCATAACTTCCCTGTCTCACTGGAACGTACCATTGCAGAACACCACAGAAATATGCCCTGAACCTGTACCCTCCATAACCTCCCAGTCTCACTGGAACGTACCAATGCGGAACTCCACACAAATATGCCCTGAACCTGTACCCCTCCATAACTTCCCTGTCTCACTGGAACGCACCAATGCCGAACTCCACTCAAATATGCCCTGAAAGTGTACCCGCCCATAACCACCTTGTCTCACTGGAACGCACCAATGCAGAACTCCACACAAATTTTCCCTGAACCTGTACCCCTCCATAACCTCCCTGTCGCACTGGAACGTACCAATGCAGAACTACACACAAATATGCCCTGAACCTGTACCCTCCATAACCTCCCTGACTCACTGGAACGTACAACTGCAGAACTACACTCAAATATGCACTGAACCTGTACCCCTCCATAACCTCCCAGTCTCACTGGAACGTACCATTGCAGAACACCACACAAATATGCCCTGAACGTTTACCCGCCCATAAGATCCTTGTCTCACTGGAACGTACCAACGCAGAACTCCATACAAATATGCCCTGAACCTGTACCCTCCATAACCTCCCTGACTCACTGGAACGTAGCAAAGCAGAACTACGCACAAATATGCCCTGAACCTGTACCCGACCATAACCTCCCTGTCTCACTGGAACGTACCACAGAAGAACTCCACACAAATATGCCCTGAACCAGTACACTCCATAACCTCCCTGTCTCACTGGAACGTACCAATGCAGAACTACACACAAATATGCCCTGAACCTGTACCTCTCCATAACCTCCCTGTCTCACTGGAACGTACCAATGCGGAACTCCACACAAATATGCCCTGAACCTGTACCCCTCCATAACTTCCCTGTCTCACTGGAACGCACCAATGCCGAACTCCACTCAAATATGCCCTGAAAGTGTACCCGCCCATAACCACCTTGTCTCACTGGAACGCACCAATGCAGAACTCCACACAAATTTTCCCTGAACCTGTACCCCTCCATAACCTCCCTGTCGCACTGGAACGTACCAATGCAGAACTACACACAAATATGCCCTGAACCTGTACCCTCCATAACCTCCCTGACTCACTGGAACGTACAACTGCAGAACTACACTCAAATATGCACTGAACCTGTACCCCTCCATAACCTCCCAGTCTCACTGGAACGTACCATTGCAGAACACCACACAAATATGCCCTGAACGTTTACCCGCCCAAAAGTTCCTTGTCTCACTGGAACGTACCAACGCAGAACTCCATACAAATATGCCCTGAACCTGTACCCTCCATAACCTCCCTGACTCACTGGAACGTAGCAAAGCAGAACTACGCACAAATATGCCCTGAACCTGTACCCGACCATAACCTCCCTGTCTCACTGGAACGTACCACAGAAGAACTCCACACAAATATGCCCTGAACCAGTACACTCCATAACCTCCCTGTCTCACTGGAACGTACCAATGCAGAACTACACACAAATATGCCCTGAACCTGTACCCCTCCATAACCTCCCTGTCTCACTGGAACGTACCATTGCAGTACACCACACAAATATGCCCTGAAAGTGTACCCGCCCATAACCTCCTTGTCTCACTGGAACGCACCAATGCCGAACTCCACACAAATTTGCCCTGAACCTGTACCCCTCCATAACCTCCCTGTCTCACTGGAACGTACCAATGCGGACCTCCACACAAATATGCCCTGAACCTGTACCCCTCCATAACTTCCCTGTCTCACTGGAACGCACCAATGCCGAACTCCACTCAAATATGCCCTGAAAGTGTACCCGCCCATAACCACCTTGTCTCACTGGAACGCACCAATGCAGAACTCCACACAAATTTTCCCTGAACCTGTACCCCTCCATAACCTCCCTGTCGCACTGGAACGTACCAATGCAGAACTCCACACAAATATGCCCTGAACCTGTACCCTCCATAACCTCCCTGACTCACTGGAACGTACAAATGCAGAACTCCACACAAATTTTCCCTGAACCTGTACCCCTCCATAACCTCCCGGTCGCACTGGAACGTACCAATGCAGAACTACACACAAATATGCCCTGAACCTGTACCCTCCATAACCTCCCTGACTCACTGGAACGTACAACTGCAGAACTACACTCAAATATGCACTGAACCTGTACCCCTCCATAACCTCCCAGTCTCACTGGAACGTACCATTGCAGAACACCACACAAATATGCCCTGAACGTTTACCCGCCCATAAGATCCTTGTCTCACTGGAACGTACCAACGCAGAACTCCATACAAATATGCCCTGAACCTGTACCCTCCATAACCTCCCTGACTCACTGGAACGTAGCAAAGCAGAACTACGCACAAATATGCCCTGAACCTGTACCCGACCATAACCTCCCTGTCTCACTGGAACGTACCACAGAAGAACTCCACACAAATATGCCCTGAACCAGTACACTCCATAACCTCCCTGTCTCACTGGAACGTACCAATGCAGAACTACACACAAATATGCCCTGAACCTGTACCCCCCCATAACCTCCCTGTCTCACTGGAACGTACCAATGCCGAACTCCACTCAAATATGCCCTGAAAGTGTACCCGCCCATAACCACCTTGTCTCACTGGAACGCACCAATGCAGAACTCCACTCAAATATGCCCTGAAAGTGTACCCGCCCAAAACCACCTTGTCTCACTGGAACGCACCAATGCAGAACTCCACACAAATTTTCCCTGAACCTGTACCCCTCCATAACCTCCCTGTCGCACTGGAACGTACCAATGCAGAACTCCACACAAATATGCCCTGAACCTGTACCCTCCATAACCTCCCTGACTCACTGGAACGTACAACTGCAGAACTACACTCAAATATGCACTGAACCTGTACCCCTCCATAACCTCCCTGTCTCACTGGAACGTACCAATGCAGAACTCCACACAAATATGCCCTGAACCTGTACCCCTCCATAACTTCCCTGTCTCACAGGAAAGTCCCACTGCAGAACTCCACACAAATATGCCTTGAACCTGTACCCTCCATAACCTCCCAGTCTCACTGGAACGTACCATTGCAGAACACCACAGAAATATGCCCTGAACCTGTACCCCTCCATAACTTCCCTGTCTCACTGGAACGCACCAATGCCGAACTCCACTCAAATATGCCCTGAAAGTGTACCCGCCCATAACCACCTTGTCTCACTGGAACGCACCAATGCAGAACTCCACACAAATTTTCCCTGAACCTGTACCCCTCCATAACCTCCCTGTCGCACTGGAACGTACCAATGCAGAACTACACACAAATATGCCCTGAACCTGTACCCCTCCATAACTTCCCTGTCTCACTGGAACGCACCAATGCCGAACTCCACTCAAATATGCCCTGAACCTGTACCCCTCCATAACCTTCTGTCTCACTGGAACGTACCATTGCAGTACACCACACAAATATGCCCTGAAAGTGTACCCGCCCATAACCTCCTTGTCTCACTGGAACGCACCAATGCCGAACTCCACACAAATTTGCCCTGAACCTGTACCCCTCCATAACCTCCCTGTCTCACTGGAACGTACCAATGCGGAACTACACACAAATATGCCCTGAAAGTGTACCCGCCCATAACCACCTTGTCTCACTGGAACGCACCAATGCAGAACTCCACACAAATTTTCCCTGAACCTGTACCCCTCCATAACCTTCTGTCTCACTGGAACGTACCATTGCAGTACACCACACAAATATGCCCTGAAAGTGTACCCGCCCATAACTTCCCTGTCTCACTGGAACGCACCAATGCCGAACTCCACTCAAATATGCCCTGAAAGTGTACCCGCCCATAACCACCTTGTCTCACTGGAACGCACCAATGCAGAACTCCACTCAAATATGCCCTGAAAGTGTACCCGCCCATAACCACCTTGTCTCACTGGAACGCACCAATGCAGAACTCCACACAAATTTTCCCTGAACCTGTACCCCTCCATAACCTCCCTGTCGCACTGGAACGTACCAATGCAGAACTCCACACAAATATGCCCTGAACCTGTACCCTCCATAACCTCCCTGACTCACTGGAACGTACCAATGCAGAACTACACACAAATATGCCCTGAACCTGTACCCTCCATAACCTCCCTGACTCACTGGAACGTAGCAAAGCAGAACTACGCACAAATATGCCCTGAACCTGTACCCGACCATAACCTCCCTGTCTCACTGGAACGTACCACAGAAGAACTCCACACAAATATGCCCTGAACCAGTACACTCCATAACCTCCCTGTCTCACTGGAACGTACCAATGCAGAACTCCACACAAATATGCCCTGAACCTGTACCCCTCCATAACTTCCCTGTCTCACAGGAAAGTCCCACTGCAGAACTCCACACAAATATGCCTTGAACCTGTACCCTCCATAACCTCCCAGTCTCACTGGGACGTACCTTTGCAGAACACCACAGAAATATGCCCTGAACCTGTACCCTCCATAACCTCCCAGTCTCACTGGATCGAACCACAGAAGAACTCCACACAAATATGCCCTGAACCAGTACACTCCATAACCTCCCTGTCTCACTGGAACGTACCAATGCAGAACTACACACAAATATGCCCTGAACCTGTACCCCTCCATAACCTCCCTGTCTCACTGGAACGTACCAATGCGGAACTCCACACAAATATGCCCTGAACCTGTACCCCTCCATAACTTCCCTGTCTCAGTGGAACGCACCAATGCCGAACTCCACTCAAATATGCCCTGAAAGTGTACCCGCCCATAACCACCTTGTCTCACTGGAACGCACCAATGCAGAACTCCACACAAATTTTCCCTGAACCTGTACCCCTCCATAACCTCCCTGTCGCACTGGAACGTACCAATGCAGAACTACACACAAATATGCCCTGAGCCTGTACCCTCCATAACCTCCCTGACTCACTGGAACGTACAACTGCAGAACTACACTCAAATATGCACTGAAAGTGTACCCGCCCATAACCTCCTTGTCTCACTGGAACGCACCAATGCCGAACTCCACACAAATTTGCCCTGAACCTGTACCCCTCCATAACCTCCCTGTCTCACTGGAACGTACCAATGCGGAAGTCCACACAAATATGCCCTGAACCTGTACCCCTCCATAACTTCCCTGTCTCACTGGAACGCACCAATGCCGAACTCCACTCAAATATGCCCTGAAAGTGTACCCGCCCATAACCACCTTGTCTCACTGGAACGCACCAATGCAGAACTCCACACAAATTTTCCCTGAACCTGTACCCCTCCATAACCTCCCTGTCGCACTGGAACGTACCAATGCAGAACTACACACAAATATGCCCTGAACCTGTACCCTCCATAACCTCCCTGTCGCACTGGAACATACAACTGCAGAACTACACTCAAATATGCACTGAACCTGTACCCCTCCATAACCTCCCAGTCTCACTGGAACGTACCAATGCAGAACTACACACAAATATGCCCTGAACCTGTACCCCTCCATAACCTCCCTGTCTCACTGGAACGTACCAATGCGGAACTCCACACAAATATGCCCTGAACCTGTACCCCTCCATAACTTCCCTGTCTCACTGGAACGCACCAATGCCGAACTCCACTCAAATATGCCCTGAAAGTGTACCCGCCCATAACCACCTTGTCTCACTGGAACGCACCAATGCAGAACTCCACACAAATTTTCCCTGAACCTGTACCCCTCCATAACCTCCCTGTCGCACTGGAACGTACCAATGCAGAACTACACACAAATATGCCCTGAACCTGTACCCTCCATAAGCTCCCTGACTCACTGGAACGTACAACTGCAGAACTACACTCAAATATGCACTGAACCTGTACCCCTCCATAACCTCCCAGTCTCACTGGAACGTACCATTGCAGAACACCACACAAATATGCCCTGAACGTTTACCCGCCCATAAGATCCTTGTCTCACTGGAACGTACCAACGCAGAACTCCATACAAATATGCCCTGAACCTGTACCCTCCATAACCTCCCTGACTCACTGGAACGTAGCAAAGCAGAACTACGCACAAATATGCCCTGAACCTGTACCCGACCATAACCTCCCTGTCTCACTGGAACGTACCACAGAAGAACTCCACACAAATATGCCCTGAACCAGTACACTCCATAACCTCCCTGTCTCACTGGAACGTACCAATGCAGAACTACACACAAATATGCCCTGAACCTGTACCCCTCCATAACCTCCCTGTCTCACTGGAACGTACCAATGCAGAACTCCACACAAATATGCCCTGAACCTGTACCCCTCCATAACTTCCCTGTCTCACAGGAAAGTACCACTGCAGAACTCCACACTAATATGCCTTGAACCTGTACCCTCCATAACCTCCCAGTCTCACTGGAACGTACCATTGCAGAACACCACAGAAATATGCCCTGAACCTGTACCCTCCATAACCTCCCAGTCTCACTGGAACGTACCAATGCAGAACTCCACACAAATATGCCCTGAACCTGTACCCTCCATGAACTCCCTGTCTCACTGGAATGTACCAATGCAGAACTACACACAAATATGCCCTGAACCTGTACCCCTCCATAACCTCCCTGTCTCACTGGAACGTACCAATGCAGAACACCACACAAATATGCCCTGAACCTGTACCCCTCCATAACTTCCCTGTCTCACTTTAAAGTACCAATGCAGAACTCCACACAAATATGCCCTGAACCTGTACCCCTCAATAACCTCCCTGACTCACTGGAACGTACCAAAGCAGAACTCCACTCAAATATTCCCTGATCCTGTACCGTGCATAACCTCCCTGTCTCACTGGAACGTACCAATGCAGAACTCCACACAAATATGCCCTGAACCTGTACCCCTCCATATCCTTCTGTCTCACTGGATCGTACCATTGCAGAACACCACACAAATATGCCCTGAAAGTGTACCCGCCCATAACCTCCTTGTCTCACTGGAACGCACCAATGCAGAACTCCACACAAATTTGCCCTGAACCTGTACCCCTCCATAACCTCCCTGTCTCACTGGAACGTACCAATGCAGAACTACACACAAATATGCCCTGAACCTGTACCCCTCCATAATCTCCCTGTCTCAATGGAACGTACCAATGCAGAACTCCACACAAATATGCCCTGAACCTGTACCCCTCCATAACTTCCCTGTCTCACAGGAAAGTACCAATGCAGAACTCCACACAAATATGCCCTGAACCTGTACCCTCCATAACCTCCCAGTCTCACTGGAACGTACCATTGCAGAACACCACAGAAATATGCCCTGAACGTTTACCCGCCCATAAAATCCTTGTCTCACTGGAACGTACCAACGCAGAACTCCACACAAATATGCCCTGAACCTGTACCCTCCATAACCTCCCTGTCTCACTGGAACGTACCAATGCAGAACTCCACACAAATATGCCCTGAACCTGTACCCCTCCATAACCTCCCTGTCTCACTGGAACGTACCAATGCAGAACACCACACAAGTATGCCCTGAACCTGTACCCCTCCATAACTTCCCTGTCTCACTGGAAAGTACCAATGCAGAACTCCACACAAATATGCCCTGAACCTGTACCCGACCATAACCTCCCTGTCTCACTGGAACGTACCACTGCAGAACTCCACACAAATGTGCCCTGAACCTGTACACGACCATAACCTCCCTGTCTCACTGGAACGTACCAATGCAGAACTCCGCACAAATATGCTCTGAACCTGTACCCTCCATAACCTCCCTGTCTCACTGGAACGTACCAATGCAGAACTCCACACAAATATGCCCTGAACATGTAACCCTCCATAACCTCCCTGTCTCACTGGAACGTACCAATGCAGAACTCCACACAAATATGCCCTGAACCGGTACCCTCCATAACCTCCCTGTCTCACTGGAACGTACCAATGCAGAATTCCACACAAATATGCCCAGAACGTGTACCCGCCCATAACCTCCTTGTCTCACTGGAACGCACCAATGCAGAACTCCACACAAATTTGCCCTGAACCTGTACCCCTCAATAACCTCCCTGTCTCACTGGAACGTACCAATGCAGAACTCCACTCAAATATTCCCTGATCCTGTACCGTGCATAACATCCCAGTCTCACTGGAACGTACCAATGCCGAATTCCACACAAATATGCCCTGAACGTGTACCCGCCCATAACCTCCTTGTCTCACTGGAACGCACCAATGCAGAACGCCGCACCAATTTGCCCCGAACCTGTACCCCTCCATAACCTCCCTGTCTCACTGGAACGTACCACTGCAGAACTCCACACAAATATGCACTGAACCTGTACCCTCCATAACCTCCCTGTCTCACTGGAACGTACCAATGCAGAACTACACACAAATGTGCCCTGAACCTGTACCCCTCCATAATCTCCCTGTCTCACTGGAACGTACCAAAGCAGAACTCCACAGAAATATGCCCTGAACGTTTACCCGCCCACAAAATCCTTGTCTCACTGGAACGTACCAACGCAGAACTCCACACAAATATGCCCTGAACCTGTACCCTACATAACCTCCCTGTCTCACTGGAACGTACCAATGCAGAACTCCACACAAATATGCCCTGAACCTGTACCCCTCCATAACCTCCCAGTCTCACTGGAACGTACCAATGCAGAACACCACACAAGTATGCCCTGAACCTGTACCCCTCCATAACTTCGCTGTCTCACTGGAAAGTACCAATGCAGAACTCCACACAAATATGCCCTGAACCTGTACCCGACCATAATCTCCCTGTCTCACTGGAACGTACCACTGCAGAACTCCACACAAATGTGCCCTGAACCTGTACACCTCCATAACCTCCCTGTCTCACTGGAACGTACCAATGCAGAATTCCACACAAATATGCCCTGAACGTTTACCCGCCCATAACCTCCTTGTCTCACTGGAACGCACCACTGCAGAACACCACACAAATATGCCCTGAACCTGTACCCCTCCATAACCTCCCTGTCTCACTGGAACGTACCAATGCGGAACTCCACACAAATATGCCCTGAACCTGTACCCCTCCATAACTTCCCTGTCTCAGTGGAACGCACCAATGCCGAACTCCACTCAAATATGCCCTGAAAGTGTACCCGCCCATAACCACCTTGTCTCACTGGAACGCACCAATGCAGAACTCCACACAAATTTTCCCTGAACCTGTACCCCTCCATAACCTCCCTGTCGCACTGGAACGTACCAATGCAGAACTACACACAAATATGCCCTGAGCCTGTACCCTCCATAACCTCCCTGACTCACTGGAACGTACAACTGCAGAACTACACTCAAATATGCACTGAAAGTGTACCCGCCCATAACCTCCTTGTCTCACTGGAACGCACCAATGCCGAACTCCACACAAATTTGCCCTGAACCTGTACCCCTCCATAACCTCCCTGTCTCACTGGAACGTACCAATGCGGAAGTCCACACAAATATGCCCTGAACCTGTACCCCTCCATAACTTCCCTGTCTCACTGGAACGCACCAATGCCGAACTCCACTCAAATATGCCCTGAAAGTGTACCCGCCCATAACCACCTTGTCTCACTGGAACGCACCAATGCAGAACTCCACACAAATTTTCCCTGAACCTGTACCCCTCCATAACCTCCCTGTCGCACTGGAACGTACCAATGCAGAACTACACACAAATATGCCCTGAACCTGTACCCTCCATAACCTCCCTGTCGCACTGGAACATACAACTGCAGAACTACACTCAAATATGCACTGAACCTGTACCCCTCCATAACCTCCCAGTCTTACTGGAACGTACCAATGCAGAACTACACACAAATATGCCCTGAACCTGTACCCCTCCATAACCTCCCTGTCTCACTGGAACGTACCAATGCGGAACTCCACACAAATATGCCCTGAACCTGTACCCCTCCATAACTTCCCTGTCTCACTGGAACGCACCAATGCCGAACTCCACTCAAATATGCCCTGAAAGTGTACCCGCCCATAACCACCTTGTCTCACTGGAACGCACCAATGCAGAACTCCACACAAATTTTCCCTGAACCTGTACCCCTCCATAACCTCCCTGTCGCACTGGAACGTACCAATGCAGAACTACACACAAATATGCCCTGAACCTGTACCCTCCATAAGCTCCCTGACTCACTGGAACGTACAACTGCAGAACTACACTCAAATATGCACTGAACCTGTACCCCTCCATAACCTCCCAGTCTCACTGGAACGTACCATTGCAGAACACCACACAAATATGCCCTGAACGTTTACCCGCCCATAAGATCCTTGTCTCACTGGAACGTACCAACGCAGAACTCCATACAAATATGCCCTGAACCTGTACCCTCCATAACCTCCCTGACTCACTGGAACGTAGCAAAGCAGAACTACGCACAAATATGCCCTGAACCTGTACCCGACCATAACCTCCCTGTCTCACTGGAACGTACCACAGAAGAACTCCACACAAATATGCCCTGAACCAGTACACTCCATAACCTCCCTGTCTCACTGGAACGTACCAATGCAGAACTACACACAAATATGCCCTGAACCTGTACCCCTCCATAACCTCCCTGTCTCACTGGAACGTACCAATGCAGAACTCCACACAAATATGCCCTGAACCTGTACCCCTCCATAACTTCCCTGTCTCACAGGAAAGTACCACTGCAGAACTCCACACTAATATGCCTTGAACCTGTACCCTCCATAACCTCCCAGTCTCACTGGAACGTACCATTGCAGAACACCACAGAAATATGCCCTGAACCTGTACCCTCCATAACCTCCCAGTCTCACTGGAACGTACCAATGCAGAACTCCACACAAATATGCCCTGAACCTGTACCCTCCATGAACTCCCTGTCTCACTGGAATGTACCAATGCAGAACTACACACAAATATGCCCTGAACCTGTACCCCTCCATAACCTCCCTGTCTCACTGGAACGTACCAATGCAGAACACCACACAAATATGCCCTGAACCTGTACCCCTCCATAACTTCCCTGTCTCACTTTAAAGTACCAATGCAGAACTCCACACAAATATGCCCTGAACCTGTACCCCTCAATAACCTCCCTGACTCACTGGAACGTACCAAAGCAGAACTCCACTCAAATATTCCCTGATCCTGTACCGTGCATAACCTCCCTGTCTCACTGGAACGTACCAATGCAGAACTCCACACAAATATGCCCTGAACCTGTACCCCTCCATATCCTTCTGTCTCACTGGATCGTACCATTGCAGAACACCACACAAATATGCCCTGAAAGTGTACCCGCCCATAACCTCCTTGTCTCACTGGAACGCACCAATGCAGAACTCCACACAAATTTGCCCTGAACCTGTACCCCTCCATAACCTCCCTGTCTCACTGGAACGTACCAATGCAGAACTACACACAAATATGCCCTGAACCTGTACCCCTCCATAATCTCCCTGTCTCAATGGAACGTACCAATGCAGAACTCCACACAAATATGCCCTGAACCTGTACCCCTCCATAACTTCCCTGTCTCACAGGAAAGTACCAATGCAGAACTCCACACAAATATGCCCTGAACCTGTACCCTCCATAACCTCCCAGTCTCACTGGAACGTACCATTGCAGAACACCACAGAAATATGCCCTGAACGTTTACCCGCCCATAAAATCCTTGTCTCACTGGAACGTACCAACGCAGAACTCCACACAAATATGCCCTGAACCTGTACCCTCCATAACCTCCCTGTCTCACTGGAACGTACCAATGCAGAACTCCACACAAATATGCCCTGAACCTGTACCCCTCCATAACCTCCCTGTCTCACTGGAACGTACCAATGCAGAACACCACACAAGTATGCCCTGAACCTGTACCCCTCCATAACTTCCCTGTCTCACTGGAAAGTACCAATGCAGAACTCCACACAAATATGCCCTGAACCTGTACCCGACCATAACCTCCCTGTCTCACTGGAACGTACCACTGCAGAACTCCACACAAATGTGCCCTGAACCTGTACACGACCATAACCTCCCTGTCTCACTGGAACGTACCAATGCAGAACTCCGCACAAATATGCTCTGAACCTGTACCCTCCATAACCTCCCTGTCTCACTGGAACGTACCAATGCAGAACTCCACACAAATATGCCCTGAACATGTAACCCTCCATAACCTCCCTGTCTCACTGGAACGTACCAATGCAGAACTCCACACAAATATGCCCTGAACCGGTACCCTCCATAACCTCCCTGTCTCACTGGAACGTACCAATGCAGAATTCCACACAAATATGCCCAGAACGTGTACCCGCCCATAACCTCCTTGTCTCACTGGAACGCACCAATGCAGAACTCCACACAAATTTGCCCTGAACCTGTACCCCTCAATAACCTCCCTGTCTCACTGGAACGTACCAATGCAGAACTCCACTCAAATATTCCCTGATCCTGTACCGTGCATAACATCCCAGTCTCACTGGAACGTACCAATGCCGAATTCCACACAAATATGCCCTGAACGTGTACCCGCCCATAACCTCCTTGTCTCACTGGAACGCACCAATGCAGAACGCCGCACCAATTTGCCCCGAACCTGTACCCCTCCATAACCTCCCTGTCTCACTGGAACGTACCACTGCAGAACTCCACACAAATATGCACTGAACCTGTACCCTCCATAACCTCCCTGTCTCACTGGAACGTACCAATGCAGAACTACACACAAATGTGCCCTGAACCTGTACCCCTCCATAATCTCCCTGTCTCACTGGAACGTACCAAAGCAGAACTCCACAGAAATATGCCCTGAACGTTTACCCGCCCACAAAATCCTTGTCTCACTGGAACGTACCAACGCAGAACTCCACACAAATATGCCCTGAACCTGTACCCTACATAACCTCCCTGTCTCACTGGAACGTACCAATGCAGAACTCCACACAAATATGCCCTGAACCTGTACCCCTCCATAACCTCCCAGTCTCACTGGAACGTACCAATGCAGAACACCACACAAGTATGCCCTGAACCTGTACCCCTCCATAACTTCGCTGTCTCACTGGAAAGTACCAATGCAGAACTCCACACAAATATGCCCTGAACCTGTACCCGACCATAATCTCCCTGTCTCACTGGAACGTACCACTGCAGAACTCCACACAAATGTGCCCTGAACCTGTACACCTCCATAACCTCCCTGTCTCACTGGAACGTACCAATGCAGAATTCCACACAAATATGCCCTGAACGTTTACCCGCCCATAACCTCCTTGTCTCACTGGAACGCACCACTGCAGAACACCACACAAATATGCCCTGAACCTGTACCATCCATAACCTCCCTGTCTCACTGGAACGTACCAATGCAGAACTACACACAAATATGCCCTGAACCTGTACCCCTCCATATCCTCCCTGTCTCACTGGAACGTACCAATGCAGAACTCCACACAAATATGCCCTGAACCTGTACCCCTCCATAACTTCCCTGTCTCACTGGAACGCACCAATGCCGAACTCCACTCAAATATGCCCTGAACCTGTCCCCCTCCATAACCTTCTGTCTCACTGGAACGTACCATTGCAGAACACCACACAAATATGCCCTGAAAGTGTACCCGCCCATAACCTCCTTCTCTCACTGGATCGCACCAATGCCGAACTCCACACAAATTTGCCCTGAACGTGTACCACTCCATAACCTCCCTGTCTCACTGGAACGTACCAATGCGGAACTCCACACAAATATGGCCTGAACATGTACCCTCCATAACATCCCTGTCTCACTGGAACGTACCAATGCAGAACTCCACACAAATATGCCCTGAACCAGTACCCTCCATAACCTCCCTGTCTCACTGGAACGTACCAATGCAGAATTCCACACAAATATGCCCTGAACGTGTACCCGCCCATAACCTCCTTGTCTCACTGGAACGCACCAATGCAGAACTCCACACAAATTTGCCCTGAACCTGTACCCCTCAATAACCTCCCTGTCTCACTGGAACGTACCAATGCAGAACTCCACTCAAATATGCCCTGATCCTGTACCGTGCATAACCTCCCTGTCTCACTGGAACGTACCAATGCAGAATTCCACACAAATATGCCCTGAACGTGTACCCGCCCATAACTTCCTTGTCTCACTGGAACGCACCAATGCAGAACTCCACACAAATTTGCCCTGAACCAGTACCCCTCCATAAGCTCACTGTCTCACTGGAACGTACCAATGCAGAACTCCACACTAGTATGCCCTGAACCTGTACCCCTCCATAACCTCCCTGTCTCACTGGAACGCACCAATGCCGAACTCCACTCAAATATGCCCTGAACCTGTCCCCCTCCATAACCTTTTGTCTCACTGGAACGTACCATTGCAGAACACCACAAAAATATGCCCTGAAAGTGTACCCGCCCATAACCTCCTTGTCTCACTGGAACGCACCAATGCCGAACTCCACACAAATTTGCCCTGAACGTGTACCCCTCCATAACCTCCCTGTCTCACTGGAACGTACCAATGCGGAACTCCACACAAATATGGCCTGAACATGTACCCTCCATAAGATCCCTGTCTCACTGGAACGTACCAATGCAGAACTCCACACAAATATGCCCTGAACCAGTACCCTCCATAACCTCCCTGTCTCACTGGAACGTACCAATGCAGAATTCCACACAAATATGCCCTGAACGTGTACCCGCCCATAACCTCCTTGTCTCACTGGAACGCACCAATGCAGAACTCCACACAAATTTGCCCTGAACCTGTACCCCTCAATAACCTCCCTGTCTCACTGGAACGTACCAATGCAGAACTCCACTCAAATATGCCCTGATCCTGTACCGTGCATAACCTCCCTGTCTCACTGGAACGTACCAATGCAGAATTCCACACAAATATGCCCTGAACGTGTACCCGCCCATAACTTCCTTGTCTCACTGGAACGCACCAATGCAGAACTCCACACAAATTTGCCCTGAACCAGTACCCCTCCATAAGCTCACTGTCTCACTGGAACGTACCAATGCAGAACTCCACACTAGTATGCCCTGAACCTGTACCCCTCCATAACCTCCCTGTCTCACTGGAACGCACCAATGCCGAACTCCACTCAAATATGCCCTGATCCTGTACCCGACCATAACCTCCCTGACTCACTGGAACGTACCACTGCAGAACTCCACACAAATATGCCCTGAACCTGTACCCTCCATAACCTCCCTGACTCACTGGAACGTAGAAAAGCAGAACTACGCACAAATATGCCCTGAACCTGTACCCGACCATAACCTCCCTGTCTCACTGGAACGTACCACAGAAGAACTCCACACAAATATGCCCTGAACCAGTACACTCCATAACCTCCCTGTCTCACTGGAACGTACCAATGCAGAACTACACACAAATATGCCCTGAACCTGTACCCCTCCATAACCTCCCTGTCTCACTGGAACGTACCAATGCAGAACTCCACACAAATATGCCCTGAACCTGTACCCCTCCATAACTTCCCTGTCTCACAGGAAAGTACCACTGCAGAACTCCACACAAATATGCCTTGAACCTGTACCCTCCATAACCTCCCAGTCTCACTGGAACGTACCATTGCAGAACACCACAGAAATATGCCCTGAACCTGTACCCTCCATAACCTCCCAGTCTCACTGGAACGTACCAATGCAGAACTCCACACAAATATGCCCTGAACCTGTACCCTCCATAAACTCCCTGTCTCACTGGAATGTACCAATGCAGAACTACACACAAATATGCCCTGAACCTGTACCCCTCCATAACCTCCCTGTCTCACTGGAACGTACCAATGCAGAACACCACACAAATATGCCCTGAACCTGTACCCCTCCATAACTTCCCTGTCTCACTTTAAAGTACCAATGCAGAACTCCACACAAATATGCCCTGAACCTGTACCCCTCAATAACCTCCCTGTCTCACTGGAACGTACCAATGCAGAACTCCACTCAAATATTCCCTGATCCTGTACCGTGCATAACCTCCCTGTCTCACTGGAACGTACCAATGCAGAACTCCACACAAATATGCCCTGAACCTGTACCCCTCCATATCCTTCTGTCTCACTGGATCGTACCATTGCAGAACACCACACAAATATGCGCTGAAAGTGTACCCGCCCATAACCTCCTTGTCTCACTGGAACGCACCAATGCAGAACTCCACACAAATTTGCCCTGAACCTGTACCCCTCCATAACCTCCCTGTCTCACTGGAACGTACCAATGCAGAACTACACACAAATATGCCCTGAACCTGTACCCCTCCATAATCTCCCTGTCTCACTGGAACGTACCAATGCAGAACTCCACACAAATATGCCCTGAACCTGTACCCCTCCATAACTTCCCTGTCTCACAGGAAAGTACCAATGCAGAACTCCACACAAATATGCCCTGAACCTGTACCCTCCATAACCTCCCAGTCTCACTGGAACGTACCATTGCAGAACACCACAGAAATATGCCCTGAACGTTTACCCGCCCATAAAATCCTTGTCTCACTGGAACGTACCAACGCAGAACTCCACACAAATATGCCCTGAACCTGTACCCTCCATAACCTCCCTGTCTCACTGGAACGTACCAATGCAGAACTCCACACAAATATGCCCTGAACCTGTACCCCTCCATAACCTCCCTGTCTCACTGGAACGTACCAATGCAGAACACCACACAAGTATGCCCTGAACCTGTACCCCTCCATAACTTCCCTGTCTCACTGGAAAGTACCAATGCAGAACTCCACACAAATATGCCCTGAACCTGTACCCGACCATAACCTCCCTGTCTCACTGGAACGTACCACTGCAGAACTCCACACAAATGTGCCCTGAACCTGTACACCACCATAACCTCCCTGTCTCACTGGAACGTACCAATGCAGAACTCCGCACAAATATGCTCTGAACCTGTACCCTCCATAACCTCCCTGTCTCACTGGAACGTACCAATGCAGAACTCCACACAAATATGCCCTGAACATGTAACCCTCCATAACCTCCCTGTCTCACTGGAACGTACCAATGCAGAACTCCACACAAATATGCCCTGAACCGGTACCCTCCATAACCTCCCTGTCTCACTGGAACGTACCAATGCAGAATTCCACACAAATATGCCCAGAACGTGTACCCGCCCATAACCTCCTTGTCTCACTGGAACGCACCAATGCAGAACTCCACACAAATTTGCCCTGAACCTGTACCCCTCAATAACCTCCCTGTCTCACTGGAACGTACCAATGCAGAACTCCACTCAAATATTCCCTGATCCTGTACCGTGCATAACATCCCAGTCTCACTGGAACGTACCAATGCCGAATTCCACACAAATATGCCCTGAACGTGTACCCCTCCATAATCTCCCTGTCTCACTGGAACGTACCAAAGCAGAACTCTACAGAAATATGCCCTGAACGTTTACCAGCCCACAAAATCCTTGTCTCACTGGAACGTACCAACGCAGAACTCCACACAAATATGCCCTGAACCTGTACCCTACATAACCTCCCTGTCTCACTGGAACGTACCAATGCAGAACTCCACACAAATATGCCCTGAACCTGTACCCCTCCATAACCTCCCAGTCTCACTGGAACGTACCAATGCAGAACACCACACAAGTATGCCCTGAACCTGTACCACTCCATAACTTCGCTGTCTCACTGGAAAGTACCAATGCAGAACTCCACACAAATATGCCCTGAACCTGTACCCGACCATAATCTCCCTGTCTCACTGGAACGTACCACTGCAGAACTCCACACAAATGTGCCCTGAACCTGTACACCACCATAACCTCCCTGTCTCACTGGAACGTACCAATGCAGAATTCCACACAAATATGCCCTGAACGTTTACCCGCCCATAACCTCCTTGTCTCACTGGACCGCACCACTGCAGAACACCACACAAATATGCCCTGAACCTGTACCATCCATAACCTCCCTGTCTCACTGGAACGTACCAATGCAGAACTACACACAAATATGCCCTGAACCTGTACCCCTCCATATCCTCCCTGTCTCACTGGAACGTACTAATGCAGAACTCCACACAAATATGCCCTGAACCTGTACCCCTCCATAACTTCCCTGTCTCACTGGAACGCACCAATGCCGAACTCCACTCAAATATGCCCTGAACCTGTCCCCCTCCATAACCTTCTGTCTCACTGGAACGTACCATTGCAGAACACCACACAAATATGCCCTGAAAGTGTACCCGCCCATAACCTCCTTGTCTCACTGGAACGCACCAATGCCGAACTCCACACAAATTTGCCCTGAACGTGTACCCCTCCATAACCTCCCTGTCTCACTGGAACGTACCAATGCGGAACTCCACACAAATATGGCCTGAACATGTACCCTCCATAACATCCCTGTCTCACTGGAACGTACCAATGCAGAACTCCACACAAATATGCCCTGAACCAGTACCCTCCATAACCTCCCTGTCTCACTGGAACGTACCAATGCAGAATTCCACACAAATATGCCCTGAACGTGTACCCGCCCATAACCTCCTTGTCTCACTGGAACGCACCAATGCAGAACTCCACACAAATTTGCCCTGAACCTGTACCCCTCAATAACCTCCCTGTCTCACTGGAACGTACCAATGCAGAACTCCACTCAAATATGCCCTGATCCTGTACCGTGCCTAACCTCCCTGTCTCAATGGAACGTACCAATGCAGAATTCCACACAAATATGCCCTGAACGTGTACCCGCCCATAACTTCCTTGTCTCACTGGAACGCACCAATGCAGAACTCCACACAAATTTGCCCTGAACCAGTACCCCTCCATAAGCTCACTGTCTCACTGGAACGTACCAATGCAGAACTCCACACAAATATGCCCTGAACCTGTACCATCCATAACCTCCCAGTCTCACTGGAACGTACCAATGCAGAACTACACACAAATATGCCCTGAACCTGTACCCCTCCATAACCTCCCTGTCTCACTGGAACGTACCAATGCAGAACTCCACACAAATATGCCCTGAACCTGTACCCCTCCATAACTTCCCTGTCTCACTGGAACGCACCAATGCCGAACTCCAATCAAATATGCCCTGAACCTGTACCCCTCCATAACCTTCTGTCTCACTGGAACGTACCATTGCAGTACACCACACAAATATGCCCTGAAAGTGTACCCGCCCATAACCTCCTTGTCTCACTGGAACGTACCAATGCAGAACTCCACTCAAATATTCCCTGATCCTGTACCGTGCATAACCTCCCTGTCTCACTGGAACGTACCAATGCAGAACTCCACACAAATATGCCCTGAACCTGTACCCCTCCATATCCTTCTGTCTCACTGGATCGTACCATTGCAGAACACCACACAAATATGCCCTGAAAGTGTACCCGCCCATAACCTCCTTGTCTCACTGGAACGCACCAATGCAGAACTCCACACAAATTTGCCCTGAACCTGTACCCCTCCATAACCTCCCTGTCTCACTGGAACGTACCAATGCAGAACTACACACAAATATGCCCTGAACCTGTACCCCTCCATAATCTCCCTGTCTCACTGGAACGTACCAATGCAGAACTCCACACAAATATGCCCTGAACCTGTACCCCTCCATAACTTCCCTGTCTCACAGGAAAGTACCAATGCAGAACTCCACACAAATATGCCCTGAACCTGTACCCCTCCATAACCTCCCTGTCTCACTGGAACGTACCAATGCAGAACACCACACAAGTATGCCCTGAACCTGTACCCCTCCATAACCTCCCAGTCTCACTGCAACGTACCATTGCAGAACACCACAGAAATATGCCCTGAACGTTTACCCGCCCATAAAATCCTTGTCTCACTGGAACGTACCAACGCAGAACTCCACACAAATATGCCCTGAACCTGTACCCTCCATAACCTCCCTGTCTCACTGGAACGTACCAATGCAGAACTCCACACAAATATGCCCTGAACCTGTACCCCTCCATAACCTCCCTGTCTCACTGGAACGTACCAATGCAGAACACCACACAAGTATGCCCTGAACCTGTACCCCTCCATAACTTCCCTGTCTCACTGGAAAGTACCAATGCAGAACTCCACACAAATATGCCCTGAACCTGTACCCGACCATAACCTCCCTGTCTCACTGGAACGTACCACTGCAGAACTCCACACAAATGTGCCCTGAACCTGTACACCACCATAACCTCCCTGTCTCACTGGAACGTACCAATGCAGAACTCCGCACAAATATGCTCTGAACCTGTACCCTCCATAACCTCCCTGTCTCACTGGAACGTACCAATGCAGAACTCCACACAAATATGCCCTGAACATGTAACCCTCCATAACCTCCCTGTCTCACTGGAACGTACCAATGCAGAACTCCACACAAATATGCCCTGAACCGGTACCCTCCATAACCTCCCTGTCTCACTGGAACGTACCAATGCAGAATTCCACACAAATATGCCCAGAACGTGTACCCGCCCATAACCTCCTTGTCTCACTGGAACGCACCAATGCAGAACTCCACACAAATTTGCCCTGAACCTGTACCCCTCAATAACCTCCCTGTCTCACTGGAACGTACCAATGCAGAACTCCACTCAAATATTCCCTGATCCTGTACCGTGCATAACATCCCAGTCTCACTGGAACGTACCAATGCCGAATTCCACACAAATATGCCCTGAACGTGTACCCCTCCATAATCTCCCTGTCTCACTGGAACGTACCAAAGCAGAACTCCACAGAAATATGCCCTGAACGTTTACCAGCCCACAAAATCCTTGTCTCACTGGAACGTACCAACGCAGAACTCCACACAAATATGCCCTGAACCTGTACCCTACATAACCTCCCTGTCTCACTGGAACGTACCAATGCAGAACTCCACACAAATATGCCCTGAACCTGTACCCCTCCATAACCTCCCAGTCTCACTGGAACGTACCAATGCAGAACACCACACAAGTATGCCCTGAACCTGTACCACTCCATAACTTCGCTGTCTCACTGGAAAGTACCAATGCAGAACTCCACACAAATATGCCCTGAACCTGTACCCGACCATAATCTCCCTGTCTCACTGGAACGTACCACTGCAGAACTCCACACAAATGTGCCCTGAACCTGTACACCACCATAGCCTCCCTGTCTCACTGGAACGCACCAATGCAGAACTACACACAAATATGCCCTGAACCTGTACCCCTCCATAACCTCCCTGTCTCACTGGAACGTACCAATGCAGAACTCCACACAAATATGCCCTGAACCTGTACCCCTCCATAACTTCCCTGTCTCACTGGAACGCACCAATGCCGAACTCCAATCAAATATGCCCTGAACCTGTACCCCTCCATAACCTTCTGTCTCACTGGAACGTACCATTGCAGTACACCACACAAATATGCCCTGAAAGTGTACCCGCCCATAACGTCCTTGTCTCACTGGAACGTACCAATGCAGAACTCCACTCAAATATGCCCTGATCCTGTACCGTGCATAACCTCCCTGTCTCACTGGAACGTACCAATGCAGAACTCCACACAAATATGCCCTGAACCTGTACCCCTCCATATCCTTCTGTCTCACTGGATCGTACCATTGCAGAACACCACACAAATATGCCCTGAAAGTGTACCCGCCCATAACCTCCTTGTCTCACTGGAACGCACCAATGCAGAACTCCACACAAATTTGCCCTGAACCTGTACCCCTCCATAACCTCCCTGTCTCACTGGAACGTACCAATGCAGAACTACACACAAATATGCCCTGAACCTGTACCCCTCCATAATCTCCCTGTCTCACTGGAACGTACCAATGCAGAACTCCACACAAATATGCCCTGAACCTGTACCCCTCCATAACTTCCCTGTCTCACAGGAAAGTATCAATGCAGAACTCCACACAAATATGCCCTGAACCTGTACCCTCCATAACCTCCCAGTCTCACTGGAACGTACCATTGCAGAACACCACAGAAATATGCCCTGAACGTTTACCCGCCCATAAAATCCTTGTCTCACTGGAACGTACCAACGCAGAACTCCACACAAATATGCCCTGAACCTGTACCCTCCATAACCTCCCTGTCTCACTGGAACGTACCAATGCAGAACTCCACACAAATATGCCCTGAACCTGTACCCCTCCATAACCTCCCTGTCTCACTGGAACGTACCAATGCAGAACACCACACAAGTATGCCCTGAACCTGTACCCCTCCATAACTTCCCTGTCTCACTGGAAAGTACCAATGCAGAACTCCACACAAATATGCCCTGAACCTGTACCCGACCATAACCTCCCTGTCTCACTGGAACGTACCACTGCAGAACTCCACACAAATGTGCCCTGAACCTGTACACCACCATAACCTCCCTGTCTCACTGGAACGTACCAATGCAGAACTCCACACAAATATGCCCTGAACCTGTACCCCTCCATAACCTCCCTGTCTCACTGGAACGTACCAATGCAGAACTACACACAAATATGCCCTGAACCTGTACCCCTCCATAATCTCCCTGTCTCACTGGAACGTACCAATGCAGAACTCCACACAAATATGCCCTGAACCTGTACCCCTCCATAACTTCCCTGTCTCACAGGAAAGTATCAATGCAGAACTCCACACAAATATGCCCTGAACCTGTACCCTCCATAACCTCCCAGTCTCACTGGAACGTACCATTGCAGAACACCACAGAAATATGCCCTGAACGTTTACCCGCCCATAAAATCCTTGTCTCACTGGAACGTACCAACGCAGAACTCCACACAAATATGCCCTGAACCTGTACCCTCCATAACCTCCCTGTCTCACTGGAACGTACCAATGCAGAACTCCACACAAATATGCCCTGAACCTGTACCCCTCCATAACCTCCCTGTCTCACTGGAACGTACCAATGCAGAACACCACACAAGTATGCCCTGAACCTGTACCCCTCCATAACTTCCCTGTCTCACTGGAAAGTACCAATGCAGAACTCCACACAAATATGCCCTGAACCTGTACCCGACCATAACCTCCCTGTCTCACTGGAACGTACCACTGCAGAACTCCACACAAATGTGCCCTGAACCTGTACACCACCATAACCTCCCTGTCTCACTGGAACGTACCAATGCAGAACTCCACACAAATATGCCCTGAACCTGTACCCCTCCATAACCTCCCTGTCTCACTGGAACGTACCAATGCAGAACTACACACAAATATGCCCTGAACCTGTACCCCTCCATAATCTCCCTGTCTCACTGGAACGTACCAATGCAGAACTCCACACAAATATGCCCTGAACCTGTACCCCTCCATAACTTCCCTGTCTCACAGGAAAGTATCAATGCAGAACTCCACACAAATATGCCCTGAACCTGTACCCTCCATAACCTCCCAGTCTCACTGGAACGTACCATTGCAGAACACCACAGAAATATGCCCTGAACGTTTACCCGCCCATAAAATCCTTGTCTCACTGGAACGTACCAACGCAGAACTCCACACAAATATGCCCTGAACCTGTACCCTCCATAACCTCCCTGTCTCACTGGAACGTACCAATGCAGAACTCCACACAAATATGCCCTGAACCTGTACCCCTCCATAACCTCCCTGTCTCACTGGAACGTACCAATGCAGAACTCCGCACAAATATGCTCTGAACCTGTAACCCTCCATAACCTCCCTGTCTCACTGGAACGTACCAATGCAGAACTCCACACAAATATGCCCTGAACCGGTACCCTCCATAACCTCCCTGTCTCACTGGAACGTACCAATGCAGAATTCCACACAAATATGCCCTGAACCTGTACCCTCCATAACCTCCCTGTCTCACTGGAACGTACCAATGCAGAACTCCACACAAATATGCCCTGAACCTGTACCCCTCCATAACCTCCCTGTCTCACTGGAACGTACCAATGCAGAACACCACACAAGTATGCCCTGAACCTGTACCCCTCCATAACTTCCCTGTCTCACTGGAAAGTACCAATGCAGAACTCCACACAAATATGCCCTGAACCTGTACCCGACCATAACCTCCCTGTCTCACTGGAACGTACCACTGCAGAACTCCACACAAATGTGCCCTGAACCTGTACACCACCATAACCTCCCTGTCTCACTGGAACGTACCAATGCAGAACTCCACACAAATATGCCCTGAACATGTAACCCTCCATAACCTCCCTGTCTCACTGGAACGTACCAATGCAGAACTCCACACAAATATGCCCTGAACCGGTACCCTCCATAACCTCCCTGTCTCACTGGAACGTACCAATGCAGAATTCCACACAAATATGCCCAGAACGTGTACCCGCCCATAACCTCCTTGTCTCACTGGAACGCACCAATGCAGAACTCCACACAAATTTGCCCTGAACCTGTACCCCTCAATAACCTCCCTGTCTCACTGGAACGTACCAATGCAGAACTCCACTCAAATATTCCCTGATCCTGTACCGTGCATAACATCCCAGTCTCACTGGAACGTACCAATGCCGAATTCCACACAAATATGCCCTGAACGTGTACCCCTCCATAATCTCCCTGTCTCACTGGAACGTACCAAAGCAGAACTCCACAGAAATATGCCCTGAACGTTTACCAGCCCACAAAATCCTTGTCTCACTGGAACGTACCAACGCAGAACTCCACACAAATATGCCCTGAACCTGTACCACTCCATAACTTCGCTGTCTCACTGGAAAGTACCAATGCAGAACTCCACACAAATATGCCCTGAACCTGTACCCGACCATAATCTCCCTGTCTCACTGGAACGTACCACTGCAGAACTCCACACAAATGTGCCCTGAACCTGTACACCACCATAACCTCCCTGTCTCACTGGAACGTACCAATGCAGAATTCCACACAAATATGCCCTGAACGTTTACCCGCCCATAACCTCCTTGTCTCACTGGACCGCACCACTGCAGAACACCACACAAATATGCCCTGAACCTGTACCATCCATAACCTCCCTGTCTCACTGGAACGTACCAATGCAGAACTACACACAAATATGCCCTGAACCTGTACCCCTCCATATCCTCCCTGTCTCACTGGAACGTACTAATGCAGAACTCCACACAAATATGCCCTGAACCTGTACCCCTCCATAACTTCCCTGTCTCACTGGAACGCACCAATGCCGAACTCCACTCAAATATGCCCTGAACGTGTACCCGCCCATAACCTCCTTGTCTCACTGGAACGCACCAATGCAGAACTCCACACAAATTTGCCCTGAACCTGTACCCCTCAATAACCTCCCTGTCTCACTGGAACGTACCAATGCAGAACTCCACTCAAATATGCCCTGATCCTGTACCGTGCATAACCTCCCTGTCTCACTGGAACGTACCAATGCAGAATTCCACACAAATATGCCCTGAACGTGTACCCGCCCATAACTTCCTTGTCTCACTGGAACGCACCAATGCAGAACTCCACACAAATTTGCCCTGAACCAGTACCCCTCCATAAGCTCACTGTCTCACTGGAACGTAACAATGCAGAACTCCACACAAATATGCCCTGAACCTGTACCATCCATAACCTCCCAGTCTCACTGGAACGTACCAATGCAGAACTACACACAAATATGCCCTGAACCTGTACCCCTCCATAACCTCCCTGTCTCACTGGAACGTACCAATGCAGAACTCCACACAAATATGCCCTGAACCTGTACCCCTCCATAACTTCCCTGTCTCACTGGAACGCACCAATGCCGAACTCCAATCAAATATGCCCTGAACCTGTACCCCTCCATAACCTTCTGTCTCACTGGAACGTACCATTGCAGTACACCACACAAATATGCCCTGAAAGTGTACCCGCCCATAACCTCCTTGTCTCACTGGAACGTACCAATGCAGAACTCCACTCAAATATTCCCTGATCCTGTACCGTGCATAACCTCCCTGTCTCACTGGAACGTACCAATGCAGAACTCCACACAAATATGCCCTGAACCTGTACCCCTCCATATCCTTCTGTCTCACTGGATCGTACCATTGCAGAACACCACACAAATATGCCCTGAAAGTGTACCCGCCCATAACCTCCTTGTCTCACTGGAACGCACCAATGCAGAACTCCACACAAATTTGCCCTGAACCTGTACCCCTCCATAACCTCCCTGTCTCACTGGAACGTACCAATGCAGAACTACACACAAATATGCCCTGAACCTGTACCCCTCCATAATCTCCCTGTCTCACTGGAACGTACCAATGCAGAACTCCACACAAATATGCCCTGAACCTGTACCCCTCCATAACTTCCCTGTCTCACAGGAAAGTACCAATGCAGAACTCCACACAAATATGCCCTGAACCTGTACCCTCCATAACCTCCCAGTCTCACTGGAACGTACCATTGCAGAACACCACAGAAATATGCCCTGAACGTTTACCCGCCCATAAAATCCTTGTCTCACTGGAACGTACCAACGCAGAACTCCACACAAATATGCCCTGAACCTGTACCCTCCATAACCTCCCTGTCTCACTGGAACGTACCAATGCAGAACTCCACACAAATATGCCCTGAACCTGTACCCCTCCATAACCTCCCTGTCTCACTGGAACGTACCAATGCAGAACACCACACAAGTATGCCCTGAACCTGTACCCCTCCATAACTTCCCTGTCTCACTGGAAAGTACCAATGCAGAACTCCACACAAATATGCCCTGAACCTGTACCCGACCATAACCTCCCTGTCTCACTGGAACGTACCACTGCAGAACTCCACACAAATGTGCCCTGAACCTGTACACCACCATAACCTCCCTGTCTCACTGGAACGTACCAATGCAGAACTCCGCACAAATATGCTCTGAACCTGTACCCTCCATAACCTCCCTGTCTCACTGGAACGTACCAATGCAGAACTCCACACAAATATGCCCTGAACATGTAACCCTCCATAACCTCCCTGTCTCACTGGAACGTACCAATGCAGAACTCCACACAAATATGCCCTGAACCGGTACCCTCCATAACCTCCCTGTCTCACTGGAACGTACCAATGCAGAATTCCACACAAATATGCCCAGAACGTGTACCCGCCCATAACCTCCTTGTCTCACTGGAACGCACCAATGCAGAACTCCACACAAATTTGCCCTGAACCTGTACCCCTCAATAACCTCCCTGTCTCACTGGAACGTACCAATGCAGAACTCCACTCAAATATTCCCTGATCCTGTACCGTGCATAACATCCCAGTCTCACTGGAACGTACCAATGCCGAATTCCACACAAATATGCCCTGAACGTGTACCCCTCCATAATCTCCCTGTCTCACTGGAACGTACCAAAGCAGAACTCCACAGAAATATGCCCTGAACGTTTACCAGCCCACAAAATCCTTGTCTCACTGGAACGTACCAACGCAGAACTCCACACAAATATGCCCTGAACCTGTACCCTACATAACCTCCCTGTCTCACTGGAACGTACCAATGCAGAACTCCACACAAATATGCCCTGAACCTGTACCCCTCCATAACCTCCCAGTCTCACTGGAACGTACCAATGCAGAACACCACACAAGTATGCCCTGAACCTGTACCACTCCATCACTTCGCTGTCTCACTGGAAAGTACCAATGCAGAACTCCACACAAATATGCCCTGAACCTGTACCCGACCATAATCTCCCTGTCTCACTGGAACGTACCACTGCAGAACTCCACACAAATGTGCCCTGAACCTGTACACCACCATAACCTCCCTGTCTCACTGGAACGTACCAATGCAGAATTCCACACAAATATGCCCTGAACGTTTACCCGCCCATAACCTCCTTGTCTCACTGGACCGCACCACTGCAGAACACCACACAAATATGCCCTGAACCTGTACCATCCATAACCTCCCTGTCTCACTGGAACGTACCAATGCAGAACTACACACAAATATGCCCTGAACCTGTACCCCTCCATATCCTCCCTGTCTCACTGGAACGTACTAATGCAGAACTCCACACAAATATGCCCTGAACCTGTACCCCTCCATAACCTCCCTGTCTCACTGGAACGCACCAATGCCGAACTCCACTCAAATATGCCCTGAACCTGTCCCCCTCCATAACCTTCTGTCTCACTGGAACGTACCATTGCAGAACACCACACAAATATGCCCTGAAAGTGTACCCGCCCATAACCTCCTTGTCTCACTGGAACGCACCAATGCCGAACTCCACACAAATTTGCCCTGAACGTGTACCCCTCCATAACCTCCCTGTCTCACTGGAACGTACCAATGCGGAACTCCACACAAATATGGCCTGAACATGTACCCTCCATAACATCCCTGTCTCACTGGAACGTACCAATGCAGAACTCCACACAAATATGCCCTGAACCAGTACCCTCCATAACCTCCCTGTCTCACTGGAACGTACCAATGCAGAATTCCACACAAATATGCCCTGAACGTGTACCCGCCCATAACCTCCTTGTCTCACTGGAACGCACCAATGCAGAACTCCACACAAATTTGCCCTGAACCTGTACCCCTCAATAACCTCCCTGTCTCACTGGAACGTACCAATGCAGAACTCCACTCAAATATGCCCTGATCCTGTACCGTGCATAACCTCCCTGTCTCACTGGAACGTACCAATGCAGAATTCCACACAAATATGCCCTGAACGTGTACCCGCCCATAACTTCCTTGTCTCACTGGAACGCACCAATGCAGAACTCCACACAAATTTGCCCTGAACCAGTACCCCTCCATAAGCTCACTGTCTCACTGGAACGTACCAATGCAGAACTCCACACAAATATGCCCTGAACCTGTACCATCCATAACCTCCCAGTCTCACTGGAACGTACCAATGCAGAACTACACACAAATATGCCCTGAACCTGTACCCCTCCATAACCTCCCTGTCTCACTGGAACGTACCAATGCAGAACTCCACACAAATATGCCCTGAACCTGTACCCCTCCATAACTTCCCTGTCTCACTGGAACGCACCAATGCCGAACTCCAATCAAATATGCCCTGAACCTGTACCCCTCCATAACCTTCTGTCTCACTGGAACGTACCATTGCAGTACACCACACAAATATGCCCTGAAAGTGTACCCGCCCATAACCTCCTTGTCTCACTGGAACGCACCAATGCCGAACTCCACACAAATTTGCCCTGAACCTGTACCCCTCCATAACCTCCCTGTCTCACTGGAACGTACCAATGCGGAACTCCACACAAATATGCCCTGAACCTGTACCCCTCCATAACTTCCCTGTCTCACTGGAACGTACAAATGCAGAACTACACACAAATATGCCCTGAACCTGTACCCTCCATAACCTCCCTGACTCACTGGAACGTACAACTGCAGAACTACACTCAAATATGCACTGAACCTGTAGCCCTCCATAACCTCCCAGTCTCACTGGAACGTACCATTGCAGAACACCACACAAATATGCCCTGAACGTTTACCCGCCCATAAGATCCTTGTCTCACTGGAAAGTACCAACGCAGAACTCCATACAAATATGCCCTGAACCTGTACCCTCCATAACCTCCCTGACTCACTGGAACGTAGCAAAGCAGAACTACGCACAAATATGCCCTGAAGCTGTACCCGACCATAACCTCCCTGTCTCACTGGAACGTACCACAGAAGAACTCCACACAAATATGCCCTGAACCAGTACCCTCCATAACCTCCCTGTCTCACTGGAACGTACCAATGCAGAACTACACACAAATATGCCATCAACCTGTACCCCTCCATAACCTCCCTGTCTCACTGGAACGTACCAATGCAGAACTCCACACAAATATGCCCTGAACCTGTACCCCTCCATAACTTCCCTGTCTCACAGGAAAGTCCCACTGCAGAACTCCACACAAATATGCCTTGAACCTGTACCCTCCATAACCTCCCAGTCTCACTGGAACGTACCATTGCAGAACACCACAGAAATATGCCCTGAACCTGTACCCTCCATAACCTCCCAGTCTCACTGGAACGTACCAATGCAGAACTCCACACAAATATGCCCTGAACCTGTACCCTCCATAAACTCCCTGTCTCACTGGAATGTACCAATGCAGAACTACACACAAATATGCCCTGAACCTGTACCCCTCCATAACCTCCCTGTCTCACTGGAACGTACCAATGCAGAACACCACACAAATATGCCCTGAACCTGTACCCCTCCATAACTTCCCTGTCTCACTTTAAAGTACCAATGCAGAACTCCACACAAATATGCCCTGAACCTGTACCCCTCAATAACCTCCCTGTCTCACTGGAACGTACCAATGCAGAACTCCACTCAAATATTCCCTGATCCTGTACCGTGCATAACCTCCCTGTCTCACTGGAACGTACCAATGCAGAACTCCACACAAATATGCCCTGAACCTGTACCCCTCCATAACCTTTTTGTCTCACTGGATCGTACCGTTGCAGAACACCACACAAATATGCCCTGAAAGTGTACCCGCCCATAACCTCCTTGTCTCACTGGAACGCACCAATGCAGAACTCCACACAAATTTGCCCTGAACCTGTACCCCTCCATAACCTCCCTGTCTCACTGGAACGTACCAATGCAGAACTACACACAAATATGCCCTGAACCTGTACCCCTCCATAATCTCCCTGTCTCACTGGAACGTACCAATGCAGAACTCCACACAAATATGCCCTGAACCTGTACCCCTCCATAACCTCCCTGTCTCACAGGAAAGTACCAATGCAGAACTCCACACAAATATGCCCTGAACCTGTACCCTCCATAACCTCCCAGTCTCACTGGAACGTACCATTGCAGAACACCACAGAAATATGCCCTGAACGTTTACCCGCCCATAAAATCCTTGTCTCACTGGAACGTACCAACGCAGAACTCCACACAAATATGCCCTGAACCTGTACCCTCCATAACCTCCCTGTCTCACTGGAACGTACCAATGCAGAACTCCACACAAATATGCCCTGAACCTGTACCCCTCCATAACCTCCCTGTCTCACTGGTACGTACCAATGCAGAACACCACACAAGTATGCCCTGAACCTGTACCCCTCCATAACTTCCCTGTCTCACTGGAAAGTACCAATGCAGAACTCCACACAAATATGCCCTGAACCTGTACCCGACCATAACCTCCCTGTCTCACTGGAACGTACCACTGCAGAACTCCACACAAATGTGCCCTGAACCTGTACACCACCATAACCTCCCTGTCTCACTGGAACGTACCAATGCAGAACTCCGCACAAATATGCTCTGAACCTGTACCCTCTATAACCTCCCTGTCTCACTGGAACGTACCAATGCAGAACTCCAGACAAATGTGCCCTGAACCTGTACACCTACATAACCTCCCTGTCTCACTGGAACGTACCAATGCAGAACTCCACACAAATATGCCCTGAACATGTAACCCTCCATAACCTCCCTGTCTCACTGGAACGTACCAATGCAGAACTCCACACAAATATGCCCTGAACCGGTACCCTCCATAACCTCCCTGTCTCACTGGAACGTACCAATGCAGAATTCCACACAAATATGCCCAGAACGTGTACCCGCCCATAACTTCCTTGTCTCACTGGAACGCACCAATGCAGAACTCCACACAAATTTGCCCTGAACCAGTACCCCTCCATAAGCTCACTGTCTCACTGGAACGTACCAATGCAGAACTCCACACTAGTATGCCCTGAACCTGTACCCCTCCATAACCTCCCTGTCTCACTGGAACGCACCAATGCCGAACTCCACTCAAATATGCCCTGATCCTGTACCCGACCATAACCTCCCTGACTCACTGGAACGTACCACTGCAGAACTCCACACAAATATGCCCTGAACCTGTACCATCCATAACCTCCCAGTCTCACTGGAACGTACCAATGCAGAACTACACACAAATATGCCCTGAACTTGTACCCCTCCATAACCTCCCTGTCTCACTGGAACGTACCAATGCAGAACTCCACACAAATATGCCCTGAACCTGTACCCCTCCATAACTTCCCTGTCTCACTGGAACGCACCAATGCCGAACTCCACTCATATATGCCCTGAACCTGTCCCCCTCCATAACCTTCTGTCTCACTGGAACGTACCATTGCAGAACACCACACAAATATGCCCTGAAAGTGTACACGCCCATAACCTCCTTGTCTCACTGGAACGCACCAATGCCGAACTCCACACAAATTTGCCCTGAACGTGTACCCCTCCATAACCTCCCTGTCTCACTGGAACGTACCAATGCGGAACTCCCCACAAATATGGCCTGAACATGTACCCTCCATAACATCCCTGTCTCACTGGAACGTACCAATGCAGAACTCCACACAAATATGCCCTGAACCAGTACCCTCCATAACCTCCCTGTCTCACTGGAACGTACCAATGCAGAATTCCACACAAATATGCCCTGAACTTGTACCCGCCCATAACCTCCTTGTCTCACTGGAACGCACCAATGCAGAACTCCACACAAATTTGCCCTGAACCTGTACCCCTCAATAACCTCCCTGTCTCACTGGAACGTACCAATGCAGAACTCCACTCAAATATGCCCTGATCCTGTACCGTGCATAACCTCCCTGTCTCACTGGAACGTACCAATGCAGAATTCCACACAAATATGCCCTGAACGTGTACCCGCCCATAACTTCCTTGTCTCACTGGAACGCACCAATGCAGAACTCCACACAAATTTGCCCTGAACCAGTACCCCTCCATAAGCTCACTGTCTCACTGGAACGTACCAATGCAGAACTCCACACTAGTATGCCCTGAACCTGTACCCCTCCATAACCTCCCTGTCTCACTGGAACGCACCAATGCCGAACTCCACTCAAATATGCCCTGATCCTGTACCCGACCATAACCTCCCTGACTCACTGGAACGTACCACTGCAGAACTCCACACAAATATGCCCTGAACCTGTACCATCCATAACCTCCCAGTCTCACTGGAACGTACCAATGCAGAACTACACACAAATATGCCCTGAACCTGTACCCCTCCATAACCTCCCTGTCTCACTGGAACGTACCAATGCAGAACTCCACACAAATATGCCCTGAACCTGTACCCCTCCATAACTTCCCTGTCTCACTGGAACGCACCAATGCCGAACTCCACTCAAATATGCCCTGAACCTGTACCCCTCCATAGCCTTCTGTCTCACTGGAACGTACCATTGCAGTACACCACACAAATATGCCCTGAAAGTGTACCCGCCCATAACCTCCTTGTCTCACTGGAACGCACCAATGCCGAACTCCACACAAATTTGCCCTGAACCTGTACCCCTCCATAACCTCCCGGTCTCACTGGAACGTACCAATGCGGAACTCCACACAAATATGCCCTGAACCTGTACCCCTCCATAACTTCCCTGTCTCACTGGAACGCACCAATGCCGAACTCCACTCAAATATGCCCTGAAAGTGTACCCGCCCATAACCACCTTGTCTCACTGGAACGCACCAATGCAGAACTCCACCCAAATTTTCCCTGAACCTGTACCCCTCCATAACCTCCCTGTCGCACTGGAACGTACCAATGCAGAACTCCACACAAATATGCCCTGAACCTGTACCCTCCATAACCTCCCTGACTCACTGGAACGTACAAATGCAGAACTACACACAAATATGCCCTGGACCTGTACCCTCCATAACCTCCCTGACTCACTGGAACGTACAACTGCAGAACTACACTCAAATATGCACTGAACCTGTAGCCCTCCATAACCTCCCAGTCTCACTGGAACGTACCATTGCAGAACACCACACAAATATGCCCTGAACGTTTACCCGCCCATAAGATCCTTGTCTCACTGGAAAGTACCAACGCAGAACTCCATACAAATATGCCCTGAACCTGTACCCTCCATAACCTCCCTGACTCACTGGAACGTAGCAAAGCAGAACTACGCACAAATATGCCCTGAAGCTGTACCCGACCATAACCTCCCTGTCTCACTGGAACGTACCACAGAAGAACTCCACACAAATATGCCCTGAACCAGTACCCTCCATAACCTCCCTGTCTCACTGGAACGTACCAATGCAGAACTACACACAAATATGCCCTGAACCTGTACCCCTCCATAACCTCCCTGTCTCACTGGAACGTACCAATGCAGAACTCCACACAAATATGCCCTGAACCAGTACCCTCCATAACCTCCCTGTCTCACTGGAACGTACCAATGCAGAACTACACACAAATATGCCCTGAACCTGTACCCCTCCATAACCTCCCTGTCTCACTGGAACGTACCAATGCAGAACTCCACACAAATATGCCCTGAACCTGTACCCCTCCATAACTTCCCTGTCTCACAGGAAAGTCCCACTGCAGAACTCCACACAAATATGCCTTGAACCTGTACCCTCCATAACCTCCCAGTCTCACTGGAACGTACCATTGCAGAACACCACAGAAATATGCCCTGAACCTGTACCCTCCATAACCTCCCAGTCTCACTGGAACGTACCAATGCAGAACTCCACACAAATATGCCCTGAACCTGTACCCTCCATAAACTCCCTGTCTCACTGGAATGTCCAATGCAGAACTACACACAAATATGCCCTGAACCTGTACCCCTCCATAACCTCCCTGTCTCACTGGAACGCACCAATGCCGAACTCCACTCAAATATGCCCTGATCCTGTACCCGACCATAACCTCCCTGACTCACTGGAACGTACCACTGCAGAACTCCACACAAATATGCCCTGAACCTGTACCATCCATAACCTCCCAGTCTCACTGGAACGTACCAATGCAGAACTACACACAAATATGCCCTGAACTTGTACCCCTCCATAACCTCCCTGTCTCACTGGAACGTACCAATGCAGAACTCCACACAAATATGCCCTGAACCTGTACCCCTCCATAACTTCCCTGTCTCACTGGAACGCACCAATGCCGAACTCCACTCATATATGCCCTGAACCTGTCCCCCTCCATAACCTTCTGTCTCACTGGAACGTACCATTGCAGAACACCACACAAATATGCCCTGAAAGTGTACACGCCCATAACCTCCTTGTCTCACTGGAACGCACCAATGCCGAACTCCACACAAATTTGCCCTGAACGTGTACCCCTCCATAACCTCCCTGTCTCACTGGAACGTACCAATGCGGAACTCCCCACAAATATGGCCTGAACATGTACCCTCCATAACATCCCTGTCTCACTGGAACGTACCAATGCAGAACTCCACACAAATATGCCCTGAACCAGTACCCTCCATAACCTCCCTGTCTCACTGGAACGTACCAATGCAGAATTCCACACAAATATGCCCTGAACTTGTACCCGCCCATAACCTCCTTGTCTCACTGGAACGCACCAATGCAGAACTCCACACAAATTTGCCCTGAACCTGTACCCCTCAATAACCTCCCTGTCTCACTGGAACGTACCAATGCAGAACTCCACTCAAATATGCCCTGATCCTGTACCGTGCATAACCTCCCTGTCTCACTGGAACGTACCAATGCAGAATTCCACACAAATATGCCCTGAACGTGTACCCGCCCATAACTTCCTTGTCTCACTGGAACGCACCAATGCAGAACTCCACACAAATTTGCCCTGAACCAGTACCCCTCCATAAGCTCACTGTCTCACTGGAACGTACCAATGCAGAACTCCACACTAGTATGCCCTGAACCTGTACCCCTCCATAACCTCCCTGTCTCACTGGAACGCACCAATGCCGAACTCCACTCAAATATGCCCTGATCCTGTACCCGACCATAACCTCCCTGACTCACTGGAACGTACCACTGCAGAACTCCACACAAATATGCCCTGAACCTGTACCATCCATAACCTCCCAGTCTCACTGGAACGTACCAATGCAGAACTACACACAAATATGCCCTGAACCTGTACCCCTCCATAACCTCCCTGTCTCACTGGAACGTACCAATGCAGAACTCCACACAAATATGCCCTGAACCTGTACCCCTCCATAACTTCCCTGTCTCACTGGAACGCACCAATGCCGAACTCCACTCAAATATGCCCTGAACCTGTACCCCTCCATAGCCTTCTGTCTCACTGGAACGTACCATTGCAGTACACCACACAAATATGCCCTGAAAGTGTACCCGCCCATAACCTCCTTGTCTCACTGGAACGCACCAATGCCGAACTCCACACAAATTTGCCCTGAACCTGTACCCCTCCATAACCTCCCGGTCTCACTGGAACGTACCAATGCGGAACTCCACACAAATATGCCCTGAACCTGTACCCCTCCATAACTTCCCTGTCTCACTGGAACGCACCAATGCCGAACTCCACTCAAATATGCCCTGAAAGTGTACCCGCCCATAACCACCTTGTCTCACTGGAACGCACCAATGCAGAACTCCACCCAAATTTTCCCTGAACCTGTACCCCTCCATAACCTCCCTGTCGCACTGGAACGTACCAATGCAGAACTCCACACAAATATGCCCTGAACCTGTACCCTCCATAACCTCCCTGACTCACTGGAACGTACAAATGCAGAACTACACACAAATATGCCCTGGACCTGTACCCTCCATAACCTCCCTGACTCACTGGAACGTACAACTGCAGAACTACACTCAAATATGCACTGAACCTGTAGCCCTCCATAACCTCCCAGTCTCACTGGAACGTACCATTGCAGAACACCACACAAATATGCCCTGAACGTTTACCCGCCCATAAGATCCTTGTCTCACTGGAAAGTACCAACGCAGAACTCCATACAAATATGCCCTGAACCTGTACCCTCCATAACCTCCCTGACTCACTGGAACGTAGCAAAGCAGAACTACGCACAAATATGCCCTGAAGCTGTACCCGACCATAACCTCCCTGTCTCACTGGAACGTACCACAGAAGAACTCCACACAAATATGCCCTGAACCAGTACCCTCCATAACCTCCCTGTCTCACTGGAACGTACCAATGCAGAACTACACACAAATATGCCCTGAACCTGTACCCCTCCATAACCTCCCTGTCTCACTGGAACGTACCAATGCAGAACTCCACACAAATATGCCCTGAACCAGTACCCTCCATAACCTCCCTGTCTCACTGGAACGTACCAATGCAGAACTACACACAAATATGCCCTGAACCTGTACCCCTCCATAACCTCCCTGTCTCACTGGAACGTACCAATGCAGAACTCCACACAAATATGCCCTGAACCTGTACCCCTCCATAACTTCCCTGTCTCACAGGAAAGTCCCACTGCAGAACTCCACACAAATATGCCTTGAACCTGTACCCTCCATAACCTCCCAGTCTCACTGGAACGTACCATTGCAGAACACCACAGAAATATGCCCTGAACCTGTACCCTCCATAACCTCCCAGTCTCACTGGAACGTACCAATGCAGAACTCCACACAAATATGCCCTGAACCTGTACCCTCCATAAACTCCCTGTCTCACTGGAATGTCCAATGCAGAACTACACACAAATATGCCCTGAACCTGTACCCCTCCATAACCTCCCTGTCTCACTGGAACGCACCAATGCCGAACTCCACTCAAATATGCCCTGATCCTGTACCCGACCATAACCTCCCTGACTCACTGGAACGTACCACTGCAGAACTCCACACAAATATGCCCTGAACCTGTACCATCCATAACCTCCCAGTCTCACTGGAACGTACCAATGCAGAACTACACACAAATATGCCCTGAACTTGTACCCCTCCATAACCTCCCTGTCTCACTGGAACGTACCAATGCAGAACTCCACACAAATATGCCCTGAACCTGTACCCCTCCATAACTTCCCTGTCTCACTGGAACGCACCAATGCCGAACTCCACTCATATATGCCCTGAACCTGTCCCCCTCCATAACCTTCTGTCTCACTGGAACGTACCATTGCAGAACACCACACAAATATGCCCTGAAAGTGTACACGCCCATAACCTCCTTGTCTCACTGGAACGCACCAATGCCGAACTCCACACAAATTTGCCCTGAACGTGTACCCCTCCATAACCTCCCTGTCTCACTGGAACGTACCAATGCGGAACTCCCCACAAATATGGCCTGAACATGTACCCTCCATAACATCCCTGTCTCACTGGAACGTACCAATGCAGAACTCCACACAAATATGCCCTGAACCAGTACCCTCCATAACCTCCCTGTCTCACTGGAACGTACCAATGCAGAATTCCACACAAATATGCCCTGAACTTGTACCCGCCCATAACCTCCTTGTCTCACTGGAACGCACCAATGCAGAACTCCACACAAATTTGCCCTGAACCTGTACCCCTCAATAACCTCCCTGTCTCACTGGAACGTACCAATGCAGAACTCCACTCAAATATGCCCTGATCCTGTACCGTGCATAACCTCCCTGTCTCACTGGAACGTACCAATGCAGAATTCCACACAAATATGCCCTGAACGTGTACCCGCCCATAACTTCCTTGTCTCACTGGAACGCACCAATGCAGAACTCCACACAAATTTGCCCTGAACCAGTACCCCTCCATAAGCTCACTGTCTCACTGGAACGTACCAATGCAGAACTCCACACTAGTATGCCCTGAACCTGTACCCCTCCATAACCTCCCTGTCTCACTGGAACGCACCAATGCCGAACTCCACTCAAATATGCCCTGATCCTGTACCCGACCATAACCTCCCTGACTCACTGGAACGTACCACTGCAGAACTCCACACAAATATGCCCTGAACCTGTACCATCCATAACCTCCCAGTCTCACTGGAACGTACCAATGCAGAACTACACACAAATATGCCCTGAACCTGTACCCCTCCATAACCTCCCTGTCTCACTGGAACGTACCAATGCAGAACTCCACACAAATATGCCCTGAACCTGTACCCCTCCATAACTTCCCTGTCTCACTGGAACGCACCAATGCCGAACTCCACTCAAATATGCCCTGAACCTGTACCCCTCCATAGCCTTCTGTCTCACTGGAACGTACCATTGCAGTACACCACACAAATATGCCCTGAAAGTGTACCCGCCCATAACCTCCTTGTCTCACTGGAACGCACCAATGCCGAACTCCACACAAATTTGCCCTGAACCTGTACCCCTCCATAACCTCCCGGTCTCACTGGAACGTACCAATGCGGAACTCCACACAAATATGCCCTGAACCTGTACCCCTCCATAACTTCCCTGTCTCACTGGAACGCACCAATGCCGAACTCCACTCAAATATGCCCTGAAAGTGTACCCGCCCATAACCACCTTGTCTCACTGGAACGCACCAATGCAGAACTCCACCCAAATTTTCCCTGAACCTGTACCCCTCCATAACCTCCCTGTCGCACTGGAACGTACCAATGCAGAACTCCACACAAATATGCCCTGAACCTGTACCCTCCATAACCTCCCTGACTTACTGGAACGTACAAATGCAGAACTACACACAAATATGCCCTGGACCTGTACCCTCCATAACCTCCCTGACTCACTGGAACGTACAACTGCAGAACTACACTCAAATATGCACTGAACCTGTAGCCCTCCATAACCTCCCAGTCTCACTGGAACGTACCATTGCAGAACACCACACAAATATGCCCTGAACGTTTACCCGCCCATAAGATCCTTGTCTCACTGGAAAGTACCAACGCAGAACTCCATACAAATATGCCCTGAACCTGTACCCTCCATAACCTCCCTGACTCACTGGAACGTAGCAAAGCAGAACTACGCACAAATATGCCCTGAAGCTGTACCCGACCATAACCTCCCTGTCTCACTGGAACGTACCACAGAAGAACTCCACACAAATATGCCCTGAACCAGTACCCTCCATAACCTCCCTGTCTCACTGGAACGTACCAATGCAGAACTACACACAAATATGCCCTGAACCTGTACCCCTCCATAACCTCCCTGTCTCACTGGAACGTACCAATGCAGAACTCCACACAAATATGCCCTGAACCAGTACCCTCCATAACCTCCCTGTCTCACTGGAACGTACCAATGCAGAACTACACACAAATATGCCCTGAACCTGTACCCCTCCATAACCTCCCTGTCTCACTGGAACGTACCAATGCAGAACTCCACACAAATATGCCCTGAACCTGTACCCCTCCATAACTTCCCTGTCTCACAGGAAAGTCCCACTGCAGAACTCCACACAAATATGCCTTGAACCTGTACCCTCCATAACCTCCCAGTCTCACTGGAACGTACCATTGCAGAACACCACAGAAATATGCCCTGAACCTGTACCCTCCATAACCTCCCAGTCTCACTGGAACGTACCAATGCAGAACTCCACACAAATATGCCCTGAACCTGTACCCTCCATAAACTCCCTGTCTCACTGGAATGTCCAATGCAGAACTACACACAAATATGCCCTGAACCTGTACCCCTCCATAACCTCCCTGTCTCACTGGAACGCACCAATGCCGAACTCCACTCAAATATGCCCTGATCCTGTACCCGACCATAACCTCCCTGACTCACTGGAACGTACCACTGCAGAACTCCACACAAATATGCCCTGAACCTGTACCATCCATAACCTCCCAGTCTCACTGGAACGTACCAATGCAGAACTACACACAAATATGCCCTGAACTTGTACCCCTCCATAACCTCCCTGTCTCACTGGAACGTACCAATGCAGAACTCCACACAAATATGCCCTGAACCTGTACCCCTCCATAACTTCCCTGTCTCACTGGAACGCACCAATGCCGAACTCCACTCATATATGCCCTGAACCTGTCCCCCTCCATAACCTTCTGTCTCACTGGAACGTACCATTGCAGAACACCACACAAATATGCCCTGAAAGTGTACACGCCCATAACCTCCTTGTCTCACTGGAACGCACCAATGCCGAACTCCACACAAATTTGCCCTGAACGTGTACCCCTCCATAACCTCCCTGTCTCACTGGAACGTACCAATGCGGAACTCCCCACAAATATGGCCTGAACATGTACCCTCCATAACATCCCTGTCTCACTGGAACGTACCAATGCAGAACTCCACACAAATATGCCCTGAACCAGTACCCTCCATAACCTCCCTGTCTCACTGGAACGTACCAATGCAGAATTCCACACAAATATGCCCTGAACTTGTACCCGCCCATAACCTCCTTGTCTCACTGGAACGCACCAATGCAGAACTCCACACAAATTTGCCCTGAACCTGTACCCCTCAATAACCTCCCTGTCTCACTGGAACGTACCAATGCAGAACTCCACTCAAATATGCCCTGATCCTGTACCGTGCATAACCTCCCTGTCTCACTGGAACGTACCAATGCAGAATTCCACACAAATATGCCCTGAACGTGTACCCGCCCATAACTTCCTTGTCTCACTGGAACGCACCAATGCAGAACTCCACACAAATTTGCCCTGAACCAGTACCCCTCCATAAGCTCACTGTCTCACTGGAACGTACCAATGCAGAACTCCACACTAGTATGCCCTGAACCTGTACCCCTCCATAACCTCCCTGTCTCACTGGAACGCACCAATGCCGAACTCCACTCAAATATGCCCTGATCCTGTACCCGACCATAACCTCCCTGACTCACTGGAACGTACCACTGCAGAACTCCACACAAATATGCCCTGAACCTGTACCATCCATAACCTCCCAGTCTCACTGGAACGTACCAATGCAGAACTACACACAAATATGCCCTGAACCTGTACCCCTCCATAACCTCCCTGTCTCACTGGAACGTACCAATGCAGAACTCCACACAAATATGCCCTGAACCTGTACCCCTCCATAACTTCCCTGTCTCACTGGAACGCACCAATGCCGAACTCCACTCAAATATGCCCTGAACCTGTACCCCTCCATAGCCTTCTGTCTCACTGGAACGTACCATTGCAGTACACCACACAAATATGCCCTGAAAGTGTACCCGCCCATAACCTCCTTGTCTCACTGGAACGCACCAATGCCGAACTCCACACAAATTTGCCCTGAACCTGTACCCCTCCATAACCTCCCGGTCTCACTGGAACGTACCAATGCGGAACTCCACACAAATATGCCCTGAACCTGTACCCCTCCATAACTTCCCTGTCTCACTGGAACGCACCAATGCCGAACTCCACTCAAATATGCCCTGAAAGTGTACCCGCCCATAACCACCTTGTCTCACTGGAACGCACCAATGCAGAACTCCACCCAAATTTTCCCTGAACCTGTACCCCTCCATAACCTCCCTGTCGCACTGGAACGTACCAATGCAGAACTCCACACAAATATGCCCTGAACCTGTACCCTCCATAACCTCCCTGACTTACTGGAACGTACAAATGCAGAACTACACACAAATATGCCCTGGACCTGTACCCTCCATAACCTCCCTGACTCACTGGAACGTACAACTGCAGAACTACACTCAAATATGCACTGAACCTGTAGCCCTCCATAACCTCCCAGTCTCACTGGAACGTACCATTGCAGAACACCACACAAATATGCCCTGAACGTTTACCCGCCCATAAGATCCTTGTCTCACTGGAAAGTACCAACGCAGAACTCCATACAAATATGCCCTGAACCTGTACCCTCCATAACCTCCCTGACTCACTGGAACGTAGCAAAGCAGAACTACGCACAAATATGCCCTGAAGCTGTACCCGACCATAACCTCCCTGTCTCACTGGAACGTACCACAGAAGAACTCCACACAAATATGCCCTGAACCAGTACCCTCCATAACCTCCCTGTCTCACTGGAACGTACCAATGCAGAACTACACACAAATATGCCCTGAACCTGTACCCCTCCATAACCTCCCTGTCTCACTGGAACGTACCAATGCAGAACTCCACACAAATATGCCCTGAACCAGTACCCTCCATAACCTCCCTGTCTCACTGGAACGTACCAATGCAGAACTACACACAAATATGCCCTGAACCTGTACCCCTCCATAACCTCCCTGTCTCACTGGAACGTACCAATGCAGAACTCCACACAAATATGCCCTGAACCTGTACCCCTCCATAACTTCCCTGTCTCACAGGAAAGTCCCACTGCAGAACTCCACACAAATATGCCTTGAACCTGTACCCTCCATAACCTCCCAGTCTCACTGGAACGTACCATTGCAGAACACCACAGAAATATGCCCTGAACCTGTACCCTCCATAACCTCCCAGTCTCACTGGAACGTACCAATGCAGAACTCCACACAAATATGCCCTGAACCTGTACCCTCCATAAACTCCCTGTCTCACTGGAATGTACCAATGCAGAACTACACACAAATATGCCCTGAACCTGTACCCCTCCATAACCTCCCTGTCTCACTGGAACGTACCAATGCAGAACACCACACAAATATGCCCTGAACCTGTACCCCTCCATAACTTCCCTGTCTCACTTTGAAGTACCAATGCAGAACTCCACACAAATATGCCCTGAACCTGTACCCCTCAATAACCTCCCTGTCTCACTGGAACGTACCAATGCAGAACTCCACTCAAATATTCCCTGATCCTGTACCGTGCATAACCTCCCTGTCTCACTGGAACGTACCAATGCAGAACTCCACACAAATATGCCCTGAACCTGTACCCCTCCATAACCTTTTTGTCTCACTGGATCGTACCATTGCAGAACACCACACAAATATGCCCTGAAAGTGTACCCGCCCATAACCTCCTTGTCTCACTGGAACGCACCAATGCAGAACTCCACACAAATTTGCCCTGAACCTGTACCCCTCCATAACCTCCCTGTCTCACTGGAACGTACCAATGCAGAACTACACACAAATATGCCCTGAACCTGTACCCCTCCATAATCTCCCTGTCTCACTGGAACGTACCAATGCAGAACTCCACACAAATATGCCCTGAACCTGTACCCCTCCATAACCTCCCTGTCTCACAGGAAAGTACCAATGCAGAACTCCACACAAATATGCCCTGAACCTGTACCCTCCATAACCTCCCAGTCTCACTGGAACGTACCAATGCAGAACTCCACACAAATATGCCCTGAACCTGTACCCCTCCATAACTTCCCTGTCTCACTGGAAAGTACCAATGCAGAACTCCACACAAATATGCCCTGAACCTGTACCCGACCATAACCTCCCTGTCTCACTGGAACGTACCACTGCAGAACTCCACACAAATGTGCCCTGAACCTGTACACCACCATAACCTCCCTGTCTCACTGGAACGTACCAATGCAGAACTCCGCACAAATATGCTCTGAACCTGTACCCTCTATAACCTCCCTGTCTCACTGGAACGTACCAATGCAGAACTCCAGACAAATGTGCCCTGAACCTGTACACCTACATAACCTCCCTGTCTCACTAGAACGTACCAATGCAGAACTCCACACAAATATGCCCTGAACATGTAACCCTCCATAACCTCCCTGTCTCACTGGAACGTACCAATGCAGAACTCCACACAAATATGCCCTGAACCGGTACCCTCCATAACCTCCCTGTCTCACTGGAACGTACCAATGCAGAATTCCACACAAATATGCCCAGAACGTGTACCCGCCCATAACTTCCTTGTCTCACTGGAACGCACCAATGCAGAACTCCACACAAATTTGCCCTGAACCAGTACCCCTCCATAAGCTCACTGTCTCACTGGAACGTACCAATGCAGAACTCCACACTAGTATGCCCTGAACCTGTACCCCTCCATAACCTCCCTGTCTCACTGGAACGCACCAATGCCGAACTCCACTCAAATATGCCCTGATCCTGTACCCGACCATAACCTCCCTGACTCACTGGAACGTACCACTGCAGAACTCCACACAAATATGCCCTGAACCTGTACCATCCATAACCTCCCAGTCTCACTGGAACGTACCAATGCAGAACTACACACAAATATGCCCTGAACCTGTACCCCTCCATAACCTCCCTGTCTCACTGGAACGTACCAATGCAGAACTCCACACAAATATGCCCTGAACCTGTACCCCTCCATAACTTCCCTGTCTCACTGGAACGCACCAATGCCGAACTCCACTCATATATGCCCTGAACCTGTCCCCCTCCATAACCTTCTGTCTCACTGGAACGTACCATTGCAGAACACCACACAAATATGCCCTGAAAGTGTACACGCCCATAACCTCCTTGTCTCACTGGAACGCACCAATGCCGAACTCCACACAAATTTGCCCTGAACGTGTACCCCTCCATAACCTCCCTGTCTCACTGGAACGTACCAATGCGGAACTCCCCACAAATATGGCCTGAACATGTACCCTCCATAACATCCCTGTCTCACTGGAACGTACCAATGCAGAACTCCACACAAATATGCCCTGAACCAGTACCCTCCATAACCTCCCTGTCTCACTGGAACGTACCAATGCAGAATTCCACACAAATATGCCCTGAACGTGTACCCGCCCATAACCTCCTTGTCTCACTGGAACGCACCAATGCAGAACTCCACACAAATTTGCCCTGAACCTGTACCCCTCAATAACCTCCCTGTCTCACTGGAACGTACCAATGCAGAACTCCACTCAAATATGCCCTGATCCTGTACCGTGCATAACCTCCCTGTCTCACTGGAACGTACCAATGCAGAATTCCACACAAATATGCCCTGAACGTGTACCCGCCCATAACTTCCTTGTCTCACTGGAACGCACCAATGCAGAACTCCACACAAATTTGCCCTGAACCAGTACCCCTCCATAAGCTCACTGTCTCACTGGAACGTACCAATGCAGAACTCCACACTAGTATGCCCTGAACCTGTACCCCTCCATAACCTCCCTGTCTCACTGGAAAGCACCAATGCCGAACTCCACTCAAATATGCCCTGATCCTGTACCCGACCATAACCTCCCTGACTCACTGGAACGTACCACTGCAGAACTCCACACAAATATGCCCTGAACCTGTACCATCCATAAACTCCCAGTCTCACTGGAACGTACCAATGCAGAACTCCACTCAAATATGCCCTGATCCTGTACCGTGCATAACCTCCCTGTCTCACTGGAACGTACCAATGCAGAATTCCACACAAATATGCCCTGAACGTGTACCCGCCCATAACTTCCTTGTCTCACTGGAACGCACCAATGCAGAACTCCACACAAATTTGCCCTGAACCAGTACCCCTCCATAAGCTCACTGTCTCACTGGAACGTACCAATGCAGAACTCCACACTAGTATGCCCTGAACCTGTACCCCTCCATAACCTCCCTGTCTCACTGGAACGTACCAATGCAGAACTACACACAAATATGCCCTGAACCTGTACCCCTCCATAATCTCCCTGTCTCACTGGAACGTACCAATGCAGAACTCCACACAAATATGCCCTGAACCTGTACCCCTCCATAACTTCCCTGTCTCACTGGAACGCACCAATGCCGAACTCCACTCAAATATGCCCTGAACCTGTACCCCTCCATAGCCTTCTGTCTCACTGGAACGTACCAATGCAGAATTCCACACAAATATGCCCTGAACGTGTACCCGCCCATAACCTCCTTGTCTCACTGGAACGCACCAATGCAGAAATCCACACAAATTTGCCCTGAACCTGTACCCCTCAATAACCTCCCTGTCTCACTGGAACGTACCAATGCAGAACTCCACTCAAATATGCCCTGATCCTGTACCGTGCATAACCTCCCTGTCTCACTGGAACGTACCAATGCAGAATTCCACACAAATATGCCCTGAACGTGTACCCGCCCATAACTTCCTTGTCTCACTGGAACGCACCAATGCAGAACTCCACACAAATTTGCCCTGAACCAGTACCCCTCCATAAGCTCACTGTCTCACTGGAACGTACCAATGCAGAACTCCACACTAGTATGCCCTGAACCTGTACCCCTCCATAACCTCCCTGTCTCACTGGAACGCACCAATGCCGAACTCCACTCAAATATGCCCTGATCCTGTACCCGACCATAACCTCCCTGACTCACTGGAACGTACCACTGCAGAACTCCACACAAATATGCCCTGAACCTGTACCATCCATAACCTCCCAGTCTCACTGGAACGTACCAATGCAGAACTACACACAAATATGCCCTGAACCTGTACCCCTCCATAACCTCCCTGTCTCACTGGAACGTACCAATGCAGAACTCCACACAAATATGCCCTGAACCTGTACCCCTCCATAACTTCCCTGTCTCACTGGAACGCACCAATGCCGAACTCCACTCAAATATGCCCTGAACCTGTACCCCTCCATAGCCTTCTGTCTCACTGGAACGTACCATTGCAGTACACCACACAAATATGCCCTGAAAGTGTACCCGCCCATAACCTCCTTGTCTCACTGGAACGCACCAATGCCGAACTCCACACAAATTTGCCCTGAACCTGTACCCCTCCATAACCTCCCTGTCTCACTGGAACGTACCAATGCGGAACTCCACACAAATATGCCCTGAACCTGTACCCCTCCACAACTTCCCTGTCTCACTGGAACGCACCAATGCCGAACTCCACTCAAATATGCCCTGAAAGTGTACCCGCCCATAACCACCTTGTCTCACTGGAACGCACCAATGCAGAACTCCACCCAAATTTTCCCTGAACCTGTACCCCTCCATAACCTCCCTGTCGCACTGGAACGTACCAATGCAGAACTCCACACAAATATGCCCTGAACCTGTACCCTCCATAACCTCCCTGACTCACTGGAACGTACAAATGCAGAACTACACACAAATATGCCCTGAACCTGTACCCTCCATAACGTCCCTGACTCACTGGAACGTACAACTGCAGAACTACACTCAAATATGCACTGAACCTGTAGCCCTCCATAACCTCCCAGTCTCACTGGAACGTACCATTGCAGAACACCACACAAATATGCCCTGAACGTTTACCCGCCCATAAGATCCTTGTCTCACTGGAAAGTACCAACGCAGAACTCCATACAAATATGCCCTGAACCTCTACCCTCCATAACCTCCCTGACTCACTGGAACGTAGCAAAGCAGAACTACGCACAAATATGCCCTGAAGCTGTACCCGACCATAACCTCCCTGTCTCACTGGAACGTACCACAGAAGAACTCCACACAAATATGCCCTGAACCAGTACCCTCCATAACCTCCCTGTCTCACTGGAACGTACCAATGCAGAACTACACACAAATATGCCCTGAACCTGTACCCCTCCATAACCTCCCTGTCTCACTGGAACGTACCAATGCAGAACTCCACACAAATATGCCCTGAACCTGTACCCCTCCATAACTTCCCTGTCTCACAGGAAAGTCCCACTGCAGAACTCCACACAAATATGCCTTGAACCTGTACCCTCCATAACCTCCCAGTCTCACTGGAACGTACCATTGCAGAACACCACAGAAATATGCCCTGAACCTGTACCCTCCATAACCTCCCAGTCTCACTGGAACGTACCAATGCAGAACACCACACAAGTATGCCCTGAACCTGTACCCTCCATAAACTCCCTGTCTCACTGGAATGTACCAATGCAGAACTACACACAAATATGCCCTGAACCTGTACCCCTCCATAACCTCCCTGTCTCACTGGAACGTACCAATGCAGAACACCACACAAATATGCCCTGAACCTGTACCCCTCCATAACTTCCCTGTCTCACTTTAAAGTACCAATGCAGAACTCCACACAAATATGCCCTGAACCTGTACCCCTCAATAACCTCCCTGTCTCACTGGAACGTACCAATGCAGAACTCCACTCAAATATTCCCTGATCCTGTACCGTGCATAACCTCCCTGTCTCACTGGAACGTACCAATGCAGAACTCCACACAAATATGCCCTGAACCTGTACCCCTCCATAACCTTTTTGTCTCACTGGATCGTACCATTGCAGAACACCACACAAATATGCCCTGAAAGTGTACCCGCCCATAACCTCCTTGTCTCACTGGAACGCACCAATGCAGAACTCCACACAAATTTGCCCTGAACCTGTACCCCTCCATAACCTCCCTGTCTCACTGGAACGTACCAATGCAGAACTACACACAAATATGCCCTGAACCTGTACCCCTCCATAATCTCCCTGTCTCACTGGAACGTACCAATGCAGAACTCCACACAAATATGCCCTGAACCTGTACCCCTCCATAACCTCGCTGTCTCACAGGAAAGTACCAATGCAGAACTCCACACAAATATGCCCTGAACCTGTACCCTCCATAACCTCCCAGTCTCACTGGAACGTACCATTGCAGAACACCACAGAAATATGCCCTGAACGTTTACCCGCCCATAAAATCCTTGTCTCACTGGAACGTACCAACGCAGAACTCCACACAAATATGCCCTGAACCTGTACCCTCCATAACCTCCCTGTCTCACTGGAACGTACCAATGCAGAACTCCACACAAATATGCCCTGAACCTGTACCCCTCCATAACCTCCCTGTCTCACTGGAACGTACCAATGCAGAACACCACACAAGTATGCCCTGAACCTGTACCCCTCCATAACTTCCCTGTCTCACTGGAAAGTACCAATGCAGAACTCCACACAAATATGCCCTGAACCTGTACCCGACCATAACCTCCCTGTCTCACTGGAACGTACCACTGCAGAACTCCACACAAATGTGACCTGAACCTGTACACCACCATAACCTCCCTGTCTCACTGGAACGTACCAATGCAGAACTCCGCACAAATATGCTCTGAACCTGTACCCTCTATAACCTCCCTGTCTCACTGGAACGTACCAATGCAGAACTCCAGACAAATGTGCCCTGAACCTGTACACCTACATAACCTCCCTGTCTCACTGGAACGTACCAATGCAGAACTTCACACAAATATGCCCTGAACATGTAACCCTCCATAACCTCCCTGTCTCACTGGAACGTACCAATGCAGAACTCCACACAAATATGCCCTGAACCGGTACCCTCCATAACCTCCCTGTCTCACTGGAACGTACCAATGCAGAATTCCACACAAATATGCCCAGAACGTGTATCCGCCCATAACTTCCTTGTCTCACTGGAACGCACCAATGCAGAACTCCACACAAATTTGCCCTGAACCAGTACCCCTCCATAAGCTCACTGTCTCACTGGAACGTACCAATGCAGAACTCCACACTAGTATGCCCTGAACCTGTACCCCTCCATAACCTCCCTGTCTCACTGGAACGCACCAATGCCGAACTCCACTCAAATATGCCCTGATCCTGTACCCGACCATAACCTCCCTGACTCACTGGAACGTACCACTGCAGAACTCCACACAAATATGCCCTGAACCTGTACCATCCATAACCTCCCAGTCTCACTGGAACGTACCAATGCAGAACTACACACAAATATGCCCTGAACCTGTACCCCTCCATAACCTCCCTGTCTCACTGGAACGTACCAATGCAGAACTCCACACAAATATGCCCTGAACCTGTACCCCTCCATAACTTCCCTGTCTCACTGGAACGCACCAATGCCGAACTCCACTCAAATATGCCCTGAACCTGTACCCCTCCATAACCTTCTGTCTCACTGGAACGTACCATTGCAGTACACCACACAAATATGCCCTGAAAGTGTACCCGCCCATAACCTCCTTGTCTCACTGGAACGCACCAATGCCGAACTCCACACAAATTTGCCCTGAACCTGTACCCCTCCATAACCTCCCTGTCTCACTGGAACGTACCAATGCGGAACTCCACACAAATATGCCCTGAACCTGTACCCCTCCATAACTTCCCTGCCTCACTGGAACGCACCAATGCCGAACTCCACTCAAATATGCCCTGAAAGTGTACCCGCCCATAACCACCTTGTCTCACTGGAACGCACCAATGCAGAACTCCACCCAAATTTTCCCTGAACCTGTACCCCTCCATAACCTCCCTGTCGCACTGGAACGGACCAATGCAGAACTCCACACAAATATGCCCTGAGCCTGTACCCTCCATAACCTCCCTGACTCACTGGAACGTACAAATGCAGAACTACACACAAATATGCCCTGAAAGTGTACCCTCCATAACCTCCCTGTCTCACTGGAACGTACAACTGCAGAACTACTCTCAAATATGCACTGAACCTGTAGCCCTCCATAACCTCCCAGTCTCACTGGAACGTACCATTGCAGAACACCACACAAATATGCCCTGAACGTTTACCCGCCCATAAGATCCTTGTCTCACTGGAAAGTAGCAACGCAGAACTCCATACAAATATGCCCTGAACCTGTACCCTCCATAACCTCCCTGACTCACTGGAACGTAGCAAAGCAGAACTACGCACAAATATGCCCTGAAGCTGTACCCGACCATAACCTCCCTGTCTCACTGGAACGTACCACAGAAGAACTCCACACAAATATGCCCTGAACCAGTACCCTCCATAACCTCCCTGTCTCACTGGAACGTACCAATGCAGAACTACACACAAATATGCCCTGAACCTGTACCCCTCCATAACCTCCCTGTCTCACTGGAACGTACCAATGCAGAACTCCACACAAATATGCCCTGAACCTGTACCCCTCCATAACTTCCATGTCTCACAGGAAAGTCCCACTGCAGAACTCCACACAAATATGCCTTGAACCTGTACCCTCCATAACCTCCCAGTCTCACTGGAACGTACCATTGCAGAACACCACAGAAATATGCCCTGAACCTGTACCCTCCATAACCTCCCAGTCTCACTGGAACGTACCAATGCAGAACTACGCACAAATATGCCCTGAACCTGTACCCTCCATAAACTCCCTGTCTCACTGGAATGTACCAATGCAGAACTACACACAAATATGCCCTGAACCTGTACCCCTCCATAACCTCCCTGTTTCACTGGAACGTACCAATGCAGAACACCACACAAATATGCCCTGAACCTGTACCCCTCCATAACTTCCCTGTCTCACTTTAAAGTACCAATGCAGAACTCCACACAAATATGCCCTGAACCTGACCCCTCAATAACCTCCCTGTCTCACTGGAACGTACCAATGCAGAACTCCACTCAAATATTCCCTGATCCTGTACCGTGCATAACCTCCCTGTCTCACTGGAACGTACCAATGCAGAACTCCACACAAATATGCCCTGAACCTGTACCCCTCCATAACCTTTTTGTCTCACTGGATCGTACCATTGCAGAACACCACACAAATATGCCCTGAAAGTGTACCCGCCCATAACCTCCTTGTCTCACTGGAACGCACCAATGCAGAACTCCACACAAATTTGCCCTGAACCTGTACCCCTCCATAACCTCCCTGTCTCACTGGAACGTACCAATGCAGAACTACACACAAATATGCCCTGAACCTGTACCCCTCCATAATCTCCCTGTCTCACTGGAACGTACCAATGCAGAACTCCACACAAATATGCCCTGAACCTGTACCCCTCCATAACCTCCCTGTCTCACAGGAAAGTACCAATGCAGAACTCCACACAAATATGCCCTGAACCTGTACCCTCCATAACCTCCCAGTCTCACTGGAACGTACCATTGCAGAACACCACAGAAATATGCCCTGAACGTTTACCCGCCCAGAAAATCCTTGTCTCACTGGAACGTACCAACGCAGAACTCCACACAAATATGCCCTGAACCTGTACCCTCCATAACCTCCCTGTCTCACTGGAACGTACCAATGCAGAACTCCACACAAATATGCCCTGAACCTGTACCCCTCCATAACCTCCCTGTCTCACTGGAACGTACCAATGCAGAACACCACACAAGTATGCCCTGAACCTGTACCCCTCCATAACTTCCCTGTCTCACTGGAAAGTACCAATGCAGAACTCCACACAAATATGCCCTGAACCTGTACCCGACCATAACCTCCCTGTCTCACTGGAACGTACCACTGCAGAACTCCACACAAATGTGCCCTGAACCTGTACACCACCATAACCTCCCTGTCTCACTGGAACGTACCAATGCAGAACTCCGCACAAATATGCTCTGAACCTGTACCCTCTATAACCTCCCTGTCTCACTGGAACGTACCAATGCAGAACTCCAGACAAATGTGCCCTGAACCTGTACACCTCCATAACCTCCCTGTCTCACTGGAACGTACCAATGCAGAACTCCACACAAATATGCCCTGAACATGTAACCCTCCATAACCTCCCTGTCTCACTGGAACGTACCAATGCAGAACTCCACACAAATATGCCCTGAACCGGTACCCTCCATAACCTCCCTGTCTCACTGGAACGTACCAATGCAGAATTCCACACAAATATGCCCAGAACGTGTACCCGCCCATAACCTCCTTGTCTCACTGGAACGCACCAATGCAGAACTCCACACAAATTTGCCCTGAACCTGTACCCCTCAATAACCTCCCTGTCTCACTGGAACGTACCAATGCAGAACTCCACTCAAATATTCCCTGATCCTGTACCGTGCATAACATCCCAGTCTCACTGGAACGTACCAATGCAGAATTCCACACAAATATGCCCTGAACGTGTACCCGCCCATAACCTCCTTGTCTCACTGGAACGCACCAATGCAGAACGCCGCACCAATTTGCCCCGAACCTGTTCCCCTCCATAACCTCCCTGTCTCACTGGAACGTACCACTGCAGAACTCCACACAAATATGCACTGAACCTGTACCCTCCATAAACTCCCTGTCTCACTGGAACGTACCAATGCAGAACTACACACAAATATGCCCTGAACCTGTACCCCTCCATAATCTCCCTGTCTCACTGGAACGTACCAATGCAGAACTCCACAGAAATATGCCCTGAACGTTTACCCGCCCACAAAATCCTTGTCTCACTGGAACGTACCAACGCAGAACTCCACACAAATATGCCCTGAACCTGTACCCTACATAACCTCCCTGTCTCACTGGAACGTACCAATGCAGAACTCCACACAAATATGCCCTGAACCTGTACCCCTCCATAACCTCCCAGTCTCACTGGAACGTACCAATGCAGAACACCACACAAGTATGCCCTGAACCTGTACCCCTCCATAACTTCCCTGTCTCACTGGAAAGTACCAATGCAGAACTCCACACAAATATGCCCTGAACCTGTACCCGACCATAATCTCCCTGTCTCACTGGAACGTACCACTGCAGAACTCCACACAAATGTGCCCTGAACCTGTACACCACCATAACCTCCCTGTCTCACTGGAACGTACCAATGCAGAACTCCGCACAAATATGCTCTGAACCTGTACCCTCTATAACCTCCCTGTCTCACTGGAACGTACCAATGCAGAACTCCAGACAAATGTGCCCTGAACCGGTACCCTCCATAACCTCCCTGTCTCACTGGAACGTACCAAAGCAGAATTCCACACAAATATGCCCTGAACGTGTACCCGCCCATAACCTCCTTGTCTCTCTGGAACGCACCAATGCAGAACTCCAAACAAATTTGCCCTGAACCTGTACCTCTCAATAACCTCCCTGTCTCACTGGAACGTACCAATGCAGAACTCCACTCAAATATTCCCTGATCCTGTACCGTGCATAACCTCCCAGTCTCACTGGAACGTACCAATGCAGAATTCCACACAAATATGCCCTGAACGTGTACCCGCCCATAACCTCCTTGTCTCACTGGAACGCACCAATGCAGAACGCCACACCAATTTGCCCCGAACCTGTACCCCTCCATAACCTCCCTGTCTCACTGGAACGTACCAATGCAGAACTCCACACAAGTATGCCCTGAACCTGTACCCCTCCATAACCTCCCTGTCTCACTGGAACGTACCAATGCGGAACTCCACACAAGTATGGCCTGAACCTGTACCCCTCCATAACCTCCCTGTCTCACTGGACCGCACCAATGCCGAACTCCACTCAAATATGCCCTGAAAGTGTACCCGCCCATAACCACCTTGTCTCACTGGAACGCACCAATGCAGAACTCCACACAAATTTTCCCTGAACCTGTACCCCTCCATAACCTCCCTGTCGCACTGGAACGTACCAATGCAGAACTCCACACAAATATGCCCTGAACCTGTACCCTCCATAACCTCCCTGACTCACTAGAACGTACAAATGCAGAACTACACACAAATATGCCCTGAACCTGTAACCTCCATAACCTCCCTGACTCACTGGAACGTACAACTGCAGAACTAAACTCAAATATGCACTGAACCTGTACCCCTCCATAACCTCCCAGTCTCACTGGAACGTACCATTGCAGAACACCACACAAATATGCCCTGAACGTTTACCCGCCCATAAGATCCTTGTCTCACTGGAACGTACCAACGCAGAACTCCATACAAATATGCCCTGAACCTGTACCCTCCATAACCTCCCTGACTCACTGGAACGTAGCAAAGCAGAACTACGCACAAATATGCCCTGAACCTGTACCCTCCATAAACTCCCTGTCTCACTGGAATGTACCAATGCAGAACTACACACAAATATGCCCTGAACCTGTACCCCTCCATAACCTCCCTGTTTCACTGGAACGTACCAATGCAGAACACCACACAAATATGCCCTGAACCTGTACCCCTCCATAACTTCCCTGTCTCACTTTAAAGTACCAATGCAGAACTCCACACAAATATGCCCTGAACCTGACCCCTCAATAACCTCCCTGTCTCACTGGAACGTACCAATGCAGAACTCCACTCAAATATTCCCTGATCCTGTACCGTGCATAACCTCCCTGTCTCACTGGAACGTACCAATGCAGAACTCCACACAAATATGCCCTGAACCTGTACCCCTCCATAACCTTTTTGTCTCACTGGATCGTACCATTGCAGAACACCACACAAATATGCCCTGAAATTGTACCCGCCCATAACCTCCTTGTCTCACTGGAACGCACCAATGCAGAACTCCACACAAATTTGCCCTGAACCTGTACCCCTCCATAACCTCCCTGTCTCACTGGAACGTACCAATGCAGAACTACACACAAATATGCCCTGAACCTGTACCCCTCCATAATCTCCCTGTCTCACTGGAACGTACCAATGCAGAACTCCACACAAATATGCCCTGAACCTGTACCCCTCCATAACCTCCCTGTCTCACAGGAAAGTACCAATGCAGAACTCCACACAAATATGCCCTGAACCTGTACCCTCCATAACCTCCCAGTCTCACTGGAACGTACCATTGCAGAACACCTCAGAAATATGCCCTGAACGTTTACCCGCCCAGAAAATCCTTGTCTCACTGGAACGTACCAACGCAGAACTCCACACAAATATGCCCTGAACCTGTACCCTCCATAACCTCCCTGTCTCACTGGAACGTACCAATGCAGAACTCCACACAAATATGCCCTGAACCTGTACCCCTCCATAACCTCCCTGTCTCACTGGAACGTACCAATGCAGAACACCACACAAGTATGCCCTGAACCTGTACCCCTCCATAACTTCCCTGTCTCACTGGAAAGTACCAATGCAGAACTCCACACAAATATGCCCTGAACCTGTACCCGACCATAACCTCCCTGTCTCACTGGAACGTACCACTGCAGAACTCCACACAAATGTGCCCTGAACCTGTACACCACCATAACCTCCCTGTCTCACTGGAACGTACCAATGCAGAACTCCGCACAAATATGCTCTGAACCTGTACCCTCTATAACCTCCCTGTCTCACTGGAACGTACCAATGCAGAACTCCAGACAAATGTGCCCTGAACCTGTACACCTCCATAACCTCCCTGTCTCACTGGAACGTACCAATGCAGAACTCCACACAAATATGCCCTGAACATGTAACCCTCCATAACCTCCCTGTCTCACTGGAACGTACCAATGCAGAACTCCACACAAATATGCCCTGAACCGGTACCCTCCATAACCTCCCTGTCTCACTGGAACGTACCAATGCAGAATTCCACACAAATATGCCCAGAACGTGTACCCGCCCATAACCTCCTTGTCTCACTGGAACGCACCAATGCAGAACTCCACACAAATTTGCCCTGAACCTGTACCCCTCAATAACCTCCCTGTCTCACTGGAACGTACCAATGCAGAACTCCACTCAAATATTCCCTGATCCTGTACCGTGCATAACATCCCAGTCTCACTGGAACGTACCAATGCAGAATTCCACACAAATATGCCCTGAACGTGTACCCGCCCATAACCTCCTTGTCTCACTGGAACGCACCAATGCAGAACGCCGCACCAATTTGCCCCGAACCTGTTCCCCTCCATAACCTCCCTGTCTCACTGGAACGTACCACTGCAGAACTCCACACAAATATGCACTGAACCTGTACCCTCCATAAACTCCCTGACTCACTGGAACGTACCAATGCAGAACTACACACAAATATGCCCTGAACCTGTACCCCTCCATAATCTCCCTGTCTCACTGGAACGTACCAATGCAGAACTCCACAGAAATATGCCCTGAACGTTTACCCGCCCACAAAATCCTTGTCTCACTGGAACGTACCAACGCAGAACTCCACACAAATATGCCCTGAACCTGTACCCTACATAACCTCCCTGTCTCACTGGAACGTACCAATGCAGAACTCCACACAAATATGCCCTGAACCTGTACCCCTCCATAACCTCCCAGTCTCACTGGAACGTACCAATGCAGAACACCACACAAGTATGCCCTGAACCTGTACCCCTCCATAACTTCCCTGTCTCACTGGAAAGTACCAATGCAGAACTCCACACAAATATGCCCTGAACCTGTACCCGACCATAATCTCCCTGTCTCACTGGAACGTACCACTGCAGAACTCCACACAAATGTGCCCTGAACCTGTACACCACCATAACCTCCCTGTCTCACTGGAACGTACCAATGCAGAACTCCGCACAAATATGCTCTGAACCTGTACCCTCTATAACCTCCCTGTCTCACTGGAACGTACCAATGCAGAACTCCAGACAAATGTGCCCTGAACCGGTACCCTCCATAACCTCCCTGTCTCACTGGAACGTACCAAAGCAGAATTCCACACAAATATGCCCTGAACGTGTACCCGCCCATAACCTCCTTGTCTCTCTGGAACGCACCAATGCAGAACTCCAAACAAATTTGCCCTGAACCTGTACCTCTCAATAACCTCCCTGTCTCACTGGAACGTACCAATGCAGAACTCCACTCAAATATTCCCTGATCCTGTACCGTGCATAACCTTCCAGTCTCACTGGAACGTACCAATGCAGAATTCCACACAAATATGCCCTGAACGTGTACCCGCCCATAACCTCCTTGTCTCACTGGAACGCACCAATGCAGAACGCCACACCAATTTGCCCCGAACCTGTACCCCTCCATAACCTCCCTGTCTCACTGGAACGTACCAATGCAGAACTCCACACAAGTATGCCCTGAACCTGTACCCCTCCATAACCTCCCTGTCTCACTGGAACGTACCAATGCGGAACTCCACACAAGTATGGCCTGAACATGTACCCTCCATAACCTCACTGTCTCACTGGAACGTACCAATGCAGAACTCCACACAAATATGCCCTGAACCTGTACCCCTACATAACTTCCCTGTCTCACTGGACCGCACCAATGCCGAACTCCACTCAAATATGCCCTGAAAGTGTACCCGCCCATAACCACCTTGTCTCACTGGAACGCACCAATGCAGAACTCCACACAAATTTTCCCTGAACCTGTACCCCTCCATAACCTCCCTGTCGCACTGGAACGTACCAATGCAGAACTCCACACAAATATGCCCTGAACCTGTACCCTCCATAACCTCCCTGACTCACTAGAACGTACAAATGCAGAACTACACACAAATATGCCCTGAACCTGTACCCTCCATAACCTCCCTGACTCACTGGAACGTACAACTGCAGAACTAAACTCAAATATGCACTGAACCTGTACCCCTCCATAACCTCCCAGTCTCACTGGAACGTACCATTGCAGAACACCACACAAATATGCCCTGAACGTTTACCCGCCCAGAAAATCCTTGTCTCACTGGAACGTACCAACGCAGAACTCCACACAAATATGCCCTGAACCTGTACCCTCCATAACCTCCCTGTCTCACTGGAACGTACCAATGCAGAACTCCACACAAATATGCCCTGAACCTGTACCCCTCCATAACCTCCCTGTCTCACTGGAACGTACCAATGCAGAACACCACACAAGTATGCCCTGAACCTGTACCCCTCCATAACTTCCCTGTCTCACTGGAAAGTACCAATGCAGAACTCCACACAAATATGCCCTGAACCTGTACCCGACCATAACCTCCCTGTCTCACTGGAACGTACCACTGCAGAACTCCACACAAATGTGCCCTGAACCTGTACACCACCATAACCTCCCTGTCTCACTGGAACGTACCAATGCAGAACTCCGCACAAATATGCTCTGAACCTGTACCCTCTATAACCTCCCTGTCTCACTGGAACGTACCAATGCAGAACTCCAGACAAATGTGCCCTGAACCTGTACACCTCCATAACCTCCCTGTCTCACTGGAACGTACCAATGCAGAACTCCACACAAATATGCCCTGAACATGTAACCCTCCATAACCTCCCTGTCTCACTGGAACGTACCAATGCAGAACTCCACACAAATATGCCCTGAACCGGTACCCTCCATAACCTCCCTGTCTCACTGGAACGTACCAATGCAGAATTCCACACAAATATGCCCAGAACGTGTACCCGCCCATAACCTCCTTGTCTCACTGGAACGCACCAATGCAGAACTCCACACAAATTTGCCCTGAACCTGTACCCCTCAATAACCTCACTGTCTCACTGGAACGTACCAATGCAGAACTCCACTCAAATATTCCCTGATCCTGTACCGTGCATAACATCCCAGTCTCACTGGAACGTACCAATGCAGAATTCCACACAAATATGCCCTGAACGTGTACCCGCCCATAACCTCCTTGTCTCACTGGAACGCACCAATGCAGAACGCCGCACCAATTTGCCCCGAACCTGTTCCCCTCCATAACCTCCCTGTCTCACTGGAACGTACCACTGCAGAACTCCACACAAATATGCACTGAACCTGTACCCTCCATAAACTCCCTGTCTCACTGGAACGTACCAATGCAGAACTACACACAAATATGCCCTGAACCTGTACCCCTCCATAATCTCCCTGTCTCACTGGAACGTACCAATGCAGAACTCCACAGAAATATGCCCTGAACGTTTACCCGCCCACAAAATCCTTGTCTCACTGGAACGTACCAACGCAGAACTCCACACAAATATGCCCTGAACCTGTACCCTACATAACCTCCCTGTCTCACTGGAACGTACCAATGCAGAACTCCACACAAATATGCCCTGAACCTGTACCCCTCCATAACCTCCCAGTCTCACTGGAACGTACCAATGCAGAACACCACACAAGTATGCCCTGAACCTGTACCCCTCCATAACTTCCCTGTCTCACTGGAAAGTACCAATGCAGAACTCCACACAAATATGCCCTGAACCTGTACCCGACCATAATCTCCCTGTCTCACTGGAACGTACCACTGCAGAACTCCACACAAATGTGCCCTGAACCTGTACACCACCATAACCTCCCTGTCTCACTGGAACGTACCAATGCAGAACTCCGCACAAATATGCTCTGAACCTGTACCCTCTATAACCTCCCTGTCTCACTGGAACGTACCAATGCAGAACTCCAGACAAATGTGCCCTGAACCGGTACCCTCCATAACCTCCCTGTCTCACTGGAACGTACCAAAGCAGAATTCCACACAAATATGCCCTGAACGTGTACCCGCCCATAACCTCCTTGTCTCTCTGGAACGCACCAATGCAGAACTCCAAACAAATTTGCCCTGAACCTGTACCTCTCAATAACCTCCCTGTCTCACTGGAACGTACCAATGCAGAACTCCACTCAAATATTCCCTGATCCTGTACCGTGCATAACCTCCCAGTCTCACTGGAACGTACCAATGCAGAATTCCACACAAATATGCCCTGAACGTGTACCCGCCCATAACCTCCTTGTCTCACTGGAACGCACCAATGCAGAACGCCACACCAATTTGCCCCGAACCTGTACCCCTCCATAACCTCCCTGTCTCACTGGAACGTACCAATGCAGAACTCCACACAAGTATGCCCTGAACCTGTACCCCTCCATAACCTCCCTGTCTCACTGGAACGTACCAATGCGGAACTCCACACAAGTATGGCCTGAACATGTACCCTCCATAACCTCACTGTCTCACTGGAACGTACCAATGCAGAACTCCACACAAATATGCCCTGAACCTGTACCCCTACATAACTTCCCTGTCTCACTGGACCGCACCAATGCCGAACTCCACTCAAATATGCCCTGAAAGTGTACCCGCCCATAACCACCTTGTCTCACTGGAACGCACCAATGCAGAACTCCACACAAATTTTCCCTGAACCTGTACCCCTCCATAACCTCCCTGTCGCACTGGAACGTACCAATGCAGAACTCCACACAAATATGCCCTGAACCTGTACCCCTCCATAACCTCCCAGTCTCACTGGAACGTACCATTGCAGAACACCACACAAATATGCCCTGAACGTTTACCCGCCCATAAGATCCTTGTCTCACTGGAACGTACCAATGCAGAACTCCACACAAATATGCCCTGAACCTGTACCCCTCCATAACCTCTCAGTCTCACTGGAACGTACCAATGCAGAACACCACACAAGTATGCCCTGAACCTGTACCCCTCCATAACTTCCCTGTCTCACTGGAAAGTACCAATGCAGAACTCCACACAAATATGCCCTGAACCTGTACCCGACCATAATCTCCCTGTCTCACTGGAACGTACCACTGCAGAACTCCACACAAATGTGCCCTGAACCTGTACACCACCATAACCTCCCTGTCTCACTGGAACGTACCAATGCAGAACTCCGCACAAATATGCTCTGAACCTGTACCCTCTATAACCTCCCTGTCTCACTGGAACGTACCAATGCAGAACTCCAGACAAATGTGCCCTGAACCGGTACCCTCCATAACCTCCCTGTCTCACTGGAACGTACCAAAGCAGAATTCCACACAAATATGCCCTGAACGTGTACCCGCCCATAACCTCCTTGTCTCTCTGGAACGCACCAATGCAGAACTCCAAACAAATTTGCCCTGAACCTGTACCTCTCAATAACCTCCCTGTCTCACTGGAACGTACCAATGCAGAACTCCACTCAAATATTCCCTGATCCTGTACCGTGCATAACCTCCCAGTCTCACTGGAACGTACCAATGCAGAATTCCACACAAATATGCCCTGAACGTGTACCCGCCCATAACCTCCTTGTCTCACTGGAACGCACCAATGCAGAACGCCACACCAATTTGCCCCGAACCTGTACCCCTCCATAACCTCCCTGTCTCACTGGAACGTACCAATGCAGAACTCCACACAAGTATGCCCTGAACCTGTACCCCTCCATAACCTCCCTGTCTCACTGGAACGTACCAATGCGGAACTCCACACAAGTATGGCCTGAACATGTACCCTCCATAACCTCACTGTCTCACTGGAACGTACCAATGCAGAACTCCACACAAATATGCCCTGAACCTGTACCCCTACATAACTTCCCTGTCTCACTGGACCGCACCAATGCCGAACTCCACTCAAATATGCCCTGAAAGTGTACCCGCCCATAACCACCTTGTCTCACTGGAACGCACCAATGCAGAACTCCACACAAATTTTCCCTGAACCTGTACCCCTCCATAACCTCCCTGTCGCACTGGAACGTACCAATGCAGAACTCCACACAAATATGCCCTGAACCTGTACCCCTCCATAACCTCCCAGTCTCACTGGAACGTACCATTGCAGAACACCACACAAATATGCCCTGAACGTTTACCCGCCCATAAGATCCTTGTCTCACTGGAACGTACCAACGCAGAACTCCATACAAATATGCCCTGAACCTGTACCCTCCATAACCTCCCTGACTCACTGGAACGTAGCAAAGCAGAACTACGCACAAATATGCCCTGAACCTGTACCCGACCATAACCTCCCTGTCTCACTGGAACGTACCACAGAAGAACTCCACACAAATATGCCCTGAACCAGTACCCTCCATAACCTCCCTGTCTCACTGGAACGTACCAATGCAGAACTACACACAAATATGCCCTGAACCTGTACCCCTCCATAACCTCCCTGTCTCACTGGAACGTACCAATGCAGAACTCCACACAAATATGCCCTGAACCTGTACCCCTCCATAACTTCCCTGTCTCACAGGAAAGTCCCACTGCAGAACTCCACACAAATATGCCTTGAACCTGTACCCTCCATAACCTCCCAGTCTCACTGGAACGTACAAATGCAGAACTACACACAAATATGCCCTGAACCTGTACCCTCCATAACCTCCCTGACTCACTGGAACGTACAACTGCAGAACTAAACTCAAATATGCACTGAACCTGTACCCCTCCATAACCTCCCAGTCTCACTGGAACGTACCATTGCAGAACACCACACAAATATGCCCTGAACGTTTACCCGCCCATAAGATCCTTGTCTCACTGGAACGTACCAACGCAGAACTCCATACAAATATGCCCTGAACCTGTACCCTCCATAACCTCCCTGACTCACTGGAACGTAGCAAAGCAGAACTAGGCACAAATATGCCCTGAACCTGTACCCCTCAATAACCTCCCTGTCTCAGTGGAACGTACCAATGCAGAACTCCACTCAAATATTCCCTGATCCTGTACCGTGCATAATCTCCCTGTCTCACTGGAACGTACCAATGCAGAACTCCACACAAATATGCCCTGAAAGTGTACCCGCCCATAACCTCCTTGTCTCACTGGAAAGCACCAATGCAGAACTCCACACAAATTTGCCCTGAACCTGTACCCCTCCATAACCTCCCTGTCTCACTGGAACGCACCAATGCCGAACTCCACTCAAATATGCCCTGATCCTGTACCCGACCATAACCTCCCTGACTCACTGGAACGTACCACTGCAGAACTCCACACAAATATGCCCTGAACCTGTACCATCCATAACCTCCCAGTCTCACTGGAACGTACCAATGCAGAACTACACACAAATATGCCCTGAACCTGTACCCCTCCATAACCTCCCTGTCTCACTGGAACGTACCAATGCAGAACTCCACACAAATATGCCCTGAACCTGTACCCCTCCATAATTTCCCTGTCTCACTGGAACGCACCAATGCCGAACTCCACACAAATATGCCCTGAACCTGTACCCCTCCATAACCTTCTGTCTCACTGGAACGTACCATTGCAGTACACCACAAAAATATGCCCTGAAAGTGTACCCGCCCATAACCTCCTTGTCTCACTGGAACGCACCAATGCAGAACTCCACACAAATTTGCCCTGAACCTGTACCCCTCCATAACCTCCCTGTCTCACTGGAACGTACCAATGCAGAACTACACACAAATATGCCCTGAACCTGTACCCCTCCATAATCTCCCTGTCTCACTGGAACGTACCAATGCAGAACTCCACACAAATATGCCCTGAACCTGTACCCCTCCATAACTTCCCTGTCTCACAGGAAAGTACCAATGCAGAACTCCACACAAATATGCCCTGAACCTGAACACTCCATAACCTCCCAGTCTCACTGGAACGTACCATTGCAGAATACCACACAAATATGCCCTGAACCTGTACCCCTCCATAACCTCCCTGTCTCACTGGAACGTACCAATGCAGAACACCACACAAGTATGCCCTGAACCTGTACCCCTCCATAACTTCCCTGTCTCACTGGAAAGTACCAATGCAGAACTCCACACAAATATGCTCTGAACCTGTACCCGACCATAACCTCCCTGTCTCACTGGAACGTAGCAATGCAGAACTCCAGACAAATGTGCCCTGAACCTGTACACCTCCATAACCTCCCTGTCTCACTAGAACGTACCAATGCAGAACTCCACACAAATATGCCCTGAACATGTAACCCTCCATAACCTCCCTGTCTCACTGGAACGTACCAATGCAGAACTCCACACAAATATGCCCTGAACCGGTACCCTCCATAACCTCCCTGTCTCACTGGAACGTACCAATGCAGAATTCCACACAAATATGCCCAGAACGTGTACCCGCCCATAACCTCCTTGTCTCACTGGAACGCACCAATGCAGAACTCCACACAAATTTGCCCTGAACCTGTACCCCTCAATAACCTCCCTGTCTCACTGGAACGTACCAATGCAGAACTCCACTCAAATATCCCTGATCCTGTACCGTGCATAACATCCCAGTCTCACTAGAACGTACCAATGCAGAATTCCACACAAATATGCCCTGAACGTGTACCCGCCCATAACCTCCTTGTCTCACTGGAACGCACCAATGCAGAACGCCGCACCAATTTGCCCCGAACCTGTACCCCTCCATAACCTCCCTGACTCACTGGAACGTACCACTGCAGAACTCCACACAAATATGCACTGAACCTGTACCCTCCATAACCTCCCTGTCTCACTGGAACGTACCAATGCAGAACTACACACAAATATGCCCTGAACCTGTACCCCTCCATAATCTCCCTGTCTCACTGGAACGTACCAATGCAGAACTCCACAGAAATATGCCCTGAACGTTTACCCGCCCACAAAATCCTTGTCTCACTGGAACGTACCAACGCAGAACTCCACACAAATATGCCCTGAACCTGTACCCTACATAACCTCCCTGTCTCACTGGAACGTACCAATGCAGAACTCCACACAAATATGCCCTGAACCTGTACCCCTCCATAACCTCCCAGTCTCACTGGAACGTACCAATGCAGAACACCACACAAGTATGCCCTGAACCTGTACACCTCCATAACTTCGCTGTCTCACTGGAAAGTACCAATGCAGAACTCCACACAAATATGCCCTGAACCTGTACCCGACCATAATCTCCCTGTCTCACTGGAACGTACCACTGCAGAACTCCACACAAATGTGCCCTGAACCTGTACACCACCATAACCTCCCTGTCTCACTGGAACGTAGCAATGCAGAACTCCGCACAAATATGCTCTGAACCTGTACCCTCTATAAACTCCCTGTCTCACTGGAACGTACCAATGCAGAACTCCAGACAAATGTGCCCTGAACCGGTACCCTCCATAGCCTCCCTGTCTCACTGGAACGTACCAATGCAGAATTCCACACAAATATGCCCTGAACGTGTACCCGCCCATAACCTCCTTGTCTCACTGGAACGCACCAATGCAGAACTCCACACAAATTTGCCCTGAACCTGTACCTCTCAATAACCTCCCTGTCTCACTGGAACGTACCAATGCAGAACTCCACTCAAATATTCCCTGATCCTGTACCGTGCATAACCTCCCAGTCTCACTGGAAGGTACCAATGCAGAATTCCACACAAATATGCCCTGAACGTGTACCCGCCCATAACCTCCTTGTCTCACTGGAACGCACCAATGCAGAACGCCACACCAATTTGCCCCGAACCTGTACCCCTCCATAACCTCCCTGTCTCACTGGAACGTACCAATGCAGAACTCCACACAAGTATGCCCTGAACCTGTACCCCTCCATAACCTCCCTGTCTCACTGGAACGTACCAATGCGGAACTCCACACAAGTATGGCCTGAACATGTACCCTCCATAACCTCCCTGTCTCACTGGAACGTACCAATGCAGAACTCCACACAAATATGCCCTGAACCTGTACCCCTCCATAACTTCCCTGTCTCACTGGAACGCACCAATGCCGAACTCCACTCAAATATGCCCTGAAAGTGTACCCGCCCATAACCACCTTGTCTCACTGGAACGCACCAATGCAGAACTCCACACAAATTTTCCCTGAACCTGTACCCCTCCATAACCTCCCTGTCGCACTGGAACGTACCAATGCAGAACTCCACACAAATATGCCCTGAACCTGTACCCTCCATAACCTCCCTGACTCACTAGAACGTACAAATGCAGAACTCCACACAAATATGCCCTGAACCTGTACCCTCCATAACCTCCCTGACTCACTAGAACGTACAAATGCAGAACTACACACAAATATGCCCTGAACCTGTACCCTCCATAACCTCCCTGACTCACTGGAACGTACAACTGCAGAACTACACTCAAATATGCACTGAACCTGTACCCCTCCATAACCTCCCAGTCTCACTGGAACGTACCATTGCAGAACACCACACAAATATGCCCTGAACGTTTACCCGCCCATAAGATCCTTGTCTCACTGGAACGTACCAACGCAGAACTCCATACAAATAGGCCCTGAGCCTGTACCCTCCATAACCTCCCTGACTCACTGGAACGTAGCAAAGCAGAACTACGCACAAATATGCCCTGAACCTGTACACGACCATAAACTCCCTGTCTCACTGGAACGTACCACAGAAGAACACCACACAAATATGCCCTGAACCAGTACCCTCCATAACCTCCCTGTCTCACTGGAACGTACCAATGCCGAACTACACACAAATATGCCCTGAACCTGTACCCCTCCATAACCTCCCTGTCTCACTGGAACGTACCAATGCAGAACTCCACACAAATATGCCCTGAACCTGTACCCCTCCATAACTTCCCTGTCTCACAGGAAAGTCCCACTGCAGAACTCCACACAAATATGCCTTGAACCTGTACCCTCCATAACCTCCCAGTCTCACTGGAACGTACCATTGCAGAACACCACAGAAATATGCCCTGAACCTGTACCCTCCATAACCTCCCAGTCTCACTGGAACGTACCAATGCAGAACTCCACACAAATATGCCCTGAACCTGTACCCTCCATAAACTCCCTGTCTCACTGGAATGTACCAATGCAGAACTACACACAAATATGCCCTGAACCTGTACCCCTCCATAACCTCCCTGTCTCACTGGAACGTACCAATGCAGAACACCACACAAATATGCCCTGAACCTGTACCCCTCCATAACTTCCCTGTCTCACTTTAAAGTACCAATGCAGAACTCCACACAAATATGTCCTGAACCTGTACCCCTCAATAACCTCCCTGTCTCACTGGAACGTACCAATGCAGAACTCCACTCAAATATTCCCTGATCCTGTACCGTGCATAACCTCCCTGTCTCACTGGAACGTACCAATGCAGAACTCCACACAAATATGCCCTGAACCTGTACCCCTCCATAACCTTCTGTCTCACTGGATCGTACCATTGCAGAACACCACACAAATATGCCCTGAAAGTGTACCCGCCCATAACCTCCTTGTCTCACTGGAAAGCACCAATGCAGAACTCCACACAAATTTGCCCTGAACCTGTACCCCTCCATAACCTCCCTGTCTCACTGGAACGTACCAATGCAGAACTACACACAAATATGCCCTGAACCTGTACCCCTCCATAATCTCCCTGTCTCTCTGGAACGTACCAATGCAGAACTCCACACAAATATGCCCTGAACCTGTACCCCTCCATAACTTCCCTGTCTCACAGGAAAGTACCAATGCAGAACTCCACACAAATATGCCCTGAACCTGTACCCTCCATAACCTCCCAGTCTCACTGGAACGTACCATTGCAGAACACCACAGAAATATGCCCTGAACGTTTACCCGCCCATAACCACCTTGTCTCACTGGAACGCACCAATGCAGAACTCCACACAAATTTTCCCTGAACCTGTACCCCTCCATAACCTCCCTGTCGCACTGGAACGTACCAATGCAGAACTCCACACAAATATGCCCTGAACCTGTACCCTCCATAACCTCCCTGACTCACTGGAACGTACAACTGCAGAACTAAACTCAAATATGCACTGAACCTGTACCCCTCCATAACCTCCCAGTCTCACTGGAACGTACCATTGCAGAACACCACACAAATATGCCCTGAACGTTTACCCGCCCATAAGATCCTTGTCTCACTGGAACGTACCAACGCAGAACTCCATACAAATATGCCCTGAACCTGTACCCTCCATAACCTCCCTGACTCACTGGAACGTAGCAAAGCAGAACTAGGCACAAATATGCCCTGAACCTGTACCCGACCATAACCTCCCTGTCTCACTGGAACGTACCACAGAAGAACTCCACACAAATATGCCCTGAATCAGTACCCTCCATAACCTCCCTGTCTCACTGGAACGTACCAATGCAGAACTCCACACAAATATGCCCTGAACCTGTACCCCTCCATAACTTCCCTGTCTCACAGGAAAGTCCCACTGCAGAACTCCACACAAATATGCCTTGAACCTGTACCCTCCATAACCTCCCAGTCTCACTGGAACGTACCATTGCAGAACACCACAGAAATATGCCCTGAACCTGTACCCTCCATAACCTCCCAGTCTCACTGGAACGTACCAATGCAGAACTCCACACAAATATGCCCTGAACCTGTACCCTCCATAAACTCCCTGTCTCACTGGAACGTACCAATGCAGAACTACACACAAATATGCCCTGAACCTGTACCCCTCCATAACCTCCCTGTCTCACTGGAACGTACCAATGCAGAACACCACACAAATATGCCCTGAACCTGTACCCCTCCATAACTTCCCTGTCTCACTTTAAAGTACCAATGCAGAAATCCACACAAATATGCCCTGAACCTGTACCCCTCAATAACCTCCCTGTCTCACTGGAACGTACCAATGCAGAACTCCACTCAAATATTCCCTGATCCTGTACCGTGCATAACCTCCCTGTCTCACTGGAACGTACCAATGCAGAACTCCACACAAATATGCCCTGAACCTGTACCCCTCCATAACCTTCTGTCTCACTGGATCGTACCATTGCAGAACACCACACAAATATGCCCTGAAAGTGTACCCGCCCATAACCTCCTTGTCTCACTGGAACGCACCAATGCAGAACTCCACACAAATTTTCCCTGAACCTGTACCCCTCCATAAACTCCCTGTCTCACTGGAACGTACCAATGCAGAACTACACACAAATATGCCTTGAACCTGTACCCCTCCATAATCTCCCTGTCTCACTGGAACGTACCAATGCAGAACTCCACACAAATATGCCCTGAACCTGTACCCCTCCATAACTTCCCTGTCTCACAGGAAAGTACCAATGCAGAACTCCACACAAATATGCCCTGAACCTGTACCCTCCATAACCTCCCAGTCTCACTGGAACGTACCATTGCAGAACACCACAGAAATATGCCCTGAACGTTTACCCGCCCATAAAATCCTTGTCTCACTGGAACGTACCAACGCAGAACTCCACACAAATATGCCCTGAACCTGTACCCTCCATAACCTCCCTGTCTCACTGGAACGTACCAATGCAGAACTCCACACAAATATGCCCTGAACCTGTACCCCTCCATAACCTCCCTGTCTCACTGGAACGTACCAATGCAGAACACCACACAAGTATGCCCTGAACCTGTACCCCTCCATAACTTCCCTGTCTCACTGGAAAGTACCAATGCAGAACTCCACACAAATATGCCCTGAACCTGTACCAGACCATAACCTCCCTGTCTCACTGGAACGTACCACTGCAGAACTCCACACAAATGTGCCCTGAACCTGTACACCACCATAACCTCCCTGTCTCACTGGAACGTAGCAATGCAGAACTCCGCACAAATATGCTCTGAACATGTACCCTCTATAACCTCCCTGTCTCACTGGAACGTACTAATGCAGAACTCCAGACAAATGTGCCCTGAACCTGTACACCTCCATAACCTCCCTGTCTCACTGGAACGTACCAATGCAGAACTCCACACAAATATACCCTGAACCGGTACCCTCCATAACCTCCCTGTCTCACTGGAACGTACCAATGCAGAATTCCACACAAATATGCCCTGATCGTGTACCCGCCCATAACCTCCTTGTCTCACTGGAACGCACCAATGCAGAACTCCACACAAATTTGCCCTGAACCTGTACCCCTCAATAACCTCCCTGTCTCACTGGAACGTACCAATGCAGAACTCCACTCAAATATTCCCTGATCCTGTACCGTGCATAACATCCCAGTCTCACTGGAACGTACCAATGCAGAATTCCACACAAATATGCCCTGAACGTGTACCCGCCCATAACCTCCTTGTCTCACTGGAACGCACCAATGCAGAACGCCACACCAATTTGCCCCGAACCTGTACCCCTCCATAACCTCCCTGTCTCACTGGAACGTACCACTGCAGAACTCCACACAAATATGCCCTGAACCTGTACCCTCCATAACCTCCCTGTCTCACTGGAACGTACCAATGCAGAACTACACACAAATATGCCCTGAACCTGTACCCCTCCATAACCACCCTGTCTCACTGGAACGTACCAATGCAGAACTACACACAAATATGCCCTGAACCTGTACCCCTCCATAATTTCCGTGTCTCACTGGAACGTACCAATACAGAACTCCACAGAAATATGCCTTGAACGTTTACCCGCCCATAAAATCCTTGTCTCACTGGAACGTACCAATGCAGAACTCCACACAAATATGCCCTGAACCTGTACCCCTCCATAACCTCCCTGTCTCACTGGAACGTACCAATGCAGAACACCACACAAGTATGCCCCGAACCTGTACCCCTCCATAACTTCGCTGTCTCACTGGAAAGTACCAATGCAGAACTCCACACAAATATTCCCTGATCCTGTACCGTGCATAACATCCCAGTCTCACTGGAACGTACCAATGCAGAATTCCACACAAATATGCCCTGAACGTGTACCCGCCCATAACCTCCTTGTCTCACTGGAACGCACCAATGCAGAACGCCACACCAATTTGCCCCGAACCTGTACCCCTCCATAACCTCCCTGTCTCACTGGAACGTACCACTGCAGAACTCCACACAAATATGCCCTGAACCTGTACCCTCCATAACCTCCCTGTCTCACTGGAACGTACCAATGCAGAACTACACACAAATATGCCCTGAACCTGTACCCCTCCATAATCTCCCTGTCTCACTGGAACGTACCAATGCAGAACTCCACAGAAATATGCCCTGAACGTTTACCCGCCCATAAAATCCTTGTCTCACTGGAACGTACCAACGCATAATTCCACACAAATATGCCCTGAACCTGTACCCCTCAATAACCTCCCTGTCTCACTGGAACGTACCAATGCAGAACTCCACTCAAATATTCCCTGATCCTGTACCGTGCATAACCTCCCTGTCTCACTGGAACGTACCAATGCAGAACTCCACACAAATATGCCCTGAACCTGTACCCCTCCATAACCTTCTGTCTCACTGGATCGTACCATTGCAGAACACCACACAAATATGCCCTGAAAGTGTACCCGCCCATAACCTCCTTGTCTCACTGGAACGCACCAATGCAGAACTCCACACAAATTTGCCCTGAACCTGTACCCCTCCATAACCTCCCTGTCTCACTGGAACGTACCAATGCAGAACTACACACAAATATGCCCTGAACCTGTACCCCTCCATAATCTCCCTGTCTCACTGGAACGTACCAATGCAGAACTCCACACAAATATGCCCTGAACCTGTACCCCTCCATAACTTCCCTGTCTCACAGGAAAGTACCAATGCAGAACTCCACACAAATATGCCCTGAACCTGTACCCTCCATAACCTCCCAGTCTCACTGGAACGTACCATTGCAGAACACCACAGAAATATGCCCTGAACGTTTACCCGCCCATAAAATCCTTGTCTCACTGGAACGTACCAACGCAGAACTCCACACAAATATGCCCTGAACCTGTACCCTCCATAACCTCCCTGTCCCACTGGAACGTACCAATGCAGAACTCCACACAAATATGCCCTGAACCTGTACCCCTCCATAACATCCCTGTCTCACTGGAACGTACCAATGCAGAACACCACACAAGTATCCCCTGAAACTGTACCCCTCCATAACTTCCCTGTCTCACTGGAAAGTACCAATGCAGAACTCCACACAAATATGCCCTGAACCTGTACCCGACCATAACCTCCCTGTCTCACTGGAACGTACCACTGCAGAACTCCACACAAATGTGCCCTGAACCTGTACACCACCATAACCTCCCTGTCTCACTGGAACGTACCAATGCAGAACTCCGCACAAATATGCTCTGAACCTGTACCCTCTATAACCTCCCTGTCTCACTGGAACGTACCAATGCAGAACTCCACACAAATATGCCCTGAACCTGTACCCCTCCATAACATCCCTGTCTCACTGGAACGTACCAATGCAGAACACCACACAAGTATCCCCTGAACCTGTACCCCTCCATAACTTCCCTGTCTCACTGGAAAGTACCAATGCAGAACTCCACACAAATATGCCCTGAACCTGTACCCGACCATAACCTCCCTGTCTCACTGGAACGTACCACTGCAGAACTCCACACAAATGTGCCCTGAACCTGTACACCACCATAACCTCCCTGGCTCACTGGAACGTACCAATGCAGAACTCCGCACAAATATGCTCTGAACCTGTACCCTCTATAACCTCCCTGTCTCACTGGAACGTACCAATGCAGAACTCCAGACAAATGTGCCCTGAACCTGTACACCTCCATAACCTCCCTGTCTCACTGGAACGTACCAATGCAGAACTCCACACAAATATGCCCTGAACATGTAACCCTCCATAACCTCCCTGTCTCACTGGATTGTACCAATGCAGAACTCCACACAAATATGCCCTGAACCGGTACCCTCCATAACCTCCCTGTCTCACTGGAACGTACCAATGCAGAATTCCACACAAATATGCCCTGAACGTGTACCCGCCCATAACCTCCTTGTCTCACTGGAACGCACCAATGCAGAACTCCACACAAATTTGCCCTGAACCTGTACCCCTCAATAACCTCCCTGTCTCACTGGAACGTACCAATGCAGAACTCCACTCAAATATTCCCTGATCCTGTACCGTGCATAACATCCCAGTCTCACTGGAAAGTACCAATGCAGAATTCCACACAAATATGCCCTGAACGTGTACCCGCCCATAACCTCCTTGTCTCACTGGAACGCACCAATGCAGAACGCCACACCAATTTGCCCCGGACCTGTACCCCTCCATAACCTCCCTGTCTCACTGGAACGTACCACTGCAGAACTCCACACAAATATGCCCTGAACCTGTACCCTCCATAACCTCCCTGTCTCACTGGAACGTACCAATGCAGAACTACACACAAATATGCCCTGAACCTGTACCCCTCCATAATCTCCCTGTCTCACTGGAACGTACCAATGCAGAACTCCACAGAAATATGCCCTGAACGTTTACCCGCCCATAAAATCCTTGTCTCACTGGAACGTAAAAACGCAGAACTCCACACAGATATGCCCTGAACCTGTACCCTACATAACCTCCCTGTCTCACTGGATCGTACCAATGCAGAACTCCACACAAATATGCCCTGAACCTGTACCCCTCCATAACCTCCCTGTCTCACTGGAACGTACCAATGCAGAACACCACACAAGTATGCCCTGAACCTGTACCCCTCCATAACTTCGCTGTCTCACTGGAAAGTACCAATGCAGAACTCCACACAAATATGCCCTGAACCTGTACCCGACCATAACCTCCCTGTCTCACTGGAACGTACCAATGCAGAATTCCACACAAATATGCCCTGAACGTGTACCCGCCCATAACCTCCTTGTCTCACTGGAACGCACCAATGCAGAACTCCACACAAATTTGCCCTGAACCTGTACCCCTCAATAACCTCCCTGTCTCACTGGAACGTACCAATGCAGAACTCCACTCAAATATTCCCTGATCCTGTACCGTGCATAACCTCCCAGTCTCACTGGAACGTACCAATGCAGAATTCCACACAAATATGCCCTGAACGTGTACCCGCCCATAACCTCCTTGTCTCACTGGAACGCACCAATGCAGAACGCCACACCAATTTGCCCCGAACCTGTACCACTCCATAACCTCCCTGTCTCACTGGAACGTACCAATGCAGAACTCCACACAAGTATGCCCTGAACCTGTACCCCTCCATAACCTCCCTGTCGCACTGGAACGTACCAATGCAGAACTCCACACAAATATGCCCTGAACCTGTACCCCTCCATAACATCCCTGTCTCACTGGAACGCACCAATGCCGAACTCCACTCAAATATGCCCTGAACCTGTACCCCTCCATAACCTTCTGTCTCACTGGAACGTACCATTGCAGAACACCACACAAATATGCCCTGAACCTGTACCCCTCCATAACCTCCTTGTCTCACTGGAACGCACCAATGCAGAACTCCACACAAATTTGCCCTGAACCTGTACCCCTCCATAACCTCCCTGTCTAAATGGAACGCACCAATGCCGAACTCCACTCAAATATGCCCTGATCCTGTACCGTGCATAATCTCCCTGTCTCACTGGAACGTACCAATGCAGAACACCACACAAGTATGCCCTGAACCTGTACCCCTCCATAACTTCGCTGTCTCACTGGACAGTACCAATGCAGAAATCCACACAAATATGCCCTCAACCTGTACCCGACCATAACCTCCCTGTCTCACTGGAACGTACCACTGCAGAACTCCACACAAATGTGCCCTGAACCTGTACACCACCATAACCTCCCTGTCTCACTGGAACGTACCAATGCAGAACTCCGCACAAATATGCTCTGAACCTGTACCCTCTATAACCTCCCTGTCTCACTGGAACGTACCAATGCAGAACTCCAGACAAATGTGCCCTGAACCGGTACCCTCCATAACCTCCCTGTCTCACTGGAACGTACCAATGCAGAATTCCACACAAATATGCCCTGAACGTGTACCCGCCCATAACCTCCTTGTCTCACTGGAACGCACCAATGCAGAACTCCACACAAATTTGCCCTGAACCTGTACCTCTCAATAACCTCCCTGTCTCACTGGAACGTACCAATGCAGAACTCCACTCAAATATTCCCTGATCCTGTACCGTGCATAACCTCCCAGTCTCACTAGAACGTACCAATGCAGAATTCCACACAAATATGCCCTGAACGTTTACCCGCCCATAACCTCCTTGTCTCACTGGAACGTACCAATGCGGAACTCCACACAAATATGGCCTGAACATGTACCCTCCATAACCTCCCTGTCTCACTGGAACGTACCAATTCAGAACTCCACACAAGTATGCCCTGAACCTGTACCCCTCCATAACCTCCCTGTCTCACTGGAACGTACCAATCCGGAACTCCACACAAATATGGCCTGAACATGTACCCTCCATAACCTCCCTGTCTCACTGGAACGTACCAATGCAGAACTCCACACAAATATGCCCTGAACCTGTACCCCTCCATAACTTCCCTGTCTCACTGGAACGCACCAATGCCGAACTCCACTCAAATATGCCCTGAAAGTGTACCCGCCCATAACCACCTTGTCTCACTGGAACGCACCAAGGCAGAACTCCACACAAATTTTTCCTGAACCTGTACCCCTCCATAACCTCCCTGTCGCACTGGAACGTACCAATGCAGAACTCCACACAAATATGCCCTGAACCTGTACCCTCCATAACCTCCCTGACTCACTGGAACGTACAAATGCAGAACTACACACAAATATGCCCTGAGCCTGTACCCTCCATAACCTCCCTGACTCACTGGAACGTACAACTGCAGAACTACACTCAAATATGCACTGAACCTGTACCCCTCCATAACCTCCCAGTCTCACTGGAACGTACCATTGCAGAACACCACACAAATATGCCCTGAACGTTTACCCGCCCATAAGATCCTTGTCTCACTGGAACGTACCAACGCAGAACTCCATACAAACATGCCCTGAACCTGTACCCTCCATAACCTCCCTGACTCACTGGAACGTAGCAAAGCAGAACTACGCACAAATATGCCCTGAACCTGTACCCGACCATAACCTCCCTGTCTCACTGGAACGTACCACAGAAGAACTCCACACAAATATGCCCTGAACCTGTACCCCTCCATAACTTCCCTGTCTCACAGGAAAGTCCCACTGCAGAACTCCACACAAATATGCCTTGAACCTGTACCCTCCATAACCTCCCAGTCTCACTGGAACGTACCATTGCAGAACACCACAGAAATATGCACTGAACCTGTACCCTCCATAACCTCCCTGTCTCACTGGAACGTACCAATGCAGAACTACACACAAATATGCCCTGAACCTGTACCCCTCCATAACCTCCCTGTCTCACTGGAACGTACCAATGCAGAACTCCACACAAATATGCCCTGAACCTGTACCCCTCCATAACTTCCCTGTCTCACAGGAAAGTCCCACTGCAGAACTCCACACAAATATGCCTTGAACCTGTACCCTCCATAACCTCCCAGTCTCACTGGAACGTACCATTGCAGAACACCACAGAAATATGCACTGAACCTGTACCCTCCATAACCTCCCAGTCTCACTGGAACGTACCAATGCAGAACTCCACACAAATATGCCCTGAACCTGTACCCTCCATAAACTCCCTGTCTCACTGGAATGTACCAATGCAGAACTCCACACAAATATGCCCTGAACCTGTACCCCTCCATAACTTCCCTGTCTCACTTTAAAGTACCAATGCAGAACTCCACTCAAATATTCCCTGATCCTGTACCGTGCATAACCTCCCTGTCTCACTGGAACGTACCAATGCAGAACTCCACACAAATATGCCCTGAACCTGTACCCCTCCATAACCTTCTGTCTCACTGGATCGTACCATTGCAGAACACCACACAAATATGCCCTGAAAGTGTACCCGCCCATAACCTCCTTGTCTCACTGGAACGCACCAATGCAGAACTCCACACAAATTTGCCCTGAACCTGTACCCCTCCATAACCTCCCTGTCTCACTGGAACGTACCAATGCAGAACTACACACAAATATGCCCTGAACCTGTACCCCTCCATAATCTCCCTGTCTCACTGGAACGTACCAATGCAGAACTCCACACAAATATGCCCTGAACCTGTACCCCTCCATAACTTCCCTGTCTCACAGGAAAGTACCAATGCAGAACTCCACACAAATATGCCCTGAACCTGTACCCTGCATAACCTCCCAGTCTCACTGGAACGTACCATTGCAGAACACCACAGAAATATGCCCTGAACGTTTACCCGCCCATAAAATCCTTGTCTCACTGGAACGTACCAACGCAGAACTCCACACAAATATGCCCTGAACCTGTACCCTCCATAACCTCCCTGTCTCACTGGAACGTACCAATGCAGAACTCCACACAAATATGCCCTGAACCTGTACCCCTCCATAACCTCCCTGTCTCACTGGAACGTACCAATGCAGAACACGACACAAGTATCCCCTGAACCTGTACCCCTCCATAACTTCCCTGTCTCACTGGAACGTACCAATGCAGAACTCCACACAAATATGCCCTGAACCTGTACCCCTCCAGAACCTTCTGTCTCACTGGATCGTACCATTGCAGAACACCACACAAATATGCCCTGAAAGTGTACCCGCCCATAACCTCCTTGTCTCACTGGAACGCACCAATGCAGAACTCCACACAAATTTGCCCTGAACCTGTACCCCTCCATAACCTCCCTGTCTGACTGGAACGTACCAATGCAGAACTACACACAAATATGCCCTGAACCTGTACCCCTCCATAATCTCCCTGTCTCACTGGAACGTACCAATGCAGAACTCCAGACAAATGTGCCCTGAACCTGTACACCTCCATAACCTCCCTGTCTCACTGGAACTTACCAATGCAGAACTCCACACAAATATGCCCTGAACATGTAACCCTCCATAACCTCCCTGTCTCACTGGAACGTACCAATGCAGAACTCCACACAAATATGCCCTGAACCGGTACCCTCAATAACCTCCCTGTCTCACTGGAACGTACCAATGCAGAATTCCACACAAATATGCCCTGAACGTGTACCCGCCCATAACCTCCTTGTCTCACTGGAACGCACCAATGCAGAACGCCACACCAATTTGCCCCGAACCTGTACCCCTCCATAACCTCCCTGTCTCACTGGAACGTACCACTGCAGAACTCCACACAAATATGCCCTGAACCTGTACCCTCCATAACCTCCCTGTCTCACTGGAACGTACCAATGCAGAACTACACACAAATATGCCCTGAACCTGTACCCCTCCATAATCTCCCTGTCTCACTGGAACGTACCAATGCAGAACTCCACAGAAATATGCCCTGAACGTTTACCCGCCCATAAAATCCTTGTCTCACTTGAACGTACCAACGCAGAACTCCACACAAATATGCCCTGAACCTGTACCCTCCATAACCTCCCTGTCTCACTGGAACGTACCAATGCAGAACTCCACACAAATATGCCCTGAACCTGTACCCCTCCATAACCTCCCTGTCTCACTGGAACGTACCAATGCAGAACACCACACAAGTATGCCCTGAACCTGTACCCCTCCATAACTTCGCTGTCTCACTGGAAAGTACCAATGCAGAACTCCACAAAATATGCCCTGAACCTGTACCCGACCATAACCTCCCTGTCTCACTGGAACGTACCACTGCAGAACTCCACACAAATATGCCCTGAACCTGTACCCTCCATAACCTCCCTGTCTCACTGGAACGTACCAATGCAGAACTCCACACAAATATGCCCTGAACATGTAACCCTCCATAACCTCCCTGTCTCACTGGAACGTACCAATGCAGAACTCCACACAAATATGCCCTGAACCGGTACCCTCCATAACCTCCCTGTCTCACTGGAAGGTACCAATGCAGAATTCCACACAAATATGCCCTGAACGTGTACCCGCCCATAACCTCCTTGTCTCACTGGAACGCACCAATGCAGAACTCCACACAAATTTGCCCTGAACCTGTACCCCTCAATAACCTCCCTGTCTCACTGGAACGCACCAATGCAGAACTCCACACAAATATGCCATGAACCGGTACCCTCCATAACCTCCCTGTCTCACTGGAAAGTACCAATGCAAAACTCCACACAAATATGCCCTGAACCTCTACCCGACCATAACCTCCCTGTCTCACTGAAACGTACCACGGCAGAACTCCGCACAAATATGCCCTGAACCTGTACCCGACCATAACCTCCCTGTCTCACTGGAACGTACCACAGAAGAACTCCACACAAATATGCCCTGAACCAGTACCCCTCCATAACTTCCCTGTCTCACAGGAAAGTACCAATGCAGAACTCCACACAAATATGCCCTGAACCTGTACCCTGCATAACCTCCCAGTCTCACTGGAACGTACCATTGCAGAACACCACAGAAATATGCCCTGAACGTTTACCCGCCCATAAAATCCTTGTCTCACTGGAACGTACCAACGCAGAACTCCACACAAATATGCCCTGAACCTGTACCCTCCATAACCTCCCTGTCTCACTGGAACGTACCAATGCAGAACTCCACACAAATATGCCCTGAACCTGTACCCCTCCATAACCTCCCTGTCTCACTGGAACGTACCAATGCAGAACACCACACAAGTATCCCCTGAACCTGTACCCTTCCATAACTTCCCTGTCTCACTGGAAAGTACCAATGCAGAACTCCACACAAATATGCCCTGAACCTGTACCCGACCATAACCTCCCTGTCTCACTGGAACGTACCACTGCAGAACTCCACACAAATGTGCCCTGAACCTGTACACCACCATAACCTCCCTGTCTCACTGGAACGTACCAATGCAGAACTCCGCACAAATATGCTCTGAACCTGTACCCTCTATAACCTCCCTGTCTCACTGGAACGTACCAATGCAGAACTCCAGACAAATGTGCCCTGAACCTGTACACCTCCATAACCTCCCTGTCTCACTGGAACGTACCAATGCAGAACTCCACACAAATATGCCCTGAACATGTAACCCTCCATAACCTCCCTGTCTCACTGGAACGTACCAATGCAGAACTCCACACAAATATGCCCTGAACCGGTACCCTCCATAACCTCCCTGTCTCACTGGAAGGTACCAATGCAGAACTCCACACAAATATGCCCTGAACGTGTACCCGCCCATAACCTCCTTGTCTCACTGGAACGCACCAATGCAGAACTCCACACAAATTTGCCCTGAACCTGTACCCCTCAATAACCTCCCTGTCTCACTGGAACGCACCAATGCAGAACTCCACACAAATATGCCATGAACCGGTACCCTCCATAACCTCCCTGTCTCACTGGAAAGTACCAATGCAAAACTCCACACAAATATGCCCTGAACCTGTACCCGACCATAACCTCCCTGTCTCACTGAAACGTACCACGGCAGAACTCCACACAAATATGCCCTGAACCTGTACCCGACCATAACCTCCCTGTCTCACTGGAACGTACCACAGAAGAACTCCACACAAATATGCCCTGAACCAGTACCCTCCATAACCTCCCTGTCTCACTGGAACGTACCAATGCAGAACTACACACAAATATGCCCTGAATCTGTACCCCTCCATAACCTCCCTGTCTCACTGGAACGTACCATTGCAGAACACCACACAAATATGCCCTGAACGTTTACCCGCCCATAAGATCCTTGTCTCACTGGAACGTACCAACGCAGAACTCCATACAAATATGCCCTGAACCTGTACCCTCCATAACCTCCCTGACTCACTGGAACGTAGCAAAGCAGAACTACGCACAAATATGCCCTGAACCTGTACCCGACCATAACCTCCCTGTCTCACTGGAACGTACCACAGAAGAACTCCACACAAATATGCCCTGAACCAGTACCCTCCATAACCTCCCTGTCTCACTGGAACGTACCAATGCAGAACTACACACAAATATGCCCTGAACCTGTACCCCTCCATAACCTCCCTGTCTCACTGGAACGTACCAATGCAGAACTCCACACAAATATGCCCTGAACCTGTACCCCTCCATAACTTCCCTGTCTCACAGGAAAGTCCCACTGCAGAACTCCACACAAATATGCCTTGAACCTGTACCCTCCATAACCTCCCAGTCTCACTGGAACGTACCATTGCAGAACACCACAGAAATATGCCCTGAACCTGTACCCTCCATAACCTCCCAGTCTCACTGGAACGTACCAATGCAGAACTCCACACAAATATGCCCTGAACCTGTACCCTCCATAAACTCCCTGTCTCACTGGAATGTACCAATGCAGAACTACACACAAATATGCCCTGAACCTGTACCCCTCATAACCTCCCTGTCTCACTAGAACGTACCAATGCAGAACACCAGACAAATATGCCCTGAACCTGTACCCCTCCATAACTTCCCTGTCTCACTTTAAATTACCAATGCAGAACTCCACACAAATATGCCCTGAACCTGTACCCCTCCATAACTTCCCTGTCTCACTTTAAAGTACCAATGCAGAACTCCACTCAAATATTCCCTGATCCTGTACCGTGCATAACCTCCCTGTCTCACTGGAACGTACCAATGCAGAACTCCACACAAATATGCCCTGAACCTGTACCCCTCCATAACCTTCTGTCTCACTGGATCGTACCATTGCAGAACACCACACAAATATGCCCTGAAAGTGTACCCGCCCATAACCTCCTTGTCTCAATGGAACGCACCAATGCAGAACTCCACACAAATTTGCCCTGAACCTGTACCCCTCCATAACCTCCCTGTCTCACTGGAACGTACCAATGCAGAACTACACACAAATATGTCCTGAACCTGTACCCCTCCATAATCTCCCTGTCTCACTGGAACGTACCAATGCAGAACTCCACACAAATATGCCCTGAACCTGTACCCCTCCATAACTTCCCTGTCTCACAGGAAAGTACCAATGCAGAACTCCACACAAATATGCCCTGAACCTGTACCCTGCATAACCTCCCAGTCTCACTGGAACGTACCATTGCAGAACACCACAGAAATATGCCCTGAACGTTTACCCGCCCATAAAATCCTTGTCTCACTGGAACGTACCAACGCAGAACTCCACACAAATATGCCCTGAACCTGTACCCTCCATAACCTCCCAGTCTCACTGGAACGTACCAATGCAGAACTCCACACAAATATGCCCTGAACCTGTACCCCTCCATAACCTCCCTGTCTCACTGGAACGTACCAATGCAGAACACCACACAAGTATCCCCTGAACCTGTACCCCTCCATAACTTCCCTGTCTCACTGGAAAGTACCAATGCAGAACTCCACACAAATATGCCCTGAACCTGTACTCGACCATAACCTCCCTGTCTCACTGGAACGTACCACTGCAGAACTCCACACAAATGTGCCCTGAACCTGTACACCACCATAACCTCCCTGTCTCACTGGAACGTACCAATGCAGAACTCCGCACAAATATGCTCTGAACCTGTACCCTCTATAACCTCCCTGTCTCACTGGAACGTACCAATGCAGAACTCCAGACAAATGTGCCCTGAACCTGTACACCTCCATAACCTCCCTGTCTCACTGGAACGTACCAATGCAGAACTCCACACAAATATGCCCTGAACATGTAACCCTCCATAACCTCCCTGTCACACTGGAACGTACCAATGCAGAACTCCACACAAATATGCCCTGAACCGGTACCCTCCATAACCTCCCTGTCTCACTGGAAGGTACCAATGCAGAATTCCACACAAATATGCCCTGAACGTGTACCCGCCCATAACCTCCTTGTCTCACTGGAACGCACCAATGCAGAACTCCACACAAATTTGCCCTGAACCTGTACCCCTCAATAACCTCCCTGTCTCACTGGAACGCACCAATGCAGAACTCCACACAAATATGCCATGAACCGGTACCCTCCATAACCTCCCTGTCTCACTGGAAAGTACCAATGCAAAACTCCACACAAATATGCCCTGAACCTGTACCCGACCATAACCTCCCTGTCTCACTGAAACGTACCACGGCAGAACTTCACACAAATATGCCCTGAACCTGTACCCGACCATAACCTCCCTGTCTCACTGGAACGTACCACAGAAGAACTCCACACAAATATGCCCTGAACCAGTACCCTCCATAACCTCCCTGTCTCACTGGAACGTACCAATGCAGAACTACACACAAATATGCCCTGAACCTGTACCCCTCCATAACCTCCCTGTCTCACTGGAACGTACCAATGCAGAACTCCACACAAATATGCCCTGAACCTGTACCCCTCCATAACTTCCCTGTCTCACAGGAAAGTCCCACTGCAGAACTCCACACAAATATGCCTTGAACCTGTACCCTCCATAACCTCCCAGTCTCACTGGAACGTACCATTGCAGAACACCACAGAAATATGCCCTGAACCTGTACCCTCCATAACGTCCCAGTCTCACTGGAACGTACCAATACAGAACTCCACACAAATATGCCCTGAACCTGTACCCTCCATAAACTCCCTGTCTCACTGGAATGTACCAATGCAGAACTACACACAAATATGCCCTGAACCTGTACCCCTCCATAACCTCCCTGTCTCACTGGAACGTACCAATGCAGAACACCACACAAATATGCCCTGAACCTGTACCCCTCCATAACTTCCCTGTCTCACTTTAAAGTACCAATGCAGAACTCCACGCAAATATGCCCTGAACCTGTACCCCTCAATAACCTCCCTGTCTCACTGGAACGTACCAATGCAGAACTCCACTCAAATATTCCCTGATCCTGTACCGTGCATAACCTCCTTGTCTCACTGGAACGTACCAATGCAGAACTCCACACAAATATGCCCTGAACCTGTACCCCTCCAGAACCTTCTGTCTCACTGGATCGTACCATTGCAGAACACCACACAAATATGCCCTGAAAGTGTACCCGCCCATAACCTCCTTGTCACACTGGAACGCACCAATGCAGAACTCCACACAAATTTGCCCTGAACCTGTACCCCTCCATAACCTCCCTGTCTCACTGGAACGTACCAATGCAGAACTACACACAAATATGCCCTGAACCTGTACCCCTCCATAATCTCCCTGTCTCACTGGAACGTACCCATGCAGAACTCCACACAAATATGCCCTGAACCTGTACCCCTCCATAACTTCCCTGTCTCACAGGAAAATACCAATGCAGAACTCCACACAAATATGCCCTGAACCTGTACCCTGCATAACCTCCCAGTCTCACTGGAACGTACCATTGCAGAACACCACAGAAATATGCCCTGAACGTTTACCCGCCCATAAAATCCTTGTCTCACTGGAACGTACCAACGCAGAACTCCACACAAATATGCCCTGAACCTGTACCCTCCATAACCTCCCTGTCTCACTGGAACGTACCAATGCAGAACTCCACACAAATATGCCCTGAACCTGTACCCCTCCATAACCTCCCTGTCTCACTGGAACGTACAAATGCAGAACACCACACAAGTATCCCCTGAACCTGTACCCCTCCATAACTTCCCTGTCTCACTGGAAAGTACCAATGCAGAACTCCACTCAAATATGCCCTGAACCTGTACCCGACCATAACCTCCCTGTCTCACTGGAACGTACCACTGAAGAACTCCACACAAATGTGCCCTGAACCTGTACACCACCATAACCTCCCTGTCTCACTGGAACGTACCAATGCAGAACTCCGCACAAATATGCTCTGAACCTGTACCCTCTATAACCTCCCTGTCTCACTGGAACGTACCAATGCAGAACTCCAGAAAAATGTGCCCTGAACCTGTACACCTCCATAACCTCCCTGTCTCACTGGAACTTACCAATGCAGAACTCCACACAAATATGCCCTGAACATGTAACCCTCCATAACCTCCCTGTCTCACTGGAACGTACCAATGCAGAACTCCACACAAATATGCCCTGAACCGGTACCCTCAATAACCTCCCTGTCTCACTGGAACGTACCAATGCAGAATTCCACACAAATATGCCCTGAACGTGTACCCGCCCATAACCTCCTTGTCTCACTGGAACGCACCAATGCAGAACGCCACACCAATTTGCCCCGAACCTGTACCCCTCCATAACCTCCCTGTCTCACTGGAACGTACCACTGCAGAACTCCACACAAATATGCCCTGAACCTGTACCCTCCATAACCTCCCTGTCTCACTGGAACGTACCAATGCAGAACTACACACAAATATGCACTGAACCTGTACCCCTCCATAATCTCCCTGTCTCACTGGAACGTACCAATGCAGAACTCCACAGAAATATGCCCTGAACGTTTACCCGCCCATAAAATCCTTGTCTCACTGGAACGTACCAACGCAGAACTCCACACAAATATGCCCTGAACCTGTACCCTCCATAACCTCCCTGTCTCACTGGAACGTACCAATGCAGAACTCCACACAAATATGCCCTGAACCTGTACCCCTCCATAACCTCCCTGTCTCACTGGAACGTACCAATGCAGAACACCACACAAGTATGCCCTGAACCTGTACCCCTCCATAACTTCGCTGTCTCACTGGAAAGTACCAATGCAGAACTCCACAAAATATGCCCTGAACCTGTACCCGACCATAACCTCCCTGTCTCACTGGAACGTACCACTGCAGAACTCCACACAAATATGCCCTGAACCTGTACCCTCCATAACCTCCCTGTCTCACTGGAACGTACCAATGCAGAACTCCACACAAATATGCCCTGAACATGTAACCCTCCATAACCTCCCTGTCTCACTGGAACGTACCAATGCAGAACTCCACACAAATATGCCCTGAACCGGTACCCTCCATAACCTCCCTGTCTCACTGGAAGGTACCAATGCAGAATTCCACACAAATATGCCCTGAACGTGTACCCGCCCATAACCTCCTTGTCTCACTGGAACGCACCAATGCAGAACTCCACACAAATTTGCCCTGAACCTGTACCCCTCAATAACCTCCCTGTCTCACTGGAACGCACCAATGCAGAACTCCACACAAATATGCCATGAACCGGTACCCTCCATAACCTCCCTGTCTCACTGGAAAGTACCAATGCAAAACTCCACACAAATATGCCCTGAACCTGTACCCGACCATAACCTCCCTGTCTCACTGAAACGTACCACGGCAGAACTCCGCACAAATATGCCCTGAACCTGTACCCGACCATAACCTCCCTGTCTCACTGGAACGTACCACAGAAGAACTCCACACAAATATGCCCTGAACCAGTACCCTCCATAACCTCCCTGTCTCACTGGAACGTACCAATGCAGAACTACACACAAATATGCCCTGAACCTGTACCCCTCCATAACCTCCCTGTCTCACTGGAACGTACCAATGCAGAACTCCACACAAATATGCCCTGAACCTGTACCCCTCCATAACTTCCCTGTCTCACAGGAAAGTCCCACTGCAGAACTCCACACAAATATGCCTTGAACCTGTACCCTCCATAACCTCCCAGTCTCACTGGAACGTACCATTGCAGAACACCACAAAAATATGCCCTGAACCTGTACCCTCCATAACCTCCCAGTCTCACTGGAACGTACCAATGCAGAACTCCACACAAATATGCCCTGAACCTGTACCCTCCATAAACTCCCTGTCTCATTGGAATGTACCAATGCAGAACTACACACAAATATGCCCTGAACCTGTACCCCTCCATAACCTCCCTGTCTCACTGGAACGTACCAATGCAGAACTCCACACAAATATGCCCTGAACCTGTACCCCTCCATAACCTTCTGTCTCACTGGATCGTACCATTGCAGAACACCACACAAATATGCCCTGAAAGTGTACCCGCCCATAACCTCCTTGTCTCACTGGAACGCACCAATGCAGAACTCCACACAAATTTGCCCTGAACCTGTACCCCTCCATAACCTCCCTGTCTCACTGGAACGTACCAATGCAGAACTACAAACAAATATGCCCTGAACCTGTACCCCTCCATAATCTCCCTGTCTCACTGGAACGTACCAATGCAGAACTCCACACAAATATGCCCTGAACCTGTACCCCTCCATAACTTCCCTGTCTCACAGGAAAGTACCAATGCAGAACTCCACACAAATATGCCCTGAACATGTACCCTGCATAACCTCCCAGTCTCACTGGAACGTACCATTGCAGAACACCACAGAAATATGCCCTGAACGTTTACCCGCCCATAAAATCCTTGTCTCACTGGAACGTACCAACGCAGAACTCCACACAAATATGCCCTGAACCTGTACCCTCCATAACCTCCCTGTCTCACTGGAACGTACCAATGCAGAACTCCACACAAATATGCCCTGAACCTGTACCCCTCCATAACCTCCCTGTCTCACTGGAACGTACCAATGCAGAACACCACACAAGTATCCCCTGAACCTGTACCCCTCCATAACTTCCCTGTCTCACTGGAAAGTACCAATGCAGAACTCCACACAAATATGCCCTGAACCTGTACCCGACCATAACCTCCCTGTCTCACTGGAACGTACCACTGCAGAACTCCACACAAATGTGCCCTGAACCTGTACACCACCATAACCTCCCTGTCTCCCTGGAACGTACCAATGCAGAACTCCACACAAATATGCCCTGAACCTGTACCCTCCATAACTTCCCTGTCTCACAGGAAAGTACCAATGCAGAACTCCACACAAATATGCCCTGAACCTGTACCCTCCATAACCTCCCAGTCTCACTGTAACGTACCATTGCAGAACACCACAGAAATATGCCCTGAACGTTTACCCGCCCATAACCACCTTGTCTCACTGGAACGCACCAATGCAGAACTCCACACAAATTTTCCCTGAACCTGTACCCCTCCATAACCTCCCTGTCGCACTGGAACGTACCAATGCAGAACTCCACACAAATATGCCCTGAACCTGTACCCCTCCATAACCTCCCTGTCTCACTGGAACGTACCAATGCAGAACACCACACAAGTATGCCCTGAACCTGTACCCCTCCATAACTTCGCTGTCTCACTGGAAAGTACCAATGCAGAACTCCACAAAATATGCCCTGAACCTGTACCCGACCATAACCTCCCTGTCTCACTGGAACGTACCACTGCAGAACTCCACACAAATATGCCCTGAACCTGTACCCTCCATAACCTCCCTGTCTCACTGGAACGTACCAATGCAGAACTCCACACAAATATGCCCTGAACATGTAACCCTCCATAACCTCCCTGTCTCACTGGAACGTACCAATGCAGAACTCCACACAAATATGCCCTGAACCGGTACCCTCCATAACCTCCCTGTCTCACTGGAAGGTACCAATGCAGAATTCCACACAAATATGCCCTGAACGTGTACCCGCCCATAACCTCCTTGTCTCACTGGAACGCACCAATGCAGAACTCCACACAAATTTGCCCTGAACCTGTACCCCTCAATAACCTCCCTGTCTCACTGGAACGCACCAATGCAGAACTCCACACAAATATGCCATGAACCGGTACCCTCCATAACCTCCCTGTCTCACTGGAAAGTACCAATGCAAAACTCCACACAAATATGCCCTGAACCTGTACCCGACCATAACCTCCCTGTCTCACTGAAACGTACCACGGCAGAACTCCGCACAAATATGCCCTGAACCTGTACCCGACCATAACCTCCCTGTCTCACTGGAACGTACCACAGAAGAACTCCACACAAATATGCCCTGAACCAGTACCCTCCATAACCTCCCTGTCTCACTGGAACGTACCAATGCAGAACTACACACAAATATGCCCTGAACCTGTACCCCTCCATAACCTCCCTGTCTCACTGGAACGTACCAATGCAGAACTCCACACAAATATGCCCTGAACCTGTACCCCTCCATAACTTCCCTGTCTCACAGGAAAGTCCCACTGCAGAACTCCACACAAATATGCCTTGAACCTGTACCCTCCATAACCTCCCAGTCTCACTGGAACGTACCATTGCAGAACACCACAAAAATATGCCCTGAACCTGTACCCTCCATAACCTCCCAGTCTCACTGGAACGTACCAATGCAGAACTCCACACAAATATGCCCTGAACCTGTACCCTCCATAAACTCCCTGTCTCATTGGAATGTACCAATGCAGAACTACACACAAATATGCCCTGAACCTGTACCCCTCCATAACCTCCCTGTCTCACTGGAACGTACCAATGCAGAACTCCACACAAATATGCCCTGAACCTGTACCCCTCCATAACCTTCTGTCTCACTGGATCGTACCATTGCAGAACACCACACAAATATGCCCTGAAAGTGTACCCGCCCATAACCTCCTTGTCTCACTGGAACGCACCAATGCAGAACTCCACACAAATTTGCCCTGAACCTGTACCCCTCCATAACCTCCCTGTCTCACTGGAACGTACCAATGCAGAACTACACACAAATATGCCCTGAACCTGTACCCCTCCATAATCTCCCTGTCTCACTGGAACGTACCAATGCAGAACTCCACACAAATATGCCCTGAACCTGTACCCCTCCATAACTTCCCTGTCTCACAGGAAAGTACCAATGCAGAACTCCACACAAATATGCCCTGAACATGTACCCTGCATAACCTCCCAGTCTCACTGGAACGTACCATTGCAGAACACCACAGAAATATGCCCTGAACGTTTACCCGCCCATAAAATCCTTGTCTCACTGGAACGTACCAACGCAGAACTCCACACAAATATGCCCTGAACCTGTACCCTCCATAACCTCCCTGTCTCACTGGAACGTACCAATGCAGAACTCCACACAAATATGCCCTGAACCTGTACCCCTCCATAACCTCCCTGTCTCACTGGAACGTACCAATGCAGAACACCACACAAGTATCCCCTGAACCTGTACCCCTCCATAACTTCCCTGTCTCACTGGAAAGTACCAATGCAGAACTCCACACAAATATGCCCTGAACCTGTACCCGACCATAACCTCCCTGTCTCACTGGAACGTACCACTGCAGAACTCCACACAAATGTGCCCTGAACCTGTACACCACCATAACCTCCCTGTCTCCCTGGAACGTACCAATGCAGAACTCCACACAAATATGCCCTGAACCTGTACCCTCCATAACTTCCCTGTCTCACAGGAAAGTACCAATGCAGAACTCCACACAAATATGCCCTGAACCTGTACCCTCCATAACCTCCCAGTCTCACTGTAACGTACCATTGCAGAACACCACAGAAATATGCCCTGAACGTTTACCCGCCCATAACCACCTTGTCTCACTGGAACGCACCAATGCAGAACTCCACACAAATTTTCCCTGAACCTGTACCCCTCCATAACCTCCCTGTCGCACTGGAACGTACCAATGCAGAACTCCACACAAATATGCCCTGAACCTGTACCCTCCATAACCTCCCTGACTCACTGGAACGTACAAATGCAGAACTACACACAAATATGCCCTGAACCTGTACCCTCCATAACCTCCCTGACTCACTGGAACGTACAACTGCAGAACTGCACTCAAATATGCACTGAACCTGTACCCCTCCATAACCTCCCAGTCTCACTGGAACGTACCATTGCAGAACACCACACAAATATGCCCTGAACGTTTACCCGCCCATAAGATCCTTGTATCACTGGAACGTACCAACGCAGAACTCCATACAAATATGCCCTGAACCTGTACCCTCCATAACCTCCCTGACTCACTGGAACGTAGCAAAGCAGAACTACGCACAAATATGCCCTGAACCTGTACCCGACCATAACCTCCCTGTCTCACTGGAACGTACCACAGAAGAACTCCACACAAATATGCCCTGAACCAGTACCCTCCATAACCTCCCTGTCTCACTGGAACGTACCAATGCAGAACTACACACAAATATGCCCTGAACCTGTACCCCTCCATAACCTCCCTGTCTCACTGGAACGTACCAATGCAGAACTCCACACAAATATGCCCTGAACCTGTACCCCTCCATAACTTCCCTGTCTCACAGGAAAGTCCCACTGCAGAACTCCACACAAATATGCCTTGAACCTGTACCCTCCATAACCTCCCAGTCTCACTGGAACGTACCATTGCAGAACACCACAGAAATATGCCCTGAACCTGTACCCTCCATAACCTCCCAGTCTCACTGGAACGTACCAATGCAGAACTCCACACAAATATGCCCTGAACCTGTACCCTCCATAAACTCCCTGTCTCACTGGAATGTACCAATGCAGAACTACACACAAAGATGCCCTGAACCTGTACCCCTCCATAACCTCCCTGTCTCACTGGAACGTACCAATGCAGAACACCACACAAATATGCCCTGAACCTGTACCCCTCCATAACTTCCCTGTCTCACTTTAAAGTACCAATGCAGAACTCCACACAAATATGCCCTGAACCTGTACCCCTCAATAACCTCCCTGTCTCACTGGAACGTACCAATGCAGAACTCCACTCAAATATTCCCTGATCCTGTACCGTGCATAACCTCCCTGTCTCACTGGAACGTACCAATGCAGAACTCCACACAAATATGCCCTGAACCTGTACCCCTCCATAACCTTCTGTCTCACTGGATCGTACCATTGCAGAACACCACACAAATATGCCCTGAAAGTGTACCCGCCCATAACCTCCTTGTCTCACTGGAACGCACCAATGCAGAACTCCACACAAATTTGCCCTGAACCTGTACCCTCCATAACCTCCCTGACTCACTGGAACGTACAAATGCAGAACTACACACAAATATGCCCTGAACCTGTACCCTCCATAACCTCCCTGACTCACTGGAACGTACAACTGCAGAACTGCACTCAAATATGCACTGAACCTGTACCCCTCCATAACCTCCCAGTCTCACTGGAACGTACCATTGCAGAACACCACACAAATATGCCCTGAACGTTTACCCGCCCATAAGATCCTTGTATCACTGGAACGTACCAACGCAGAACTCCATACAAATATGCCCTGAACCTGTACCCTCCATAACCTCCCTGACTCACTGGAACGTAGCAAAGCAGAACTACGCACAAATATGCCCTGAACCTGTACCCGACCATAACCTCCCTGTCTCACTGGAACGTACCACAGAAGAACTCCACACAAATATGCCCTGAACCAGTACCCTCCATAACCTCCCTGTCTCACTGGAACGTACCAATGCAGAACTACACACAAATATGCCCTGAACCTGTACCCCTCCATAACCTCCCTGTCTCACTGGAACGTACCAATGCAGAACTCCACACAAATATGCCCTGAACCTGTACCCCTCCATAACTTCCCTGTCTCACAGGAAAGTCCCACTGCAGAACTCCACACAAGTATGCCTTGAACCTGTACCCTCCATAACCTCCCAGTCTCACTGGAACGTACCATTGCAGAACACCACAGAAATATGCCCTGAACCTGTACCCTCCATAACCTCCCAGTCTCACTGGAACGTACCAATGCAGAACTCCACACAAATATGCCCTGAACCTGTACCCTCCATAAACTCCCTGTCTCACTGGAATGTACCAATGCAGAACTACACACAAAGATGCCCTGAACCTGTACCCCTCCATAACCTCCCTGTCTCACTGGAACGTACCAATGCAGAACACCACACAAATATGCCCTGAACCTGTACCCCTCCATAACTTCCCTGTCTCACTTTAAAGTACCAATGCAGAACTCCACACAAATATGCCCTGAACCTGTACCCCTCAATAACCTCCCTGTCTCACTGGAACGTACCAATGCAGAACTCCACTCAAATATTCCCTGATCCTGTACCGTGCATAACCTCCCTGTCTCACTGGAACGTACCAATGCAGAACTCCACACAAATATGCCCTGAACCTGTACCCCTCCATAACCTTCTGTCTCACTGGATCGTACCATTGCAGAACACCACACAAATATGCCCTGAAAGTGTACCCGCCCATAACCTCCTTGTCTCACTGGAACGCACCAATGCAGAACTCCACACAAATTTGCCCTGAACCTGTACCCCTCCATAACCTCCCTGTCTCACTGGAACGTACCAATGCAGAACTACACACAAATATGCCCTGAACCTGTACCCCTCCATAATCTCCCTGTCTCACTGGAACGTACCAATGCAGAACTCCACACAAATATGCCCTGAACCTGTACCCCTCCATAACTTCCCTGTCTCACAGGAAAGTACCAATGCAGAACTCCACACAAATATGCCCTGAACCTGTACCCTGCATAACCTCCCAGTCTCACTGGAACGTACCATTGCAGAACACCACAGAAATATGCCCTGAACGTTTACCCGCCCATAAAATCCTTGTCTCACTGGAACGTACCAACGCAGAACTCCACACAAATATGCCCTGAACCTGTACCCTCCATAACCTCCCTGTCTCACTGGAACGTACCAATGCAGAACTCCACACAAATATGCCCTGAACCTGTACCCCTCCATAACCTCCCTGTCTCACTGGAACGTACCAATGCAGAACACCACACAAGTATCCCCTGAACCTGTACCCTTCCATAACTTCCCTGTCTCACTGGAAAGTACCAATGCAGAACTCCACACAAATATGCCCTGAACCTGTACCCGACCATAACCTCCCTGTCTCACTGGAACGTACCACTGCAGAACTCCACACAAATGTGCCCTGAACCTGTACACCACCATAACCTCCCTGTCTCACTGGAACGTACCAATGCAGAACTCCGCACAAATATGCTCTGAACCTGTACCCTCTATAACCTCCCTGTCTCACTGGAACGTACCAATGCAGAACTCCAGACAAATGTGCCCTGAACCTGTACACCTCCATAACCTCCCTGTCTCACTGGAACGTACCAATGCAGAACTCCACACAAATATGCCCTGAACATGTAACCCTCCATAACCTCCCTGTCTCACTGGAACGTACCAATGCAGAACTCCACACAAATATGCCCTGAACCGGTACCCTCCATAACCTCCCTGTCTCACTGGAAGGTACCAATGCAGAATTCCACACAAATATGCCCTGAACGTGTACCCGCCCATATCCTCCTTGTCTCACTGGAACGCACCAATGCAGAACTCCACACAAATTTGCCCTGAACCTGTACCCCTCAATAACCTCCCTGTCTCACTGGAACGCACCAATGCAGAACTCCACACAAATATGCCATGAACCGGTACCCTCCATAACCTCCCTGTCTCACTGGAAAGTACCAATGCAAAACTCCACACAAATATGCCCTGAACCTGTACCCGACCATAACCTCCCTGTCTCACTGAAACGTACCACGGCAGAACTCCACACAAATATGCCCTGAACCTGTACCCGACCATAACCTCCCTGTCTCACTGGAACGTACCACAGAAGAACTCCACACAAATATGCCCTGAACCAGTACCCTCCATAACCTCCCTGTCTCACTGGAACGTACCAATGCAGAACTACACACAAATATGCCCTGAACCTGTACCCCTCCATAACCTCCCTGTCTCACTGGAACGTACCAATGCAGAACTCCACACAAATATGCCCTGAACCTGTACCCCTCCATAACTTCCCTGTCTCACAGGAAAGTCCCACTGCAGAACTCCACACAAATATGCCTTGAACCTGTACCCTCCATAACCTCCCAGTCTCACTGGAACGTACCATTGCAGAACACCACAGAAATATGCCCTGAACCTGTACCCTCCATAACCTCCCAGTCTCACTGGAACGTACCAATGCAGAACTCCACACAAATATGCCCTGAACCTGTACCCTCCATAAACTCCCTGTCTCACTGGAATGTACCAATGCAGAACTACACACAAATATGCCCTGAACCTGTACCCCTCCATAACCTCCCTGTCTCACTGGAACGTACCAATGCAGAACACCACACAAATATGCCCTGAACCTGTACCCCTCCATAACTTCCCTGTCTCACTTTAAAGTACCAATGCAGAACTCCACACAAATATGCCCTGAACCTGTACCCCTCAATAACCTCCCTGTCTCACTGGAACGTACCAATGCAGAACTCCACTCAAATATTCCCTGATCCTGTACCGTGCATAACCTCCCTGTCTCACTGGAACGTACCAATGCAGAACTCCACACAAATATGCCCTGAACCTGTACCCCTCCATAACCTTCTGTCTCACTGGATCGTACCATTGCAGAACACCACACAAATATGCCCTGAAAGTGTACCCGCCCATAACCTCCTTGTCTCACTGGAACGCACCAATGCAGAACTCCACACAAATTTGCCCTGAACCTGTACCCCTCCATAACCTCCCTGTCTCACTGGAACGTACCAATGCAGAACTACACACAAATATGCCCTGAACCTGTACCCTGCATAACCTCCCAGTCTCACTGGAACGTACCATTGCAGAACACCACAGAAATATGCCCTGAACGTTTACCCGCCCATAAAATCCTTGTCTCACTGGAACGTACCAACGCAGAACTCCACACAAATATGCCCTGAACCTGTACCCTCCATAACCTCCCTGTCTCACTGGAACGTACCAATGCAGAACTCCACACAAATATGCCCTGAACCTGTACCCCTCCATAACCTCCCTGTCTCACTGGAACGTACAAATGCAGAACACCACACAAGTATCCCCTGAACCTGTACCCCTCCATAACTTCCCTGTCTCACTGGAAAGTACCAATGCAGAACTCCACACAAATATGCCCTGAACCTGTACCCGACCATAACCTCCCTGTCTCACTGGAACGTACCACTGAAGAACTCCACACAAATGTGCCCTGAACCTGTACACCACCATAACCTCCCTGTCTCACTGGAACGTACCAATGCAGAACTCCGCACAAATATGCTCTGAACCTGTACCCTCTATAACCTCCCTGTCTCACTGGAACGTACCAATGCAGAACTCCAGACAAATGTGCCCTGAACCTGTACACCTCCATAACCTCCCTGTCTCACTGGAACTTACCAATGCAGAACTCCACACAAATATGCCCTGAACATGTAACCCTCCATAACCTCCCTGTCTCACTGGAACGTACCAATGCAGAACTCCACACAAATATGCCCTGAACCGGTACCCTCAATAACCTCCCTGTCTCACTGGAACGTACCAATGCAGAATTCCACACAAATATGCCCTGAACGTGTACCCGCCCATAACCTCCTTGTCTCACTGGAACGCACCAATGCAGAACGCCACACCAATTTGCCCCGAACCTGTACCCCTCCATAACCTCCCTGTCTCACTGGAACGTACCACTGCAGAACTCCACACAAATATGCCCTGAACCTGTACCCTCCATAACCTCCCTGTCTCACTGGAACGTACCAATGCAGAACTACACACAAATATGCCCTGAACCTGTACCCCTCCATAATCTCCCTGTCTCACTGGAACGTACCAATGCAGAACTCCACAGAAATATGCCCTGAACGTTTACCCGCCCATAAAATCCTTGTCTCACTGGAACGTACCAACGCAGAACTCCACACAAATATGCCCTGAACCTGTACCCTCCATAACCTCCCTGTCTCACTGGAACGTACCAATGCAGAACTCCACACAAATATGCCCTGAACCTGTACCCCTCCATAACCTCCCTGTCTCACTGGAACGTACCAATGCAGAACACCACACAAGTATGCCCTGAACCTGTACCCCTCCATAACTTCGCTGTCTCACTGGAAAGTACCAATGCAGAACTCCACAAAATATGCCCTGAACCTGTACCCGACCATAACCTCCCTGTCTCACTGGAACGTACCACTGCAGAACTCCACACAAATATGCCCTGAACCTGTACCCTCCATAACCTCCCTGTCTCACTGGAACGTACCAATGCAGAACTCCACACAAATATGCCCTGAACATGTAACCCTCCATAACCTCCCTGTCTCACTGGAACGTACCAATGCAGAACTCCACACAAATATGCCCTGAACCGGTACCCTCCATAACCTCCCTGTCTCACTGGAAGGTACCAATGCAGAATTCCACACAAATATGCCCTGAACGTGTACCCGCCCATAACCTCCTTGTCTCACTGGAACGCACCAATGCAGAACTCCACACAAATTTGCCCTGAACCTGTACCCCTCAATAACCTCCCTGTCTCACTGGAAAGCACCAATGCAGAACTCCACACAAATATGCCATGAACCGGTACCCTCCATAACCTCCCTGTCTCACTGGAAAGTACCAATGCAAAACTCCACACAAATATGCCCTGAACCTGTACCCGACCATAACCTCCCTGTCTCACTGAAACGTACCACGGCAGAACTCCGCACAAATATGCCCTGAACCTGTACCCGACCATAACCTCCCTGTCTCACTGGAACGTACCACAGAAGAACTCCACACAAATATGCCCTGAACCAGTACCCTCCATAACCTCCCTGTCTCACTGGAACGTACCAATGCAGAACTACACACAAATATGCCCTGAACCTGTACCCCTCCATAACCTCCCTGTCTCACTGGAACGTACCAATGCAGAACTCCACACAAATATGCCCTGAACCTGTACCCCTCCATAACTTCCCTGTCTCACAGGAAAGTCCCACTGCAGAACTCCACACAAATATGCCTTGAACCTGTACCCTCCATAACCTCCCAGTCTCACTGGAACGTACCATTGCAGAACACCACAGAAATATGCCCTGAACCTGTACCCTCCATAACCTCCCAGTCTCACTGGAACGTACCAATGCAGAACTCCACACAAATATGCCCTGAACCTGTACCCTCCATAAACTCCCTGTCTCACTGGAATGTACCAATGCAGAACTACACACAAATATGCCCTGAACCTGTACCCCTCCATAACCTCCCTGTCTCACTGGAACGTACCAATGCAGAACACCACATAAATATGCCCTGAACCTGTACCCCTCCATAACCTCCCTGTCTCACTGGAACGTACCAATGCAGAACTCCACACAAATATGCCCTGAACCTGTACCCCTCCATAACCTTCTGTCTCACTGGATCGTACCATTGCAGAACACCACACAAATATGCCCTGAAAGTGTACCCGCCCATAACCTCCTTGTCTCACTGGAACGCACCAATGCAGAACTCCACACAAATTTGCCCTGAACCTGTACCCCTCCATAACCTCCCTGTCTCACTGGAACGTGCCAATGCAGAACTACACACAAATATGCCCTGAACCTGTACCCCTCCATAATCTCCCTGTCTCACTGGAACGTACCAATGCAGAACTCCACACAAATATGCCCTGAACCTGTACCCCTCCATAACTTCCCTGTCTCACAGGAAAGTACCAATGCAGAACTCCACACAAATATGCCCTGAACCTGTACCCTGCATAACCTCCCAGTCTCACTGGAACGTACCATTGCAGAACACCACAGAAATATGCCCTGAACGTTTACCCGCCCATAAAATCCTTGTCTCACTGGAACGTACCAACGCAGAACTCCACACAAATATGCCCTGAACCTGTACCCTCCATAACCTCCCTGTCTCACTGGAACGTACCAATGCAGAACTCCACACAAATATGCCCTGAACCTGTACCCCTCCATAACCTCCCTGTCTCACTGGAACGTACCAATGCAGAACACCACACAAGTATCCCCTGAACCTGTACCCCTCCATAACTTCCCTGTCTCACTGGAAAGTACCAATGCAGAACTCCACACAAATATGCCCTGAACCTGTACCCGACCATAACCTCCCTGTCTCACTGGAACGTACCACTGCAGAACTCCACACAAATGTGCCCTGAACCTGTACACCACCATAACCTCCCTGTCTCCCTGGAACGTACCAATGCAGAACTCCACACAAATATGCCCTGAACCTGTACCCTCCATAACTTCCCTGTCTCACAGGAAAGTACCAATGCAGAACTCCACACAAATATGCCCTGAACCTGTACCCTCCATAACCTCCCAGTCTCACTGTAACGTACCATTGCAGAACACCACAGAAATATGCCCTGAACGTTTACCCGCCCATAACCACCTTGTCTCACTGGAACGCACCAATGCAGAACTCCACACAAATTTTCCCTGAACCTGTACCCCTCCATAACCTCCCTGTCGCACTGGAACGTACCAATGCAGAACTCCACACAAATATGCCCTGAACCTGTACCCTCCATAACCTCCCTGACTCACTGGAACGTACAAATGCAGAACTACACACAAATATGCCCTGAACCTGTACCCTCCATAACCTCCCTGACTCACTGGAACGTACAACTGCAGAACTGCACTCAAATATGCACTGAACCTGTACCCCTCCATAACCTCCCAGTCTCACTGGAACGTACCATTGCAGAACACCACACAAATATGCCCTGAACGTTTACCCGCCCATAAGATCCTTGTCTCACTGGAACGTACCAACGCAGAACTCCATACAAATATGCCCTGAACCTGTACCCTCCATAACCTCCCTGACTCACTGGAACGTAGCAAAGCAGAACTACGCACAAATATGCCCTGAACCTGTACCCGACCATAACCTCCCTGTCTCACTGGAACGTACCACAGAAGAACTCCACACAAATATGCCCTGAACCAGTACCCTCCATAACCTCCCTGTCTCACTGGAACGTACCAATGCAGAACTACACACAAATATGCCCTGAACCTGTACCCCTCCATAACCTCCCTGTCTCACTGGAACGTACCAATGCAGAACTCCACACAAATATGCCCTGAACCTGTACCCCTCCATAACTTCCCTGTCTCACAGGAAAGTCCCACTGCAGAACTCCACACAAATATGCCTTGAACCTGTACCCTCCATAACCTCCCAGTCTCACTGGAACGTACCATTGCAGAACACCACAGAAATATGCCCTGAACCTGTACCCTCCATAACCTCCCAGTCTCACTGGAACGTACCAATGCAGAACTCCACACAAATATGCCCTGAACCTGTACCCTCCATAAACTCCCTGTCTCACTGGAATGTACCAATGCAGAACTACACACAAAGATGCCCTGAACCTGTACCCCTCCATAACCTCCCTGTCTCACTGGAACGTACCAATGCAGAACACCACACAAATATGCCCTGAACCTGTACCCCTCCATAACTTCCCTGTCTCACTTTAAAGTACCAATGCAGAACTCCACACAAATATGCCCTGAACCTGTACCCCTCAATAACCTCCCTGTCTCACTGGAACGTACCAATGCAGAACTCCACTCAAATATTCCCTGATCCTGTACCGTGCATAACCTCCCTGTCTCACTGGAACGTACCAATGCAGAACTCCACACAAATATGCCCTGAACCTGTACCCCTCCATAACCTTCTGTCTCACTGGATCGTACCATTGCAGAACACCACACAAATATGCCCTGAAAGTGTACCCGCCCATAACCTCCTTGTCTCACTGGAACGCACCAATGCAGAACTCCACACAAATTTGCCCTGAACCTGTACCCCTCCATAACCTCCCTGTCTCACTGGAACGTACCAATGCAGAACTACACACAAATATGCCCTGAACCTGTACCCCTCCATAATCTCCCTGTCTCACTGGAACGTACCAATGCAGAACTCCACACAAATATGCCCTGAACCTGTACCCCTCCATAACTTCCCTGTCTCACAGGAAAGTACCAATGCAGAACTCCACACAAATATGCCCTGAACCTGTACCCTGCATAACCTCCCAGTCTCACTGGAACGTACCATTGCAGAACACCACAGAAATATGCCCTGAACGTTTACCCGCCCATAAAATCCTTGTCTCACTGGAACGTACCAACGCAGAACTCCACACAAATATGCCCTGAACCTGTACCCTCCATAACCTCCCTGTCTCACTGGAACGTACCAATGCAGAACTCCACACAAATATGCCCTGAACCTGTACCCCTCCATAACCTCCCTGTCTCACTGGAACGTACCAATGCAGAACACCACACAAGTAACACCTGAACCTGTACCCTTCCATAACTTCCCTGTCTCACTGGAAAGTACCAATGCAGAACTCCACACAAATATGCCCTGAACCTGTACCCGACCATAACCTCCCTGTCTCACTGGAACGTACCACTGCAGAACTCCACACAAATGTGCCCTGAACCTGTACACCACCATAACCTCCCTGTCTCACTGGAACGTACCAATGCAGAACTCCGCACAAATATGCTCTGAACCTGTACCCTCTATAACCTCCCTGTCTCACTGGAACGTACCAATGCAGAACTCCAGACAAATGTGCCCTGAACCTGTACACCTCCATAACCTCCCTGTCTCACTGGAACGTACCAATGCAGAACTCCACACAAATATGCCCTGAACATGTAACCCTCCATAACCTCCCTGTCTCACTGGAACGTACCAATGCAGAACTCCACACAAATATGCCCTGAACCGGTACCCTCCATAACCTCCCTGTCTCACTGGAAGGTACCAATGCAGAATTCCACACAAATATGCCCTGAACGTGTACCCGCCCATAACCTCCTTGTCTCACTGGAACGCACCAATGCAGAACTCCACACAAATTTGCCCTGAACCTGTACCCCTCAATAACCTCCCTGTCTCACTGGAACGCACCAATGCAGAACTCCACACAAATATGCCATGAACCGGTACCCTCCATAACCTCCCTGTCTCACTGGAAAGTACCAATGCAAAACTCCACACAAATATGCCCTGAACCTGTACCCGACCATAACCTCCCTGTCTCACTGAAACGTACCACGGCAGAACTCCACACAAATATGCCCTGAACCTGTACCCGACCATAACCTCCCTGTCTCACTGGAACGTACCACAGAAGAACTCCACACAAATATGCCCTGAACCAGTACCCTCCATAACCTCCCTGTCTCACTGGAACGTACCAATGCAGAACTACACACAAATATGCCCTGAACCTGTACCCCTCCATAACCTCCCTGTCTCACTGGAACGTACCAATGCAGAACTCCACACAAATATGCCCTGAACCTGTACCCCTCCATAACTTCCCTGTCTCACAGGAAAGTCCCACTGCAGAACTCCACACAAATATGCCTTGAACCTGTACCCTCCATAACCTCCCAGTCTCACTGGAACGTACCATTGCAGAACACCACAGAAATATGCCCTGAACCTGTACCCTCCATAACCTCCCAGTCTCACTGGAACGTACCAATGCGGAACTCCACACAAATATGCCCTGAACCTGTACCCTCCATAAACTCCCTGTCTCACTGGAATGTACCAATGCAGAACTACACACAAATATGCCCTGAACCTGTACCCCTCCATAACCTCCCTGTCTCACTGGAACGTACCAATGCAGAACACCACACAAATATGCCCTGAACCTGTACCCCTCCATAACTTCCCTGTCTCACTTTAAAGTACCAATGCAGAAATCCACACAAATATGCCCTGAACCTGTACCCCTCAATAACCTCCCTGTCTCACTGGAACGTACCAATGCAGAACTCCACTCAAATATTCCCTGATCCTGTACCGTGCATAACCTCCCTGTCTCACTGGAACGTACCAATGCAGAACTCCACACAAATATGCCCTGAACCTGTACCCCTCCATAACCTTCTGTCTCACTGGATCGTACCATTGCAGAACACCACACAAATATGCCCTGAAAGTGTACCCGTCCATAACCTCCTTGTCTCACTGGAACGCACCAATGCAGAACTCCACACAAATTTGCCCTGAACCTGTACCCCTCCATAACCTCCCTGTCTCACTGGAACGTACCAATGCAGAACTACACACAAATATGCCCTGAACCTGTACCCCTCCATAATCTCCCTGTCTCACTGGAACGTACCAATGCAGAACTCCACACAAATATGCCCTGAACCTGTACCCCTCCATAACTTCCCTGTCTCACAGGAAAGTACCAATGCAGAACTCCACACAAATATGCCCTGAACCTGTACCCTGCATAACCTCCCAGTCTCACTGGAACGTACCATTGCAGAACACCACAGAAATATGCCCTGAACGTTTACCCGCCCATAAAATCCTTGTCTCACTGGAACGTACCAACGCAGAACTCCACACAAATATGCCCTGAACCTGTACCCCTCCATAACCTCCCTGTCTCACTGGAACGTACCAATGCAGAACACCACACAAGTATCCCCTGAACCTGTACCCCTCCATAACTTCCCTGTCTCACTGGAAAGTACCAATGCAGAACTCCACACAAATATGCCCTGAACCTGTACCCGACCATAACCTCCCTGTCTCACTGGAACGTACCACTGCAGAACTCCACACAAATGTGCCCTGAACCTGTACACCACCATAACCTCCCTGTCTCCCTGGAACGTACCAATGCAGAACTCCACACAAATATGCCCTGAACCTGTACCCTCCATAACTTCCCTGTCTCACAGGAAAGTACCAATGCAGAACTCCACACAAATATGCCCTGAACCTGTACCCTCCATAACCTCCCAGTCTCACTGGAACGTACCATTGCAGAACACCACAGAAATATGCCCTGAACGTTTACCCGCCCATAACCACCTTGTCTCACTGGAACGCACCAATGCAGAACTCCACACAAATTTTCCCTGAACCTGTACCCCTCCATAACCTCCCTGTCGCACTGGAACGTACCAATGCAGAACTCCACACAAATATGCCCTGAACCTGTACCCTCCATAACCTCCCTGACTCACTGGAACGTACAAATGCAGAACTACACACAAATATGCCCTGAACCTGTACCCTCCATAACCTCCCTGACTCACTGGAACGTACAACTGCAGAACTGCCCTCAAATATGCACTGAACCTGTACCCCTCCATAACCTCCCAGTCTCACTGGAACGTACCATTGCAGAACACCACACAAATATGCCCTGAACGTTTACCCGCCCATAAGATCCTTGTTTCACTGGAACGTACCAACGCAGAACTCCATACAAATATGCCCTGAACCTGTACCCTCCATAACCTCCCTGACTCACTGGAACGTAGCAAAGCAGAACTACGCACAAATATGCCCTGAACCTGTACCCGACCATAAACTCCCTGTCTCACTGGAACGTACCAATGCAGAACTCCACTCAAATATTCCCTGATCCTGTACCGTGCATAACCTCCCTGTCTCACTGGAACGTACCAATGCAGAACTCCACACAAATATGCCCTGAACCTGTACCCCTCCATAACCTTCTGTCTCACTGGATCGTACCATTGAGGAACACCACACAAATATGCCCTGAAAGTGTACCCGCCCATAACCTCCTTGTCTCACTGGAACGCACCAATGCAGAACTCCACACAAATTTACCCTGAACCTGTACCCCTCCATAACCTCCCTGTCTCACTGGAACGTACCAATGTAGAACTACACACAAATATGCCCTGAACCTGTACCCCTCCATAATCTCCCTGTCTCACTGGAACGTACCAATGCAGAACTCCACACAAATATGCCCTGAACCTGTACCCCTCCATAACTTCCCTGTCTCACAGGAAAGTACCAATGCAGAACTCCACACAAATATGCCCTGAACCTGTACCCTGCATAACCTCCCAGTCTCACTGGAACGTACCATTGCAGAACACCACAGAAATATGCCCTGAACGTTTACCCGCCCATAAAATCCTTGTCTCACTCGAACGTACCAACGCAGAACTCCACACAAATATGCCCTGAACCTGTACCCTCCATAACCTCCCTGTCTCACTGGAACGTACCAATGCAGAACTCCACACAAATATGCCCTGAACCTGTACCCCTCCATAACCTCCCTGTCTCACTGGAACGTACCAATGCAGAACACCACACAAGTATCCCCTGAACCTGTACCCCTCCATAACTTCCCTGTCTCACTGGAACGTACCACTGCAGAACTCCACACAAATGTGCCCTGAACCTGTACACCACCATAACCTCCCTGTCTCACTGGAACGTACCAATGCAGAACTCCGCACAAATATGCTCTGAACCTGTACCCTCTATAACCTCCCTGTCTCACTGGAACGTACCAATGCAGAACTCCAGACAAATGTGCCCTGAACCTGTACACCTCCATAACCTCCCTGTCTCACTGGAACGTACCAATGCAGAACACCACACAAATATGCCCTGAACATGTAACCCTCCATAACCTCCCTGTCTCACTGGAACGTACCAATGCAGAACTCCACACAAATATGCCCTGAACCGGTACCCTCCATAACCTCCCTGTCTCACTGGAAGGTACCAATGCAGAATTCCACACAAATATGCCCTGAACGTGTACCCGCCCATAACCTCCTTGTCTCACTGGAACGCACCAATGCAGAACTCCACACAAATTTGCCCTGAACCTGTACCCCTCAATAACCTCCCTGTCTCACTGGAACGCACCAATGCAGAACTCCACACAAATATGCCATGAACCGGTACCCTCCATAACCTCCCTGTCTCACTGGAAAGTACCAATGCAAAACTCCACACAAATATGCCCTGAACCTGTACCCGACCATAACCTCCCTGTCTCACTGAAACGTACCACGGCAGAACTCCACACAAATATGCCCTGAACCTGTACCCGACCATAACCTCCCTGTCTCACTGGAACGTACCACAGAAGAACTCCACACAAATATGCCCTGAACCAGTACCCTCCATAACCTCCCTGTCTCACTGGAACGTACCAATGCAGAACTACACACAAATATGCCCTGAACCTGTACCCCTCCATAACCTCCCTGTCTCACTGGAACGTACCAATGCAGAACTCCACACAAATATGCCCTGAACCTGTACCCCTCCATAACTTCCCTGTCTCACAGGAAAGTCCCACTGCAGAACTCCACACAAATATGCCTTGAACCTGTACCCTCCATAACCTCCCAGTCTCACTGGAACGTACCATTGCAGAACACCACAGAAATATGCCCTGAACCTGTACCCTCCATAACATCCCAGTCTCACTGGAACGTACCAATGCAGAACTCCACACAAATATGCCCTGAACCTGTACCCTCCATAAACTCCCTGTCTCACTGGAATGTACCAATGCAGAACTACACACAAATATGCCCTGAACCTGTACCCCTCCATAACCTCCCTGTCTCACTGGAACGTACCAATGCAGAACACCACACAAATATGCCCTGAACCTGTACCCCTCCATAACTTCCCTGTCTCACTTTAAAGTACCAATGCAGAACTCCACACAAATATGCCCTGAACCTGTACCCCTCAATAACCTCCCTGTCTCACTGGAACGTACCAATGCAGAACTCCACTCAAATATTCCCTGATCCTGTACCGTGCATATCCTCCCTGTCTCACTGGAACGTACCAATGCAGAACTCCACACAAATATGCCCTGAACCTGTACCCCTCCATAACCTTCTGTCTCACTGGATCGTACCATTGCAGAACACCACACAAATATGCCCTGAAAGTGTACCCGCCCATAACCTCCTTGTCTCACTGGAACGCACCAATGCAGAACTCCACACAAATTTGCCCTGAACCTGTACCCCTCCATAACCTCCCTGTCTCACTGGAACGTACCAATGCAGAACTACACACAAATATGCCCTGAACCTGTACCCCTCCATAATCTCCCTGTCTCACTGGAACGTACCAATGCAGAACTCCACACAAATATGCCCTGAACCTGTACCACTCCATAACTTCCCTGTCTCACAGGAAAGTACCAATGCAGAACTCCACACAAATATGCCCTGAACCTGTACCCTGCATAACCTCCCAGTCTCACTGGAACGTACCATTGCAGAACACCACAGAAATATGCCCTGAACGTTTACCCGCCCATAAAATCCTTGTCTCACTGGAACGTACCAACGCAGAACTCCACACAAATATGCCCTGAACCTGTACCCTCCATAACCTCCCTGTCTCACTGGAACGTACAAATGCAGAACACCACACAAGTATCCCCTGAACCTGTACCCCTCCATAACTTCCCTGTCTCACTGGAAAGTACCAATGCAGAACTCCACACAAATATGCCCTGAACCTGTACCCGACCATAACCTCCCTGTCTCACTGGAACGTACCACTGCAGAACTCCACACAAATGTGCCCTGAACCTGTACACCACCATAACCTCCCTGTCTCACTGGAACGTACCAATGCAGAACTCCGCACAAATATGCTCTGAACCAGTACCCTCTATAACCTCCCTGTCTCACTGGAACGTACCAATGCAGAACTCCAGACAAATGTGCCCTGAACCTGTACACCTCCATAACCTCCCTGTCTCACTGGAACTTACCAATGCAGAACTCCACACAAATATGCCCTGAACATGTAACCCTCCATAACCTCCCTGTCTCACTGGAACGTACCAATGCAGAACTCCACACAAATATGCCCTGAACCGGTACCCTCAATAACCTCCCTGTCTCACTGGAACGTACCAATGCAGAATTCCACACAAATATGCCCTGAACGTGTACCCGCCCATAACCTCCTTGTCTCACTGGAACGCACCAATGCAGAACGCCACACCAATTTGCCCCGAACCTGTACCCCTCCATAACCTCCCTGTCTCACTGGAACGTACCACTGCAGAACTCCACACAAATATGCCCTGAACCTGTACCCTCCATAACCTCCCTGTCTAACTGGAACGTACCAATGCAGAACTACACACAAATATGCCCTGAACCTGTACCCCTCCATAATCTCCCTGTCTCACTGGAACGTACAAATGCAGAACTCCACAGAAATATGCCCTGAACGTTTACCCGCCCATAAAATCCTTGTCTCACTGGAACGTACCAACGCAGAACTCCACACAAATATGCCCTGAACCTGTACCCTCCATAACCTCGCTGTCTCACTGGAACGTACCAATGCAGAACTCCACACAAATATGCCCTGAACCTGTACCCCTCCATAACCTCCCTGTCTCACTGGAACGTACCAATGCAGAACACCAGACAAGTATCCCCTGAACCTGTACCCCTCCATAACTTCCCTGTCTCACTGGAAAGTACCAATGCAGAACTCCACACAAATATGCCCTGAACCTGTACCCGACCATAACCTCCCTGTCTCACTGGAACGTACCACTGCAGAACTCCACACAAATGTGCCCTGAACCTGTACACCACCATAACCTCCCTGTCTCCCTGGAACGTACCAATGCAGAACTCCACACAAATATGCCCTGAACCTGTACCCTCCATAACTTCCCTGTCTCACAGGAAAGTACCAATGCAGAACTCCACACAAATATGCCCTGAACCTGTACCCTCCATAACCTCCCAGTCTCACTGTAACGTACCATTGCAGAACACCACAGAAATATGCCCTGAACGTTTACCCGCCCATAACCACCTTGTCTCACTGGAACGCACCAATGCAGAACTCCACACAAATTTTCCCTGAACCTGTACCCCTCCATAACCTCCCTGTCGCACTGGAACGTACCAATGCAGAACTCCACACAAATATGCCCTGAACCTGTACCCTCCATAACCTCCCTGACTCACTGGAACGTACAAATGCAGAACTACACACAAATATGCCCTGAACCTGTACCCTCCATAACCTCCCTGACTCACTGGAACGTACAACTGCAGAACTGCACTCAAATATGCACTGAACCTGTACCCCTCCATAACCTCCCAGTCTCACTGGAACGTACCATTGCAGAACACCACACAAATATGCCCTGAACGTTTACCCGCCCATAAGATCCCAGTCTCACTGGAACGTACCAATGCAGAACTCCACACAAATATGCCCTGAACCTGTACCCTCCATAAACTCCCTGTCTCACTGGAATGTACCAATGCAGAACTACACACAAATATGCCCTGAACCTGTACCCCTCCATAACCTCCCTGTCTCACTGGAACGTACCAATGCAGAACACCACACAAATATGCCCTGAACCTGTACCCCTCCATAACTTCCCTGTCTCACTTTAAAGTACCAATGCAGAACTCCACACAAATATGCCCTGAACCTGTACCCCTCAATAACCTCCCTGTCTCACTGGAACGTACCAATGCAGAACTCCACTCAAATATTCCCTGATCCTGTACCGTGCATATCCTCCCTGTCTCACTGGAACGTACCAATGCAGAACTCCACACAAATATGCCCTGAACCTGTACCCCTCCATAACCTTCTGTCTCACTGGATCGTACCATTGCAGAACACCACACAAATATGCCCTGAAAGTGTACCCGCCCATAACCTCCTTGTCTCACTGGAACGCACCAATGCAGAACTCCACACAAATTTGCCCTGAACCTGTACCCCTCCATAACCTCCCTGTCTCACTGGAACGTACCAATGCAGAACTACACACAAATATGCCCTGAACCTGTACCCCTCCATAATCTCCCTGTCTCACTGGAACGTACCAATGCAGAACTCCACACAAATATGCCCTGAACCTGTACCACTCCATAACTTCCCTGTCTCACAGGAAAGTACCAATGCAGAACTCCACACAAATATGCCCTGAACCTGTACCCTGCATAACCTCCCAGTCTCACTGGAACGTACCATTGCAGAACACCACAGAAATATGCCCTGAACGTTTACCCGCCCATAAAATCCTTGTCTCACTGGAACGTACCAACGCAGAACTCCACACAAATATGCCCTGAACCTGTACCCTCCATAACCTCCCTGTCTCACTGGAACGTACAAATGCAGAACACCACACAAGTATCCCCTGAACCTGTACCCCTCCATAACTTCCCTGTCTCACTGGAAAGTACCAATGCAGAACTCCACACAAATATGCCCTGAACCTGTACCCGACCATAACCTCCCTGTCTCACTGGAACGTACCACTGCAGAACTCCACACAAATGTGCCCTGAACCTGTACACCACCATAACCTCCCTGTCTCACTGGAACGTACCAATGCAGAACTCCGCACAAATATGCTCTGAACCAGTACCCTCTATAACCTCCCTGTCTCACTGGAACGTACCAATGCAGAACTCCAGACAAATGTGCCCTGAACCTGTACACCTCCATAACCTCCCTGTCTCACTGGAACTTACCAATGCAGAACTCCACACAAATATGCCCTGAACATGTAACCCTCCATAACCTCCCTGTCTCACTGGAACGTACCAATGCAGAACTCCACACAAATATGCCCTGAACCGGTACCCTCAATAACCTCCCTGTCTCACTGGAACGTACCAATGCAGAATTCCACACAAATATGCCCTGAACGTGTACCCGCCCATAACCTCCTTGTCTCACTGGAACGCACCAATGCAGAACGCCACACCAATTTGCCCCGAACCTGTACCCCTCCATAACCTCCCTGTCTCACTGGAACGTACCACTGCAGAACTCCACACAAATATGCCCTGAACCTGTACCCTCCATAACCTCCCTGTTTCACTGGAACGTACCAATGCAGAACTACACACAAATATGCCCTGAACCTGTACCCCTCCATAATCTCCCTGTCTCACTGGAACGTACAAATGCAGAACTCCACAGAAATATGCCCTGAACGTTTACCCGCCCATAAAATCCTTGTCTCACTGGAACGTACCAACGCAGAACTCCACACAAATATGCCCTGAACCTGTACCCTCCATAACCTCGCTGTCTCACTGGAACGTACCAATGCAGAACTCCACACAAATATGCCCTGAACCTGTACCCCTCCATAACCTCCCTGTCTCACTGGAACGTACCAATGCAGAACACCAGACAAGTATCCCCTGAACCTGTACCCCTCCATAACTTCCCTGTCTCACTGGAAAGTACCAATGCAGAACTCCACACAAATATGCCCTGAACCTGTACCCGACCATAACCTCCCTGTCTCACTGGAACGTACCACTGCAGAACTCCACACAAATGTGCCCTGAACCTGTACACCACCATAACCTCCCTGTCTCCCTGGAACGTACCAATGCAGAACTCCACACAAATATGCCCTGAACCTGTACCCTCCATAACTTCCCTGTCTCACAGGAAAGTACCAATGCAGAACTCCACACAAATATGCCCTGAACCTGTACCCTCCATAACCTCCCAGTCTCACTGTAACGTACCATTGCAGAACACCACAGAAATATGCCCTGAACGTTTACCCGCCCATAACCACCTTGTCTCACTGGAACGCACCAATGCAGAACTCCACACAAATTTTCCCTGAACCTGTACCCCTGCATAACCTCCCTGTCGCACTGGAACGTACCAATGCAGAACTCCACACAAATATGCCCTGAACCTGTACCCTCCATAACCTCCCTGACTCACTGGAACGTACAAATGCAGAACTACACACAAATATGCCCTGAACCTGTACCCTCCATAACCTCCCTGACTCACTGGAACGTACAACTGCAGAACTGCACTCAAATATGCACTGAACCTGTACCCCTCCATAACCTCCCAGTCTCACTGGAACGTACCATTGCAGAACACCACACAAATATGCCCTGAACGTTTACCCGCCCATAAGATCCTTGTCTCACTGGAACGTACCAACGCAGAACTCCATACAAATATGCCCTGAACCTGTACCCTCCATAACCTCCCTGACTCACTGGAACGTAGCAAAGCAGAACTACGCACAAATATGCCCTGAACCTGTACCCGACCATAACCTCCCTGTCTCACTGGAACGTACCACAGAAGAACTCCACACAAATATGCCCTGAACCAGTACCCTCCATAACCTCCCTGTCTCACTGGAACGTACCAATGCAGAACTACACACAAATATGCCCTGAACCTGTACCCCTCCATAACCTCCCTGTCTCACTGGAACGTACCAATGCAGAACTCCACACAAATATGCCCTGAACCTGTACCCCTCCATAACTTCCCTGTCTCACAGGAAAGTCCCACTGCAGAACTCCACACAAATATGCCTTGAACCTGTACCCTCCATAACCTCCCAGTCTCACTGGAACGTACCATTGCAGAACACCACAGAAATATGCCCTGAACCTGTACCCTCCATAACCTCCCAGTCTCACTGGAACGTACCAATGCAGAACTCCACACAAATATGCCCTGAACCTGTACCCTCCATAAACTCCCTGTCTCACTGGAATGTACCAATGCAGAACTACACACAAAGATGCCCTGAACCTGTACCCCTCCATAACCTCCCTGTCTCACTGGAACGTACCAATGCAGAACACCACACAAATATGCCCTGAACCTGTACCCCTCCATAACTTCCCTGTCTCACTTTAAAGTACCAATGCAGAACTCCACACAAATATGCCCTGAACCTGTACCCCTCAATAACCTCCCTGTCTCACTGGAACGTACCAATGCAGAACTCCACTCAAATATTCCCTGATCCTGTACCGTGCATAACCTCCCTGTCTCACTGGAACGTACCAATGCAGAACTCCACACAAATATGCCCTGAACCTGTACCCCTCCATAACCTTCTGTCTCACTGGATCGTACCATTGCAGAACACCACACAAATATGCCCTGAAAGTGTACCCGCCCATAACCTCCTTGTCTCACTGGAACGCACCAATGCAGAACTCCACACAAATTTGCCCTGAACCTGTACCCCTCCATAACCTCCCTGTCTCACTGGAACGTACCAATGCAGAACTACACACAAATATGCCCTGAACCTGTACCCCTCCATAATCTCCCTGTCTCACTGGAACGTACCAATGCAGAACTCCACACAAATATGCCCTGAACCTGTACCCCTCCATAACTTCCCTGTCTCACAGGAAAGTACCAATGCAGAACTCCACACAAATATGCCCTGAACCTGTACCCTGCATAACCTCCCAGTCTCACTGGAACGTACCATTGCAGAACACCACAGAAATATGCCCTGAACGTTTACCCGCCCATAAAATCCTTGTCTCACTGGAACGTACCAACGCAGAACTCCACACAAATATGCCCTGAACCTGTACCCTCCATAACCTCCCTGTCTCACTGGAACGTACCAATGCAGAACTCCACACAAATATGCCCTGAACCTGTACCCCTCCATAACCTCCCTGTCTCACTGGAACGTACCAATGCAGAACACCACACAAGTAACACCTGAACCTGTACCCTTCCATAACTTCCCTGTCTCACTGGAAAGTACCAATGCAGAACTCCACACAAATATGCCCTGAACCTGTACCCGACCATAACCTCCCTGTCTCACTGGAACGTACCACTGCAGAACTCCACACAAATGTGCCCTGAACCTGTACACCACCATAACCTCCCTGTCTCACTGGAACGTACCAATGCAGAACTCCGCACAAATATGCTCTGAACCTGTACCCTCTATAACCTCCCTGTCTCACTGGAACGTACCAATGCAGAACTCCAGACAAATGTGCCCTGAACCTGTACACCTCCATAACCTCCCTGTCTCACTGGAACGTACCAATGCAGAACTCCACACAAATATGCCCTGAACATGTAACCCTCCATAACCTCCCTGTCTCACTGGAACGTACCAATGCAGAACTCCACACAAATATGCCCTGAACCGGTACCCTCCATAACCTCCCTGTCTCACTGGAAGGTACCAATGCAGAATTCCACACAAATATGCCCTGAACGTGTACCCGCCCATAACCTCCTTGTCTCACTGGAACGCACCAATGCAGAACTCCACACAAATTTGCCCTGAACCTGTACCCCTCAATAACCTCCCTGTCTCACTGGAACGCACCAATGCAGAACTCCACACAAATATGCCATGAACCGGTACCCTCCATAACCTCCCTGTCTCACTGGAAAGTACCAATGCAAAACTCCACACAAATATGCCCTGAACCTGTACCCGACCATAACCTCCCTGTCTCACTGAAACGTACCACGGCAGAACTCCACACAAATATGCCCTGAACCTGTACCCGACCATAACCTCCCTGTCTCACTGGAACGTACCACAGAAGAACTCCACACAAATATGCCCTGAACCAGTACCCTCCATAACCTCCCTGTCTCACTGGAACGTACCAATGCAGAACTACACACAAATATGCCCTGAACCTGTACCCCTCCATAACCTCCCTGTCTCACTGGAACGTACCAATGCAGAACTCCACACAAATATGCCCTGAACCTGTACCCCTCCATAACTTCCCTGTCTCACAGGAAAGTCCCACTGCAGAACTCCACACAAATATGCCTTGAACCTGTACCCTCCATAACCTCCCAGTCTCACTGGAACGTACCATTGCAGAACACCACAGAAATATGCCCTGAACCTGTACCCTCCATAACCTCCCAGTCTCACTGGAACGTACCAATGCAGAACTCCACACAAATATGCCCTGAACCTGTACCCTCCATAAACTCCCTGTCTCACTGCAATGTACCAATGCAGAACTACACACAAATATGCCCTGAACCTGTACCCCTCCATAACCTCCCTGTCTCACTGGAACGTACCAATGCAGAACACCACACAAATATGCCCTGAACCTGTACCCCTCCATAACTTCCCTGTCTCACTTTAAAGTACCAATGCAGAAATCCACACAAATATGCCCTGAACCTGTACCCCTCAATAACCTCCCTGTCTCACTGGAACGTACCAATGCAGAACTCCACTCAAATATTCCCTGATCCTGTACCGTGCATAACCTCCCTGTCTCACTGGAACGTACCAATGCAGAACTCCACACAAATATGCCCTGAACCTGTACCCCTCCATAACCTTCTGTCTCACTGGATCGTACCATTGCAGAACACCACACAAATATGCCCTGAAAGTGTACCCGTCCATAACCTCCTTGTCTCACTGGAACGCACCAATGCAGAACTCCACACAAATTTGCCCTGAACCTGTACCCCTCCATAACCTCCCTGTCTCACTGGAACGTACCAATGCAGAACTACACACAAATATGCCCTGAACCTGTACCCCTCCATAATCTCCCTGTCTCACTGGAACGTACCAATGCAGAACTCCACACAAATATGCCCTGAACCTGTACCCCTCCATAACTTCCCTGTCTCACAGGAAAGTACCAATGCAGAACTCCACACAAATATGCCCTGAACCTGTACCCTGCATAACCTCCCAGTCTCACTGGAACGTACCATTGCAGAACACCACAGAAATATGCCCTGAACGTTTACCCGCCCATAAAATCCTTGTCTCACTGGAACGTACCAACGCAGAACTCCACACAAATATGCCCTGAACCTGTACCCCTCCATAACCTCCCTGTCTCACTGGAACGTACCAATGCAGAACACCACACAAGTATCCCCTGAACCTGTACCCCTCCATAACTTCCCTGTCTCACTGGAAAGTACCAATGCAGAACTCCACACAAATATGCCCTGAACCTGTACCCGACCATAACCTCCCTGTCTCACTGGAACGTACCACTGCAGAACTCCACACAAATGTGCCCTGAACCTGTACACCACCATAACCTCCCTGTCTCCCTGGAACGTACCAATGCAGAACTCCACACAAATATGCCCTGAACCTGTACCCTCCATAACTTCCCTGTCTCACAGGAAAGTACCAATGCAGAACTCCACACAAATATGCCCTGAACCTGTACCCTCCATAACCTCCCAGTCTCACTGGAACGTACCATTGCAGAACACCACAGAAATATGCCCTGAACGTTTACCCGCCCATAACCACCTTGTCTCACTGGAACGCACCAATGCAGAACTCCACACAAATTTTCCCTGAACCTGTACCCCTCCATAACCTCCCTGTCGCACTGGAACGTACCAATGCAGAACTCCACACAAATATGCCCTGAACCTGTACCCTCCATAACCTCCCTGACTCACTGGAACGTACAAATGCAGAACTACACACAAATATGCCCTGAACCTGTACCCTCCATAACCTCCCTGACTCACTGGAACGTACAACTGCAGAACTGCCCTCAAATATGCACTGAACCTGTACCCCTCCATAACCTCCCAGTCTCACTGGAACGTACCATTGCAGAACACCACACAAATATGCCCTGAACGTTTACCCGCCCATAAGATCCTTGTCTCACTGGAACGTACCAACGCAGAACTCCATACAAATATGCCCTGAACCTGTACCCTCCATAACCTCCCTGACTCACTGGAACGTAGCAAAGCAGAACTACGCACAAATATGCCCTGAACCTGTACCCGACCATAAACTCCCTGTCTCACTGGAACGTACCACAGAAGAACTCCACACAAATATGCCCTGAACCAGTACCCTCCATAACCTCCCTGTCTCACTGGAACGTACCAATGCAGAACTACACACAAATATGCCCTGAACCTGTACCCCTCCATAACCTCCCTGTCTCACTGGAACGTACCAATGCAGAACTCCACACAAATATGCCCTGAACCTGTACCCCTCCATAACTTCCCTGTCTCACAGGAAAGTCCCACTGCAGAACTCCACACAAATATGCCTTGAACCTGTACCCTCCATAACCTCCCAGTCTCACTGGAACGTACCATTGCAGAACACCACAGAAATATGCCCTGAACCTGTACCCTCCATAACCTCCCAGTCTCACTGGAACGTACCAATGCAGAACTCCACACAAATATGCCCTGAACCTGTACCCTCCATAAACTCCCTGTCTCACTGGAATGTACCAATGCAGAACTACACACAAATATGCCCTGAACCTGTACCCCTCCATAACCTCCCTGTCTCACTGGAACGTACCAATGCAGAACACCAGACAAACATGCCCTGAACATGTACCCCTCCATAACTTCCCTGTCTCACTTTAAAGTACCAATGCAGAACTCCACACAAATATGCCCTGAACCTGTACCCCTCAATAACCTCCCTGTCTCACTGGAACGTACCAATGCAGAACTCCACTCAAATATTCCCTGATCCTGTACCGTGCATAACCTCCCTGTCTCACTGGAACGTACCAATGCAGAACTCCACACAAATATGCCCTGAACCTGTACCCCTCCATAACCTTCTGTCTCACTGGATCGTACCATTGAGGAACACCACACAAATATGCCCTGAAAGTGTACCCGCCCATAACCTCCTTGTCTCACTGGAACGCACCAATGCAGAACTCCACACAAATTTACCCTGAACCTGTACCCCTCCATAACCTCCCTGTCTCACTGGAACGTACCAATGCAGAACTACACACAAATATGCCCTGAACCTGTACCCCTCCATAATCTCCCTGTCTCACTGGAACGTACCAATGCAGAACTCCACACAAATATGCCCTGAACCTGTACCCCTCCATAACTTCCCTGTCTCACAGGAAAGTACCAATGCAGAACTCCACACAAATATGCCCTGAACCTGTACCCTGCATAACCTCCCAGTCTCACTGGAACGTACCATTGCAGAACACCACAGAAATATGCCCTGAACGTTTACCCGCCCATAAAATCCTTGTCTCACTCGAACGTACCAACGCAGAACTCCACACAAATATGCCCTGAACCTGTACCCTCCATAACCTCCCTGTCTCACTGGAACGTACCAATGCAGAACTCCACACAAATATGCCCTGAACCTGTACCCCTCCATAACCTCCCTGTCTCACTGGAACGTACCAATGCAGAACACCACACAAGTATCCCCTGAACCTGTACCCCTCCATAACTTCCCTGTCTCACTGGAACGTACCACTGCAGAACTCCACACAAATGTGCCCTGAACCTGTACACCACCATAACCTCCCTGTCTCACTGGAACGTACCAATGCAGAACTCCGCACAAATATGCTCTGAACCTGTACCCTCTATAACCTCCCTGTCTCACTGGAACGTACCAATGCAGAACTCCAGACAAATGTGCCCTGAACCTGTACACCTCCATAACCTCCCTGTCTCACTGGAACGTACCAATGCAGAACACCACACAAATATGCCCTGAACATGTAACCCTCCATAACCTCCCTGTCTCACTGGAACGTACCAATGCAGAACTCCACACAAATATGCCCTGAACCGGTACCCTCCATAACCTCCCTGTCTCACTGGAAGGTACCAATGCAGAATTCCACACAAATATGCCCTGAACGTGTACCCGCCCATAACCTCCTTGTCTCACTGGAACGCACCAATGCAGAACTCCACACAAATTTGCCCTGAACCTGTACCCCTCAATAACCTCCCTGTCTCACTGGAACGCACCAATGCAGAACTCCACACAAATATGCCATGAACCGGTACCCTCCATAACCTCCCTGTCTCACTGGAAAGTACCAATGCAAAACTCCACACAAATATGCCCTGAACCTGTACCCGACCATAACCTCCCTGTCTCACTGAAACGTACCACGGCAGAACTCCACACAAATATGCCCTGAACCTGTACCCGACCATAACCTCCCTGTCTCACTGGAACGTACCACAGAAGAACTCCACACAAATATGCCCTGAACCAGTACCCTCCATAACCTCCCTGTCTCACTGGAACGTACCAATGCAGAACTACACACAAATATGCCCTGAACCTGTACCCCTCCATAACCTCCCTGTCTCACTGGAACGTACCAATGCAGAACTCCACACAAATATGCCCTGAACCTGTACCCCTCCATAACTTCCCTGTCTCACAGGAAAGTCCCACTGCAGAACTCCACACAAATATGCCTTGAACCTGTACCCTCCATAACCTCCCAGTCTCACTGGAACGTACCATTGCAGAACACCACAGAAATATGCCCTGAACCTGTACCCTCCATAACATCCCAGTCTCACTGGAACGTACCAATGCAGAACTCCACACAAATATGCCCTGAACCTGTACCCTCCATAAACTCCCTGTCTCACTGGAATGTACCAATGCAGAACTACACACAAATATGCCCTGAACCTGTACCCCTCCATAACCTCCCTGTCTCACTGGAACGTACCAATGCAGAACACCACACAAATATGCCCTGAACCTGTACCCCTCCATAACTTCCCTGTCTCACTTTAAAGTACCAATGCAGAACTCCACACAAATATGCCCTGAACCTGTACCCCTCAATAACCTCCCTGTCTCACTGGAACGTACCAATGCAGAACTCCACTCAAATATTCCCTGATCCTGTACCGTGCATATCCTCCCTGTCTCACTGGAACGTACCAATGCAGAACTCCACACAAATATGCCCTGAACCTGTACCCCTCCATAACCTTCTGTCTCACTGGATCGTACCATTGCAGAACACCACACAAATATGCCCTGAAAGTGTACCCGCCCATAACCTCCTTGTCTCACTGGAACGCACCAATGCAGAACTCCACACAAATTTGCCCTGAACCTGTACCCCTCCATAACCTCCCTGTCTCACTGGAACGTACCAATGCAGAACTACACACAAATATGCCCTGAACCTGTACCCCTCCATAATCTCCCTGTCTCACTGGAACGTACCAATGCAGAACTCCACACAAATATGCCCTGAACCTGTACCCCTCCATAACTTCCCTGTCTCACAGGAAAGTACCAATGCAGAACTCCACACAAATATGCCCTGAACCTGTACCCTGCATAACCTCCCAGTCTCACTGGAACGTACCATTGCAGAACACCACAGAAATATGCCCTGAACGTTTACCCGCCCATAAAATCCTTGTCTCACTGGAACGTACCAACGCAGAACTCCACACAAATATGCCCTGAACCTGTACCCTCCATAACCTCCCTGTCTCACTGGAACGTACAAATGCAGAACACCACACAAGTATCCCCTGAACCTGTACCCCTCCATAACTTCCCTGTCTCACTGGAAAGTACCAATGCAGAACTCCACACAAATATGCCCTGAACCTGTACCCGACCATAACCTCCCTGTCTCACTGGAACGTACCACTGCAGAACTCCACACAAATGTGCCCTGAACCTGTACACCACCATAACCTCCCTGTCTCACTGGAACGTACCAATGCAGAACTCCGCACAAATATGCTCTGAACCAGTACCCTCTATAACCTCCCTGTCTCACTGGAACGTACCAATGCAGAACTCCAGACAAATGTGCCCTGAACCTGTACACCTCCATAACCTCCCTGTCTCACTGGAACTTACCAATGCAGAACTCCACACAAATATGCCCTGAACATGTAACCCTCCATAACCTCCCTGTCTCACTGGAACGTACCAATGCAGAACTCCACACAAATATGCCCTGAACCGGTACCCTCAATAACCTCCCTGTCTCACTGGAACGTACCAATGCAGAATTCCACACAAATATGCCCTGAACGTGTACCCGCCCATAACCTCCTTGTCTCACTGGAACGCACCAATGCAGAACGCCACACCAATTTGCCCCGAACCTGTACCCCTCCATAACCTCCCTGTCTCACTGGAACGTACCACTGCAGAACTCCACACAAATATGCCCTGAACCTGTACCCTCCATAACCTCCCTGTCTCACTGGAACGTACCAATGCAGAACTACACACAAATATGCCCTGAACCTGTACCCCTCCATAATCTCCCTGTCTCACTGGAACGTACAAATGCAGAACTCCACAGAAATATGCCCTGAACGTTTACCCGCCCATAAAATCCTTGTCTCACTGGAACGTACCAACGCAGAACTCCACACAAATATGCCCTGAACCTGTACCCTCCATAACCTCGCTGTCTCACTGGAACGTACCAATGCAGAACTCCACACAAATATGCCCTGAACCTGTACCCCTCCATAACCTCCCTGTCTCACTGGAACGTACCAATGCAGAACACCAGACAAATATGCCCTGAACCTGTACCCCTCCATAACTTCCCTGTCTCACTTTAAAGTACCAATGCAGAACTCCACACAAATATGCCCTGAACCTGTACCCCTCAATAACCTCCCTGTCTCACTGGAACGTACCAATGCAGAACTCCACTCAAATATTCCCTGATCCTGTACCGTGCATAACCTCCCTGTCTCACTGGAACGTACCAATGCAGAACTCCACACAAATATGCCCTGAACCTGTACCCCTCCATAACCTTCTGTCTCACTGGATCGTACCATTGCAGAACACCACACAAATATGCCCTGAAAGTGTACCCGCCCATAACCTCCTTGTCTCACTGGAACGCACCAATGCAGAACTCCACACAAATTTGCCCTGAACCTGTACCCCTCCATAACCTCCCTGTCTCACTGGAACGTACCAATGCAGAACTACACACAAATATGCCCTGAACCTGTACCCCTCCATAATCTCCCTGTCTCACTGGAACGTACCAATGCAGAACTCCACACAAATATGCCCTGAACCTGTACCCCTCCATACCTTCCCTGTCTCACAGGAAAGTACCAATGCAGAACTCCACACAAATATGCCCTGAACCTGTACCCTGCATAACCTCCCAGTCTCACTGGAACGTACCATTGCAGAACACCACAGAAATATGCCCTGAACGTTTACCCGCCCATAAAATCCTTGTCTCACTGGAACGTACCAACGCAGAACTCCACACAAATATGCCCTGAACCTGTACCCTCCATAACCTCCCTGTCTCACTGGAACGTACCAATGCAGAACTCCACACAAATATTCCCTGATCCTGTACCGTGCATAACCTCCCTGTCTCACTGGAACGTACCAATGCAGAACTCCACACAAATATGCCCTGAACCTGTACCCCTCCATAACCTTCTGTCTCACTGGATCGTACCATTGCAGAACACCACACAAATATGCCCTGAAAGTGTACCCGCCCATAACCTCCTTGTCTCACTGGAACGCACCAATGCAGAACTCCACACAAATTTGCCCTGAACCTGTACCCCTCCATAACCTCCCTGTCTCACTGGAACGTACCAATGCAGAACTACACACAAATATGCCCTGAACCTGTACCCCTCCATAATCTCCCTGTCTCACTGGAACGTACCAATGCAGAACTCCACACAAATATGCCCTGAACCTGTACCACTCCATAACTTCCCTGTCTCACAGGAAAGTACCAATGCAGAACTCCACACAAATATGCCCTGAACCTGTACCCTGCATAACCTCCCAGTCTCACTGGAACGTACCATTGCAGAACACCACTGAAATATGCCCTGAACGTTTACCCGCCCATAAAATCCTTGTCTCACTGGAACGTACCAACGCAGAACTCCACACAAATATGCCCTGAACCTGTACCCTCCATAACCTCCCTGTCTCACTGGAACGTACAAATGCAGAACACCACACAAGTATCCCCTGAACCTGTACCCCTCCATAACTTCCCTGTCTCACTGGAAAGTACCAATGCAGAACTCCACACAAATATGCCCTGAACCTGTACCCGACCATAACCTCCCTGTCTCACTGGAACGTACCACTGCAGAACTCCACACAAATGTGCCCTGAACCTGTACACCACCATAACCTCCCTGTCTCACTGGAACGTACCAATGCAGAACTCCGCACAAATATGCTCTGAACCAGTACCCTCTATAACCTCCCTGTCTCACTGGAACGTACCAATGCAGAACTCCAGACAAATGTGCCCTGAACCTGTACACCTCCATAACCTCCCTGTCTCACTGGAACGTACCAATGCAGAACTCCACACAAATATGCCCTGAACCGGTACCCTCAATAACCTCCCTGTCTCACTGGAACGTACCACTGCAGAACTCCACACAAATATGCCCTGAACCTGTACCCTCCATAACCTCCCTGTCTCACTGGAACGTACCAATGCAGAACTACACACAAATATGCCCTGAACCTGTACCCCTCCATAATCTCCCTGTCTCACTGGAACGTACAAATGCAGAACTCCACAGAAATATGCCCTGAACGTTTACCCGCCCATAAAATCCTTGTCTCACTGGAACGTACCAACGCAGAACTCCACACAAATATGCCCTGAACCTGTACCCTCCATAACCTCGCTGTCTCACTGGAACGTACCAATGCAGAACTCCACACAAATATGCCCTGAACCTGTACCCCTCCATAACCTCCCTGTCTCACTGGAACGTACCAATGCAGAACACCAGACAAATATGCCCTGAACCTGTACCCCTCCATAACTTCCCTGTCTCACTTTAAAGTACCAATGCAGAACTCCACACAAATATGCCCTGAACCTGTACCCCTCAATAACCTCCCTGTCTCACTGGAACGTACCAATGCAGAACTCCACTCAAATATTCCCTGATCCTGTACCGTGCATAACCTCCCTGTCTCACTGGAACGTACCAATGCAGAACTCCACACAAATATGCCCTGAACCTGTACCCCTCCATAACCTTCTGTCTCACTGGATCGTACCATTGCAGAACACCACACAAATATGCCCTGAAAGTGTACCCGCCCATAACCTCCTTGTCTCACTGGAACGCACCAATGCAGAACTCCACACAAATTTGCCCTGAACCTGTACCCCTCCATAACCTCCCTGTCTCACTGGAACGTACCAATGCAGAACTACACACAAATATGCCCTGAACCTGTACCCCTCCATAATCTCCCTGTCTCACTGGAACGTACCAATGCAGAACTCCACACAAATATGCCCTGAACCTGTACCCCTCCATACCTTCCCTGTCTCACAGGAAAGTACCAATGCAGAACTCCACACAAATATGCCCTGAACCTGTACCCTGCATAACCTCCCAGTCTCACTGGAACGTACCATTGCAGAACACCACAGAAATATGCCCTGAACGTTTACCCGCCCATAAAATCCTTGTCTCACTGGAACGTACCAACGCAGAACTCCACACAAATATGCCCTGAACCTGTACCCTCCATAACCTCCCTGTCTCACTGGAACGTACCAATGCAGAACTCCACACAAATATGCCCTGAACCTGTACCCCTCCATAACCTCCCTGTCTCACTGGAACGTACCAATGCAGAACACCACACAAGTATCCCCTGAACCTGTACCCCTCCATAACTTCCCTGTCTCACTGGAAAGTACCAATGCAGAACTCCACACAAATATGCCCTGAACCTGTACCCGACCATAACCTCCCTGTCTCACTGGAACGTACCACTGCAGAACTCCACACAAATGTGCCCTGAACCTGTACACCACCATAACCTCCCTGTCTCACTGGAACGTACCAATGCAGAACTCCGCACAAATATGCTCTGAACCTGTACCCCTCCATAACCTTCTGTCTCACTGGATCGTACCAATGCAGAACTCCAGACAAATGTGCCCTGAACCTGTACACCTCCATAACCTCCCTGTCTCACTGGAACGTACCAATGCAGAACTCCACACAAATATGCCCTGAACCGGTACCCTCCATAACCTCCCTGTCTCACTGGAAGGTACCAATGCAGAATTCCACACAAATATGCCCTGAACGTGTACCCGCCCATAACCTCCTTGTCTCACTGGAACGCACCAATGCAGAACTCCACACAAATTTGCCCTGAACCTGTACCCCTCAATAACCTCCCTGTCTCACTGGAACGCACCAATGCAGAACTCCACACAAATATGCCATGAACCGGTACCCTCCATAACCTCCCTGTCTCACTGGAAAGTACCAATGCAAAACTCCACACAAATATGCCCTGAACCTGTACCCGACCATAACCTCCCTGTCTCACTGAAACGTACCACGGCAGAACTCCACACAAATATGCCCTGAACCTGTACCCGACCATAACCTCCCTGTCTCACTGGAACGTACCACAGAAGAACTCCACACAAATATGCCCTGAACCAGTACCCTCCATAACCTCCCTGTCTCACTGGAACGTACCAATGCAGAACTACACACAAATATGCCCTGAACCTGTACCCCTCCATAACTTCCCTGTCTCACAGGAAAGTCCCACTGCAGAACTCCACACAAATATGCCTTGAACCTGTACCCTCCATAACCTCCCAGTCTCACTGGAACGTACCATTGCAGAACACCACAGAAATATGCCCTGAACCTGTACCCTCCATAACCTCCCAGTCTCACTGGAACGTACCAATGCAGAACTCCACACAAATATGCCCTGAACCTGTACCCTCCATAAACTCCCTGTCTCACTGGAATGTACCAATGCAGAACTACACACAAATATGCCCTGAACCTGTACCCCTCCATAACCTCCCTGTCTCACTGGAACGTACCAATGCAGAACACCAGACAAATATGCCCTGAACCTGTACCCCTCCATAACTTCCCTGTCTCACTTTAAAGTACCAATGCAGAACTCCACACAAATATGCCCTGAACCTGTACCCCTCAATAACCTCCCTGTCTCACTGGAACGTACCAATGCAGAACTCCACTCAAATATTCCCTGATCCTGTACCGTGCATAACCTCCCTGTCTCACTGGAACGTACCAATGCAGAACTCCACACAAATATGCCCTGAACCTGTAGCCCTCCATAACCTTCTGTCTCACTGGATCGTACCATTGCAGAACACCACACAAATATGCCCTGAAAGTGTACCCGCCCATAACCTCCTTGTCTCACTGGAACGCACCAATGCAGAACTCCACACAAATTTGCCCTGAACCTGTACCCCTCCATAACCTCCCTGTCTCACTGGAACGTACCAATGCAGAACTACACACAAATATGCCCTGAACCTGTACCCCTCCATAATCTCCCTGTCTCACTGGAACGTACCAATGCAGAACTCCACACAAATATGCCCTGAACCTGTACCCCTCCATAACTTCCCTGTCTCACAGGAAAGTACCAATGCAGAACTCCACACAAATATGCCCTGAACCTGTACCCTGCATAACCTCCCAGTCTCACTGGAACGTACCATTGCAGAACACCACAGAAATATGCCCTGAACGTTTACCCGCCCATAAAATCCTTGTCTCACTGGAACGTACCAACGCAGAACTCCACACAAATATGCCCTGAACCTGTACCCTCCATAACCTCCCTGTCTCACTGGAACGTACCAATGCAGAACTCCACACAAATATGCCCTGAACCTGTACCCCTCCATAACCTCCCTGTCTCACTGGAACGTACCAATGCAGAACACCACACAAGTATCCCCTGAACCTGTACCCCTCCATAACTTCCCTGTCTCACTGGAAATTACCAATGCAGAACTCCACACAAATATGCCCTGAACCTGTACCCGACCATAACCTCCCTGTCTCACTGGAACGTACCACTGCAGAACTCCACACAAATGTGCCCTGAACCTGTACACCACCATAACCTCCCTGTCTCACTGGAACGTACCAATGCAGAACTCCGCACAAATATGCTCTGAACCTGTACCCTCTATAACCTCCCTGTCTCACTGGAACGTACCAATGCAGAACTCCAGACAAATGTGCCCTGAACCTGTACACCTCCATAACCTCCCTGTCTCACTGGAACGTACCAATGCAGAACTCCACACAAATATGCCCTGAACATGTAACCCTCCATAACCTCCCTGTCTCACTGGAACGTACCAATGCAGAACTCCACACAAATATGCCCTGAACCGGTACCCTCCATAACCTCCCTGTCTCACTGGAAGGTACCAATGCAGAATTCCGCACAAATATGCCCTGAACGTGTACCCGCCCATAACCTCCTTGTCTCACTGGAACGCACCAATGCAGAACTCCACACAAATTTGCCCTGAACCTGTACCCCTCAATAACCTCCCTGTCTCACTGGAACGCACCAATGCAGAACTCCACACAAATATGCCATGAACCGGTACCCTCCATAACCTCCCTGTCTCACTGGAAAGTACCAATGCAAAACTCCACACAAATATGCCCTGAACCTGTACCCGACCATAACCTCCCTGTCTCACTGAAACGTACCACGGCAGAACTCCACACAAATATGCCCTGAACCTGTACCCGACCATAACCTCCCTGTCTCACTGGAACGTACCACAGAAGAACTCCACACAAATATGCCCTGAACCAGTACCCTCCATAACCTCCCTGTCTCACTGGAACGTACCAATGCAGAACTACACACAAATATGCCCTGAACCTGTACCCCTCCATAACCTCCCTGTCTCACTGGAACGTACCAATGCAGAACTCCACACAAATATGCCCTGAACCTGTACCCCTCAATAACTTCCCTGTCTCACAGGAAAGTCCCACTGCAGAACTCCACACAAATATGCCTTGAACCTGTACCCTCCATAACCTCCCAGTCTCACTGGAATGTACCATTGCAGAACACCACAGAAATATGCCCTGAACCTGTACCCTCCATAACCTCCCAGTCTCACTGGAACGTACCAATGCAGAACTCCACACAAATATGCCCTGAACCTGTACCCTCCATAAACTCCCTGTCTCACTGGAATGTACCAATGCAGAACTACACACAAATATGCCCTGAACCTGTACCCCTCCATAACCTCCCTGTCTCACTGGAACGTACCAATGCAGAACACCACACAAATATGCCCTGAACCTGTACCCCTCCATAACTTCCCTGTCTCACTTTAAAGTACCAATGCAGAACTCCACACAAATATGCCCTGAACCTGTACCCCTCAATAACCTCCCTGTCTCACTGGAACGTACCAATGCAGAACTCCACTCAAATATTCTCTGATCCTGTACCGTGCATAACCTCCCTGTCTCACTGGAACGTACCAATGCAGAACTCCACACAAATATGCCCTGAACCTGTACCCCTCCATAACCTTCTGTCTCACTGGATCGTACCATTGCAGAACACCACACAAATATGCCCTGAAAGTGTACCCGCCCATAACCTCCTTGTCTCACTGGAACGCACCAATGCAGAACTCCACACAAATTTGCCCTGAACCTGTACCCCTCCATAACCTCCCTCTCTCACTGGAACGTACCAATGCAGAACTACACACAAATATGCCCTGAACCTGTACCCCTCCATAATCTCCCTGTCTCACTGGAACGTACCAATGCAGAACTCCACACAAATATGCCCTGAACCTGTACCCCTCCATAACTTCCCTGTCTCACAGGAAAGTACCAATGCAGAACTCCACACAAATATGCCCTGAACCTGTACCCTGCATAACCTCCCAGTCTCACTGGAACGTACCATTGCAGAACACCACAGAAATATGCCCTGAACGTTTACCCGCCCATAAAATCCTTGTCTCACTGGAACGTACCAACGCAGAACTCCACACAAATATGCCCTGAACCTGTACCCTCCATAACCTCCCTGTCTCACTGGAACGTACCAATGCAGAACTCCACACAAATATGCCCAGAACCTGTACCCCTCCATAACCTCCCTGTCTCACTGGAACGTACAAATGCAGAACACCACACAAGTATCCCCTGAACCTGTACCCCTCCATAACTTCCCTGTCTCACTGGAAAGTACCAATGCAGAACTCCACACAAATATGCCCTGAACCTGTACCCGACCATAACCTCCCTGTCTCACTGGAACGTACCACTGCAGAACTCCACACAAATGTGCCCTGAACCTGTACACCACCATAACCTCCCTCTCTCACTGGAACGTACCAATGCAGAACTACACACAAATATGCCCTGAACCTGTACCCCTCCATAATCTCCCTGTCTCACTGGAACGTACCAATGCAGAACTCCACAGAAATATGCCCTGAACGTTTACCCGCCCATAAAATCCTTGTCTCACTGGAACGTACCAACGCAGAACTCCACACAAATATGCCCTGAACCTGTACCCTCCATAACCTCCCTGTCTCACTGGAACGTACCAATGCAGAACTCCACACAAATATGCCCTGAACCTGTACCCCTCCATAACCTCCCTGTCTCACTGGAACGTAACAATGCAGAACACCAGACAAATATGCCCTGAACCTGTACCCCTCCATAACTTCCCTGTCTCACTTTAAAGTACCAATGCAGAACTCCACACAAATATGCCCTGAACCTGTACCCCTCAATAACCTCCCTGTCTCACTGGAACGTACCAATGCAGAACTCCACTCAAATATTCCCTGATCCTGTACCGTGCATAACCTCCCTGTCTCACTGGAACGTACCAATGCAGAACTCCACACAAATATGCCCTGAACCTGTACCCCTCCATAACCTTCTGTCTCACTGGATCGTACCATTGCAGAACACCACACAAATATGCCCTGAAAGTGTACCCGCCCATAACCTCCTTGTCTCACTGGAACGCACCAATGCAGAACTCCACACAAATTTGCCCTGAACCTGTACCCCTCCATAACCTCCCTGTCTCACTGGAACGTACCAATGCAGAACTACACACAAATATGCCCTGAACCTGTACCCCTCCATAATCTCCCTGTCTCACTGGAACGTACCAATGCAGAACTCCACACAAATATGCCCTGAACCTGTACCCCTCCATAACTTCCCTGTCTCACAGGAAAGTACCAATGCAGAACTCCACACAAATATGCCCTGAACCTGTACCCTGCATAACCTCCCAGTCTCACTGGAACGTACCATTGCAGAACACCACAGAAATATGCCCTGAACGTTTACCCGCCCATAAAATCCTTGTCTCACTGGAACGTACCAACGCAGAACTCCACACAAATATGCCCTGAACCTGTACCCTCCATAACCTCCCTGTCTCACTGGAACGTACCAATGCAGAACTCCACACAAATATGCCCTGAACCTGTACCCCTCCATAACCTCCCTGTCTCACTGGAACGTACCAATGCAGAACACCACACAAGTATCCCCTGAACCTGTACCCCTCCATAACTTCCCTGTCTCACTGGAAAGTACCAATGCAGAACTCCACACAAATATGCCCTGAACCTGTACCCGACCATAACCTCCCTGTCTCACTGGAACGTACCACTGCAGAACTCCACACAAATGTGCCCTGAACCTGTACACCACCATAACCTCCCTGTCTCACTGGAACGTACCAATGCAGAACTCCGCACAAATATGCTCTGAACCTGTACCCTCTATAACCTCCCTGTCTCACTGGAACGTACCAATGCAGAACTCCAGACAAATGTGCCCTGAACCTGTACACCTCCATAACCTCCCTGTCTCACTGGAACGTACCAATGCAGAACTCCACACAAATATGCCCTGAACATGTAACCCTCCATAACCTCCCTGTCTCACTGGAACGTACCAATGCAGAACTCCACACAAATATGCCCTGAACCGGTACCCTCCATAACCTCCCTGTCTCACTGGAAGGTACCAATGCAGAATTCCACACAAATATGCCCTGAACGTGTACCCGCCCATAACCTCCTTGTCTCACTGGAACGCACCAATGCAGAACTCCACACAAATTTGCCCTGAACCTGTACCCCTCAATAACCTCCCTGTCTCACTGGAACGCACCAATGCAGAACTCCACACAAATATGCCATGAACCGGTACCCTCCATAACCTCCCTGTCTCACTGGAAAGTACCAATGCAAAACTCCACACAAATATGCCCTGAACCTGTACCCGACCATAACCTCCCTGTCTCACTGAAACGTACCACGGCAGAACTCCACACAAATATGCCCTGAACCTGTACCCGACCATAACCTCCCTGTCTCACTGGAACGTACCACAGAAGAACTCCACACAAATATGCCCTGAACCAGTACCCTCCATAACCTCCCTGTCTCACTGGAACGTACCAATGCAGAACTACACACAAATATGCCCTGAACCTGTACCCCTCCATAACCTCCCTGTCTCACTGGAACGTACCAATGCAGAACTCCACACAAATATGCCCTGAACCTGTACCCCTCCATAACTTCCCTGTCTCACAGGAAAGTCCCACTGCAGAACTCCACACAAATATGCCTTGAACCTGTACCCTCCATAACCTCCCAGTCTCACTGGAACGTACCATTGCAGAACACCACAGAAATATGCCCTGAACCTGTACCCTCCATAACCTCCCAGTCTCACTGGAACGTACCAATGCAGAACTCCACACAAATATGCCCTGAACCTGTACCCTCCATAAACTCCCTGTCTCTCTGGAATGTACCAATGCAGAACTACACACAAATATGCCCTGAACCTGTACCCCTCCATAACCTCCCTGTCTCACTGGAACGTACCAATGCAGAACACCACACAAATATGCCCTGAACCTGTACCCCTCCATAACTTCCCTGTCTCACTTTAAAGTACCAATGCAGAACTCCACACAAATATGCCCTGAACCTGTACCCCTCAATAACCTCCCTGTCTCACTGGAACGTACCAATGCAGAACTCCACTCAAATATTCCCTGATCCTGTACCGTGCATAACCTCCCTGTCTCACTGGAACGTACCAATGCAGAACTCCACACAAATATGCCCTGAACCTGTACCCCTCCATAACCTTCTGTCTCACTGGATCGTACCATTGCAGAACACCACACAAATATGCCCTGAAAGTGTACCCGCCCATTACCTCCTTGTCTCACTGGAACGCACCAATGCAGAACTCCACACAAATTTGCCCTGAACCTGTACCCCTCCATAACCTCCCTGTCTCACTGGAACGTACCAATGCAGAACTACACACAAATATGCCCTGAACCTGTACCCCTCCATAATCTCCCTGTCTCACTGGAACGTACCAATGCAGAACTCCACACAAATATGCCCTGAACCTGTACCCCTCCATAACTTCCCTGTCTCACAGGAAAGTACCAATGCAGAACTCCACACAAATATGCCCTGAACCTGTACCCTGCATAACCTCCCAGTCTCACTGGAACGTACCATTGCAGAACACCACAGAAATATGCCCTGAACGTTTACCCGCCCATAAAATCCTTGTCTCACTGGAACGTACCAACGCAGAACTCCACACAAATATGCCCTGAACCTGTACCCTCCATAACCTCCCTGTCTCACTGGAACGTACCAATGCAGAACTCCACACAAATATGCCCTGAACCTGTACCCCTCCATAACCTCCCTGTCTCACTGGAACGTACCAATGCAGAACACCACACAAGTATCCCCTGAACCTGTACCCCTCCATAACTTCCCTGTCTCACTGGAAAGTACCAATGCAGAACTCCACACAAATATGCCCTGAACCTGTACCCGACCATAACCTCCCTGTCTCACTGGAACGTACCACTGCAGAACTCCACACAAATGTGCCCTGAACCTGTACACCACCATAACCTCCCTGTCTCACTGGAACGTACCAATGCAGAACTCCGCACAAATATGCTCTGAACCTGTACCCTCTATAACCTCCCTGTCTCACTGGAACGTACCAATGCAGAACTCCAGACAAATGTGCCCTGAACCTGTACACCTCCATAACCTCCCTGTCTCACTGGAACTTACCAATGCAGAACTCCACACAAATATGCCCTGAACATGTAACCCTCCATAACCTCCCTGTCTCACTGGAACGTACCAATGCAGAACTCCACACAAATATGCCCTGAACCGGTACCCTCAATAACCTCCCTGTCTCACTGGAACGTACCAATGCAGAATTCCACACAAATATGCCCTGAACGTGTACCCGCCCATAACCTCCTTGTCTCACTGGAACGCACCAATGCAGAACGCCACACCAATTTGCCCCGAACCTGTACCCCTCCATAACCTCCCTGTCTCACTGGAACGTACCACTGCAGAACTCCACACAAATATGCCCTGAACCTGTACCCTCCATAACCTCCCTGTCTCACTGGAACGTACCAATGCAGAACTACACACAAATATGCCCTGAACCTGTACCCCTCCATAATCTCCCTGTCTCACTGGAACGTACCAATGCAGAACTCCACAGAAATATGCCCTGAACGTTTACCCGCCCATAAAATCCTTGTCTCACTGGAACGTACCAACGCAGAACTCCACACAAATATGCCCTGAACCTGTACCCTCCATAACCTCCCTGTCTCACTGGAACGTACCAATCCAGAACTCCACACAAATATGCCCTGAACCTGTACCCCTCCATAACCTCCCTGTCTCACTGGAACGTACCAATGCAGAACACCACACAAGTATGCCCTGAACCTGTACCCCTCCATATCTTCGCTGTCTCACTGGAAAGTACCAATGCAGAACTCCACAAAATATGCCCTGAACCTGTACCCGACCATAACCTCCCTGTCTCACTGGAACGTACCACTGCAGAACTCCACACAAATGTGCCCTGAACCTGTACACCACCATAACCTCCCTGTCTCACTGGAACGTACCAATGCAGAACTCCGCACAAATATGCTCTGAACCTGTACCCTCTATAACATCCCTGTCTCACTGGAACGTACCAATGCAGAACTCCAGACAAATGTGCCCTGAACCGGTACCCTCCATAACCTCCCTGTCTCACTGGAACGTACCAATGCAGAATTCCACACAAATATGCCCTGAACGTGTACACGCCCATAACCTCCTTGTCTCACTGGAACGCACCAATGCAGAACTCCACACACATTTGCCCTGAACCTGTACCCCTCAATAACCTCCCTGTCTCACTGGAACGTACCAATGCAGAACTCCACTCAAATATTCCCTGATCCTGTACCGTGCATAACCTCCCAGTCTCACTGGAACGTACCAATGCAGAATTCCACACAAATATGCCCTGAACGTGTACCCGCCCATAACCTCCTTGTCTCACTGAAACGCACCAATGCAGAACGCCACACCAATTTGCCCCGAAACTGTACCCCTCCATAACCTCCCTGTCTCACTGGAACGTACCAATGCAGAACTCCACACAAGTATGCCCTGCACCTGTACCCCTCCATAACCTCCCTGTCTCACTGGAACGTACCAATCCAGAATTCCACACAAATATGCCCTGAACCTGTACCCCTCCATAACTTCCCTGTCTCACTGGAACGCACCAATATCGAACTCCACACAAATTTGCCCTGAACCTGTACCCCTCCATAACCTCCCTGTCTCACTGGAACGCACCAATGCCGAACTCCACTCAAATATGCCCTGATCCTGTACCGTGCATAATCTCCCTGTCTCACTGGAACATACCATTGCAGAACACCACACAAATATGCCCTGAACCTTTACCCCTCCATAACCTCCCTGCCTCACTGGAACGTACCAATGCAGAACTCCACACAAATATGCCCTGAAACTGTACCGGTCCATAACCTCCCTGTCTCATTGGATCGTCCCGCTGCAGAACTCCACACAAATATGCCATGAACCGGTACCCTCCATAACCTCCCTGTCTCACTGGAAAGTACCAATGCAAAACTCCACACAAATATGCCCTGAACCTGTACCCGACCATAACCTCCCTGTCTCACTGGAACGTACCACGGCAGAACTCCACACAAATATGCCCTGAACCTGTACCCCCCATAACCTCCCTGTCTCACTGGAACGTACCAATGCAGAACTACACACAAATATGCCCTGAACCTGTACCCCTCCATAACCTCCCTGTCTCACTGGAACGTACCAATGCAGAACTCCACACAAATATGCCCTGAACCTGTACCCGACCATAACCTCCCTGTCTCACTGGAACGTACCAATGCAGAATTCCACACAAATATGCCCTGAACGTGTACCCGCCCATAACCTCCTTGTCTCACTGGAACGCACCAATGCAGAACTCCACACAAATTTGCCCTGAACCTGTACCCCTCAATAACCTCCCTGTCTCACTGGAACGTACCAATGCAGAACTCCACTCAAATATGCCCTGATCCTGTACCGTGCATAACCTCCCTGTCTCACTGGAACGTACCAATGCAGAATTCCACACAAATATGCCCTGAACGTGTACCCGCCTATAACTTCCTTGTCTCACTGGAACGCACCAATGCAGAAATCCACACAAATTTGCCCTGAACCTGTGCCCCTCCATAACCTCACTGTCTCACTGGAACGTACCAATGCTGAACTCCACACTAGTATGCCCTGAACCTGTACCCCTCCATAACCTCCCTGTCTCACTGGAACGCACCAATGCCGAACTCCACTCAAATATGCCATGATCCTGTACCCGACCATAACCTCCCTGACTCACTGGAACGTACCACTGCAGAACACCACACAAATATGCCCTGAACCTGTACCATCCACAACCTCCCTGTCTCACTGGAACGTACCAATGCAGAACTACACACAAATATGCCCTGAACCTGTACCCCTCCATAACCTCCCTGTCTCACTGGAACGTACCAATGCAGAACTCCACACAAATATGCCCTGAACCTGTACCCCTCCATAACTTCCCTGTCTCACTGGAACGCACCAATGCCGAACTCCACTCAAATATGCCCTGAACCTGTACCCCTCCATAACCTTCTGTCTCACTGGAACGTACCATTGCAGAACACCACACAAATATGCCCTGAAAGTGTACCCGCCCATAACCTCCTTGTCTCACTGGAACGCACCAATGCCGAACTCCACACAAATTTGCCCTGAACGTGTACCCCTCCATAACCTCCCTGTCTCACTGGAACGTACCAATGCGGAACTCCACACAAATATGGCCTGAACTTGTACCCTCCATAACATCCCTGTCTCACTGGAACGTACCAATGCAGAACTCCACACAAATATGCCCTGAACCCGTACCCTCCATAACCTCCCTGTCTCACTGGAACGTACCAATGCAGAATTCCACACAAATATGCCCTGAACGTGTACCCGCCCATAACTTCTTTGTCTCACTGGAACGCACCAATGCAGAACTCCACACAAATTTGCCCTGAACCTGTACCCCTCCATAAGCTCACTGTCTCACTGGAACGTACCAATGCAGAACTCCACACTAGTATGCCCTGAACCTGTACCCCTCCATAACCTCCCTGTCTCACTGGAACGCACCAATGCCGAACTCCACTCAAATATGCCCTGATCCTGTACCCGACCGTAACCTCCCTGACTCACTGGAACGTACCACTGCAGAACTCCACACAAATATGCCCTGAACCTGTACCATCCATAACCTCCCTGTCTCACTGGAACGTACCAATGCAGAACTACACACAAATATGCCCTGAACCTATACCCCTCCATAACTTCCCTGTCTCACTGGAACGCACCAATGCCGAACTCCACTCAGATATGCCCTGAACCTGTACCCCTCCATAACCTTCTGTCTCACTGGAACGTACCATTGCAGTACACCACACAAATATGCCCTGAAATTGTACCCGCCCATAACCTCCTTGTCTCACTGGAACGCACCAATGCCGAACTCCACACAAATTTGCCCTGAACCTGTACCCCTCCATAACCTCCCTGTCTCACTGGAACGTACCAATGCGGAACTCCACACAAATATGGCCTGAACATGTACCCTCCATAACCTCCCTGTCTCACTGGAACGTACGAATGCAGAACTCCACACAAATATGCCCTGAACCTGTACCCCTCCATAACCTCCCTGTCTTTCTGCAACGTACCAATGCCGAACTCCACACAAATATGCCCTCAACCTCTACCCCTCCATAACCTCCCTGTCTCACTGGAACGTACCAATGCAGAACTCCACACAAGTATGCCCTGAGCCTGTACCCCTCCATAACCTCCCTGTCTCACTGGTACGTACCAATGCAGAACTCCACATAAATATGCCCTGAACCTGTACCCTTCATAACCTCCCTGTCTCACTGGTACGTACCAATGCAGAACTCCACGCAAATGTGCCCTGAACCTGTACCCGTCCATAACCTCCCTGTCCCACTGGAACGTCCCACTGCAGAACTCCACACAAATATGCCCTGAACCTGTACCCTCTATAACCTCCCTGTCTCACTGGAACGTACCAATGCAGAACTGCAAACAAATATGCCCTGAACCTGTACCCCTCCATAACCTCCCTGTCTCACTGGAAGGTACCAATGCAGAACTCCACACAAATATGCCCTGAACCTGTACCCCTCATTAACCTCCCTGTCTCTCTGCAACGTACCAATGCCGAACTCCACACAAATATGCCCTCAACCTCTACCCCTCCATAACCTCCCTGTCTCACTGGAACGTACCAATGCAGAACTCCACACAAGTATGCCCTGAGCCTGTACCCCTCCATAACCTCCCTGTCTCACTGGTACGTACCAATGCAGAACTCCACATAAATATGCCCTGAACCTGTACCCTTCATAACCTCCCTGTCTCACTGGTACGTACCAATGCAGAACTCCACGCAAATGTGCCCTGAACCTGTACCCGTCCATAACCTCCCTGTCCCACTGGAACGTCCCACTGCAGAACTCCACACAAATATGCCCTGAACCTGTACCCTCTATAACCTCCCTGTCTCACTGGAACGTACCAATGCAGAACTGCAAACAAATATGCCCTGAACCTGTACCCCTCCATAACCTCCCTGTCTCACTGGAAGGTACCAATGCAGAACTCCACACAAATATGCCCTGAATCTGTACCCCTCCATACCTTCCCTGTCTCACAGGAAAGTACCAATGCAGAACTCCACACAAATATGCCCTGAACCTGTACCCTGCATAACCTCCCAGTCTCACTGGAACGTACCATTGCAGAACACCACAGAAATATGCCCTGAACGTTTACCCGCCCATAAAATCCTTGTCTCACTGGAACGTACCAACGCAGAACTCCACACAAATATGCCCTGAACCTGTACCCTCCATAACCTCCCTGTCTCACTGGAACGTACCAATGCAGAACTCCACACAAATATGCCCTGAACCTGTACCCCTCCATAACCTCCCTGTCTCACTGGAACGTACCAATGCAGAACACCACACAAGTATCCCCTGAACCTGTACCCCTCCATAACTTCCCTGTCTCACTGGAAAGTACCAATGCAGAACTCCACACAAATATGCCCTGAACCTGTACCCGACCATAACCTCCCTGTCTCACTGGAACGTACCACTGCAGAACTCCACACAAATGTGCCCTGAACCTGTACACCACCATAACCTCCCTGTCTCACTGGAACGTACCAATGCAGAACTCCGCACAAATATGCTCTGAACCTGTACCCCTCCATAACCTTCTGTCTCACTGGATCGTACCAATGCAGAACTCCAGACAAATGTGCCCTGAACCTGTACACCTCCATAACCTCCCTGTCTCACTGGAACGTACCAATGCAGAACTCCACACAAATATGCCCTGAACCGGTACCCTCCATAACCTCCCTGTCTCACTGGAAGGTACCAATGCAGAATTCCACACAAATATGCCCTGAACGTGTACCCGCCCATAACCTCCTTGTCTCACTGGAACGCACCAATGCAGAACTCCACACAAATTTGCCCTGAACCTGTACCCCTCAATAACCTCCCTGTCTCACTGGAACGCACCAATGCAGAACTCCACACAAATATGCCATGAACCGGTACCCTCCATAACCTCCCTGTCTCACTGGAAAGTACCAATGCAAAACTCCACACAAATATGCCCTGAACCTGTACCCGACCATAACCTCCCTGTCTCACTGAAACGTACCACGGCAGAACTCCACACAAATATGCCCTGAACCTGTACCCGACCATAACCTCCCTGTCTCACTGGAACGTACCACAGAAGAACTCCACACAAATATGCCCTGAACCAGTACCCTCCATAACCTCCCTGTCTCACTGGAACGTACCAATGCAGAACTACACACAAATATGCCCTGAACCTGTACCCCTCCATAACTTCCCTGTCTCACAGGAAAGTCCCACTGCAGAACTCCACACAAATATGCCTTGAACCTGTACCCTCCATAACCTCCCAGTCTCACTGGAACGTACCATTGCAGAACACCACAGAAATATGCCCTGAACCTGTACCCTCCATAACCTCCCAGTCTCACTGGAACGTACCAATGCAGAACTCCACACAAATATGCCCTGAACCTGTACCCTCCATAAACTCCCTGTCTCACTGGAATGTACCAATGCAGAACTACACACAAATATGCCCTGAACCTGTACCCCTCCATAACCTCCCTGTCTCACTGGAACGTACCAATGCAGAACACCAGACAAATATGCCCTGAACCTGTACCCCTCCATAACTTCCCTGTCTCACTTTAAAGTACCAATGCAGAACTCCACACAAATATGCCCTGAACCTGTACCCCTCAATAACCTCCCTGTCTCACTGGAACGTACCAATGCAGAACTCCACTCAAATATTCCCTGATCCTGTACCGTGCATAACCTCCCTGTCTCACTGGAACGTACCAATGCAGAACTCCACACAAATATGCCCTGAACCTGTACCCCTCCATAACCTTCTGTCTCACTGGATCGTACCATTGCAGAACACCACACAAATATGCCCTGAAAGTGTACCCGCCCATAACCTCCTTGTCTCACTGGAACGCACCAATGCAGAACTCCACACAAATTTGCCCTGAACCTGTACCCCTCCATAACCTCCCTGTCTCACTGGAACGTACCAATGCAGAACTACACACAAATATGCCCTGAACCTGTACCCCTCCATAATCTCCCTGTCTCACTGGAACGTACCAATGCAGAACTCCACACAAATATGCCCTGAACCTGTACCCCTCCATAACTTCCCTGTCTCACAGGAAAGTACCAATGCAGAACTCCACACAAATATGCCCTGAACCTGTACCCTGCATAACCTCCCAGTCTCACTGGAACGTACCATTGCAGAACACCACAGAAATATGCCCTGAACGTTTACCCGCCCATAAAATCCTTGTCTCACTGGAACGTACCAACGCAGAACTCCACACAAATATGCCCTGAACCTGTACCCTCCATAACCTCCCTGTCTCACTGGAACGTACCAATGCAGAACTCCACACAAATATGCCCTGAACCTGTACCCCTCCATAACCTCCCTGTCTCACTGGAACGTACCAATGCAGAACACCACACAAGTATCCCCTGAACCTGTACCCCTCCATAACTTCCCTGTCTCACTGGAAATTACCAATGCAGAACTCCACACAAATATGCCCTGAACCTGTACCCGACCATAACCTCCCTGTCTCACTGGAACGTACCACTGCAGAACTCCACACAAATGTGCCCTGAACCTGTACACCACCATAACCTCCCTGTCTCACTGGAACGTACCAATGCAGAACTCCGCACAAATATGCTCTGAACCTGTACCCTCTATAACCTCCCTGTCTCACTGGAACGTACCAATGCAGAACTCCAGACAAATGTGCCCTGAACCTGTACACCTCCATAACCTCCCTGTCTCACTGGAACGTACCAATGCAGAACTCCACACAAATATGCCCTGAACATGTAACCCTCCATAACCTCCCTGTCTCACTGGAACGTACCAATGCAGAACTCCACACAAATATGCCCTGAACCGGTACCCTCCATAACCTCCCTGTCTCACTGGAAGGTACCAATGCAGAATTCCACACAAATATGCCCTGAACGTGTACCCGCCCATAAGCTCCTTGTCTCACTGGAACGCACCAATGCAGAACTCCACACAAATTTGCCCTGAACCTGTACCCCTCAATAACCTCCCTGTCTCACTGGAACGCACCAATGCAGAACTCCACACAAATATGCCATGAACCGGTACCCTCCATAACCTCCCTGTCTCACTGGAAAGTACCAATGCAAAACTCCACACAAATATGCCCTGAACCTGTACCCGACCATAACCTCCCTGTCTCACTGAAACGTACCACGGCAGAACTCCACACAAATATGCCCTGAACCTGTACCCGACCATAACCTCCCTGTCTCACTGGAACGTACCACAGAAGAACTCCACACAAATATGCCCTGAACCAGTACCCTCCATAACCTCCCTGTCTCACTGGAACGTACCAATGCAGAACTACACACAAATATGCCCTGAACCTGTACCCCTCCATAACCTCCCTGTCTCACTGGAACGTACCAATGCAGAACTCCACACAAATATGCCCTGAACCTGTACCCCTCAATAACTTCCCTGTCTCACAGGAAAGTCCCACTGCAGAACTCCACACAAATATGCCTTGAACCTGTACCCTCCATAACCTCCCAGTCTCACTGGAATGTACCATTGCAGAACACCACAGAAATATGCCCTGAACCTGTACCCTCCATAACCTCCCAGTCTCACTGGAACGTACCAATGCAGAACTCCACACAAATATGCCCTGAACCTGTACCCTCCATAAACTCCCTGTCTCACTGGAATGTACCAATGCAGAACTACACACAAATATGCCCTGAACCTGTACCCCTCCATAACCTCCCTGTCTCACTGGAACGTACCAATGCAGAACACCACACAAATATGCCCTGAACCTGTACCCCTCCATAACTTCCCTGTCTCACTTTAAAGTACCAATGCAGAACTCCACACAAATATGCCCTGAACCTGTACCCCTCAATAACCTCCCTGTCTCACTGGAACGTACCAATGCAGAACTCCACTCAAATATTCTCTGATCCTGTACCGTGCATAACCTCCCTGTCTCACTGGAACGTACCAATGCAGAACTCCACACAAATATGCCCTGAACCTGTACCCCTCCATAACCTTCTGTCTCACTGGATCGTACCATTGCAGAACACCACACAAATATGCCCTGAAAGTGTACCCGCCCATAACCTCCTTGTCTCACTGGAACGCACCAATGCAGAACTCCACACAAATTTGCCCTGAACCTGTACCCCTCCATAACCTCCCTCTCTCACTGGAACGTACCAATGCAGAACTACACACAAATATGCCCTGAACCTGTACCCCTCCATAATCTCCCTGTCTCACTGGAACGTACCACTGCAGAACTCCACACAAATGTGCCCTGAACCTGTACACCACCATAACCTCCCTCTCTCACTGGAACGTACCAATGCAGAACTACACACAAATATGCCCTGAACCTGTACCCCTCCATAATCTCCCTGTCTCACTGGAACGTACCAATGCAGAACTCCACAGAAATATGCCCTGAACGTTTACCCGCCCATAAAATCCTTGTCTCACTGGAACGTACCAACGCAGAACTCCACACAAATATGCCCTGAACCTGTACCCTCCATAACCTCCCTGTCTCACTGGAACGTACCAATGCAGAACTCCACACAAATATGCCCTGAACCTGTACCCCTCCATAACCTCCCTGTCTCACTGGAACGTACCAATGCAGAACACCAGACAAATATGCCCTGAACCTGTACCCCTCCATAACTTCCCTGTCTCACTTTAAAGTACCAATGCAGAACTCCACACAAATATGCCCTGAACCTGTACCCCTCAATAACCTCCCTGTCTCACTGGAACGTACCAATGCAGAACTCCACTCAAATATTCCCTGATCCTGTACCGTGCATAACCTCCCTGTCTCACTGGAACGTACCAATGCAGAACTCCACACAAATATGCCCTGAACCTGTACCCCTCCATAACCTTCTGTCTCACTGGATCGTACCATTGCAGAACACCACACAAATATGCCCTGAAAGTGTACCCGCCCATAACCTCCTTGTCTCACTGGAACGCACCAATGCAGAACTCCACACAAATATGCCCTGAACCTGTACCCCTCCATAACTTCCCTGTCTCACAGGAAAGTACCAATGCAGAACTCCACACAAATATGCCCTGAACCTGTACCCTGCATAACCTCCCAGTCTCACTGGAACGTACCATTGCAGAACACCACAGAAATATGCCCTGAACGTTTACCCGCCCATAAAATCCTTGTCTCACTGGAACGTACCAACGCAGAACTCCACACAAATATGCCCTGAACCTGTACCCTCCATAACCTCCCTGTCTCACTGGAACGTACCAATGCAGAACTCCACACAAATATGCCCTGAACCTGTACCCCTCCATAACCTCCCTGTCTCACTGGAACGTACCAATGCAGAACACCACACAAGTATCCCCTGAACCTGTACCCCTCCATAACTTCCCTGTCTCACTGGAAAGTACCAATGCAGAACTCCACACAAATATGCCCTGAACCTGTACCCGACCATAACCTCCCTGTCTCACTGGAACGTACCACTGCAGAACTCCACACAAATGTGCCCTGAACCTGTACACCACCATAACCTCCCTGTCTCACTGGAACGTACCAATGCAGAACTCCGCACAAATATGCTCTGAACCTGTACCCTCTATAACCTCCCTGTCTCACTGGAACGTACCAATGCAGAACTCCAGACAAATGTGCCCTGAACCTGTACACCTCCATAACCTCCCTGTCTCACTGGAACGTACCAATGCAGAACTCCACACAAATATGCCCTGAACATGTAACCCTCCATAACCTCCCTGTCTCACTGGAACGTACCAATGCAGAACTCCACACAAATATGCCCTGAACCGGTACCCTCCATAACCTCCCTGTCTCACTGGAAGGTACCAATGCAGAATTCCACACAAATATGCCCTGAACGTGTACCCGCCCATAACCTCCTTGTCTCACTGGAACGCACCAATGCAGAACTCCACACAAATTTCCCCTGAACCTGTACCCCTCAATAACCTCCCTGTCTCACTGGAACGCACCAATGCAGAACTCCACACAAATATGCCATGAACCGGTACCCTCCATAACATCCCTGTCTCACTGGAAAGTACCAATGCAAAACTCCACACAAATATGCCCTGAACCTGTACCCGACCATAACCTCCCTGTCTCACTGAAACGTACCACGGCAGAACTCCACACAAATATGCCCTGAAACTGTACCCGACCATAACCTCCCTGTCTCACTGGAACGTACCACAGAAGAACTCCACACAAATATGCCCTGAACCAGTACCCTCCATAACCTCCCTGTCTCACTGGAACGTACCAATGCAGAACTACACACAAATATGCCCTGAACCTGTACCCCTCCATAACCTCCCTGTCTCACTGGAACGTACCAATGCAGAACTCCACACAAATATGCCCTGAACCTGTACCCCTCCATAACTTCCCTGTCTCACAGGAAAGTCCCACTGCAGAACTCCACACAAATATGCCTTGAACCTGTACCCTCCATAACCTCCCAGTCTCACTGGAACGTACCATTGCAGAACACCACAGAAATATGCCCTGAACCTGTACCCTCCATAACCTCCCAGTCTCACTGGAACGTACCAATGCAGAACTCCACACAAATATGCCCTGAACCTGTACCCTCCATAAACTCCCTGTCTCACTGGAATGTACCAATGCAGAACTACACACAAATATGCCCTGAACCTGTACCCCTCCATAACCTCCCTGTCTCACTGGAACGTACCAATGCAGAACACCACACAAATATGCCCTGAACCTGTACCCCTCCATAACTTCCCTGTCTCACTTTAAAGTACCAATGCAGAACTCCACACAAATATGCCCTGAACCTGTACCCCTCAATAACCTCCCTGTCTCACTGGAACGTACCAATGCAGAACTCCACACAAATATGCCCTGAACCTGTACCCCTCCATAACCTTCTGTCTCACTGGATCGTACCATTGCAGAACACCACACAAATATGCCCTGAAAGTGTACCCGCCCATTACCTCCTTGTCTCACTGGAACGCACCAATGCAGAACTCCACACAAATTTGCCCTGAACCTGTACCCCTCCATAACCTCCCTGTCTCACTGGAACGTACCAATGCAGAACTACACACAAATATGCCCTGAACCTGTACCCCTCCATAATCTCCCTGTCTCACTGGAACGTACCAATGCAGAACTCCACACAAATATGCCCTGAACCTGTACCCCTCCATAACTTCCCTGTCTCACAGGAAAGTACCAATGCAGAACTCCACACAAATATGCCCTGAACCTGTACCCTGCATAACCTCCCAGTCTCACTGGAACGTACCATTGCAGAACACCACAGAAATATGCCCTGAACGTTTACCCGCCCATAAAATCCTTGTCTCACTGGAACGTACCAACGCAGAACTCCACACAAATATGCCCTGAACCTGTACCCTCCATAACCTCCCTGTCTCACTGGAACGTACCAATGCAGAACTCCACACAAATATGCCCTGAACCTGTACCCCTCCATAACCTCCCTGTCTCACTGGAACGTACCAATGCAGAACACCACACAAGTATCCCCTGAACCTGTACCCCTCCATAACTTCCCTGTCTCACTGGAAAGTACCAATGCAGAACTCCACACAAATATGCCCTGAACCTGTACCCGACCATAACCTCCCTGTCTCACTGGAACGTACCACTGCAGAACTCCACACAAATGTGCCCTGAACCTGTACACCACCATAACCTCCCTGTCTCACTGGAACGTACCAATGCAGAACTCCGCACAAATATGCTCTGAACCTGTACCCTCTATAACCTCCCTGTCTCACTGGAACGTACCAATGCAGAACTCCAGACAAATGTGCCCTGAACCTGTACACCTCCATAACCTCCCTGTCTCACTGGAACTTACCAATGCAGAACTCCACACAAATATGCCCTGAACATGTAACCCTCCATAACCTCCCTGTCTCACTGGAACGTACCAATGCAGAACTCCACACAAATATGCCCTGAACCGGTACCCTCAATAACCTCCCTGTCTCACTGGAACGTACCAATGCAGAATTCCACACAAATATGCCCTGAACGTGTACCCGCCCATAACCTCCTTGTCTCACTGGAACGCACCAATGCAGAACGCCACACCAATTTGCCCCGAACCTGTACCCCTCCATAACCTCCCTGTCTCACTGGAACGTACCACTGCAGAACTCCACACAAATATGCCCTGAACCTGTACCCTCCATAACCTCCCTGTCTCACTGGAACGTACCAATGCAGAACTACACACAAATATGCCCTGAACCTGTACCCCTCCATAATCTCCCTGTCTCACTGGAACGTACCAATGCAGAACTCCACAGAAATATGCCCTGAACGTTTACCCGCCCATAAAATCCTTGTCTCACTGGAACGTACCAACGCAGAACTCCACACAAATATGCCCTGAACCTGTACCCTCCATAACCTCCCTGTCTCACTGGAACGTACCAATCCAGAACTCCACACAAATATGCCCTGAACCTGTACCCCTCCATAACCTCCCTGTCTCACTGGAACGTACCAATGCAGAACACCACACAAGTATGCCCTGAACCTGTACCCCTCCATATCTTCGCTGTCTCACTGGAAAGTACCAATGCAGAACTCCACAAAATATGCCCTGAACCTGTACCCGACCATAACCTCCCTGTCTCACTGGAACGTACCACTGCAGAACTCCACACAAATGTGCCCTGAACCTGTACACCACCATAACCTCCCTGTCTCACTGGAACGTACCAATGCAGAACTCCGCACAAATATGCTCTGAACCTGTACCCTCTATAACCTCCCTGTCTCACTGGAACGTACCAATGCAGAACTCCAGACAAATGTGCCCTGAACCGGTACCCTCCATAACCTCCCTGTCTCACTGGAACGTACCAATGCAGAATTCCACACAAATATGCCCTGAACGTGTACACGCCCATAACCTCCTTGTCTCACTGGAACGCACCAATGCAGAACTCCACACACATTTGCCCTGAACCTGTACCCCTCAATAACCTCCCTGTCTCACTGGAACGTACCAATGCAGAACTCCACTCAAATATTCCCTGATCCTGTACCGTGCATAACCTCCCAGTCTCACTGGAACGTACCAATGCAGAATTCCACACAAATATGCCCTGAACGTGTACCCGCCCATAACCTCCTTGTCTCACTGAAACGCACCAATGCAGAACGCCACACCAATTTGCCCCGAAACTGTACCCCTCCATAACCTCCCTGTCTCACTGGAACGTACCAATGCAGAACTCCACACAAGTATGCCCTGCACCTGTACCCCTCCATAACCTCCCTGTCTCACTGGAACGTACCAATCCAGAATTCCACACAAATATGCCCTGAACCTGTACCCCTCCATAACTTCCCTGTCTCACTGGAACGCACCAATATCGAACTCCACACAAATTTGCCCTGAACCTGTACCCCTCCATAACCTCCCTGTCTCACTGGAACGCACCAATGCCGAACTCCACTCAAATATGCCCTGATCCTGTACCGTGCATAATCTCCCTGTCTCACTGGAACATACCATTGCAGAACACCACACAAATATGCCCTGAACCTTTACCCCTCCATAACCTCCCTGCCTCACTGGAACGTACCAATGCAGAACTCCACACAAATATGCCCTGAAACTGTACCGGTCCATAACCTCCCTGTCTCATTGGATCGTCCCACTGCAGAACTCCACACAAATATGCCATGAACCGGTACCCTCCATAACCTCCCTGTCTCACTGGAAAGTACCAATGCAAAACTCCACACAAATATGCCCTGAACCTGTACCCGACCATAACCTCCCTGTCTCACTGGAACGTACCACGGCAGAACTCCACACAAATATGCCCTGAACCTGTACCCCCCATAACCTCCCTGTCTCACTGGAACGTACCAATGCAGAACTACACACAAATATGCCCTGAACCTGTACCCCTCCATAACCTCCCTGTCTCACTGGAACGTACCAATGCAGAACTCCACACAAATATGCCCTGAACCTGTACCCGACCATAACCTCCCTGTCTCACTGGAACGTACCAATGCAGAATTCCACACAAATATGCCCTGAACGTGTACCCGCCCATAACCTCCTTGTCTCACTGGAACGCACCAATGCAGAACTCCACACAAATTTGCCCTGAACCTGTACCCCTCAATAACCTCCCTGTCTCACTGGAACGTACCAATGCAGAACTCCACTCAAATATGCCCTGATCCTGTACCGTGCATAACCTCCCTGTCTCACTGGAACGTACCAATGCAGAATTCCACACAAATATGCCCTGAACGTGTACCCGCCTATAACTTCCTTGTCTCACTGGAACGCACCAATGCAGAAATCCACACAAATTTGCCCTGAACCTGTGCCCCTCCATAACCTCACTGTCTCACTGGAACGTACCAATGCTGAACTCCACACTAGTATGCCCTGAACCTGTACCCCTCCATAACCTCCCTGTCTCACTGGAACGCACCAATGCCGAACTCCACTCAAATATGCCATGATCCTGTACCCGACCATAACCTCCCTGACTCACTGGAACGTACCACTGCAGAACACCACACAAATATGCCCTGAACCTGTACCATCCATAACCTCCCTGTCTCACTGGAACGTACCAATGCAGAACTACACACAAATATGCCCTGAACCTGTACCCCTCCATAACCTCCCTGTCTCACTGGAACGTACCAATGCAGAACTCCACACAAATATGCCCTGAACCTGTACCCCTCCATAACTTCCCTGTCTCACTGGAACGCACCAATGCCGAACTCCACTCAAATATGCCCTGAACCTGTACCCCTCCATAACCTTCTGTCTCACTGGAACGTACCATTGCAGAACACCACACAAATATGCCCTGAAAGTGTACCCGCCCATAACCTCCTTGTCTCACTGGAACGCACCAATGCCGAACTCCACACAAATTTGCCCTGAACGTGTACCCCTCCATAACCTCCCTGTCTCACTGGAACGTACCAATGCGGAACTCCACACAAATATGGCCTGAACATGTACCCTCCATAACATCCCTGTCTCACTGGAACGTACCAATGCAGAACTCCACACAAATATGCCCTGAACCCGTACCCTCCATAACCTCCCTGTCTCACTGGAACGTACCAATGCAGAATTCCACACAAATATGCCCTGAACGTGTACCCGCCCGTAACTTCTTTGTCTCACTGGAACGCACCAATGCAGAACTCCACACAAATTTGCCCTGAACCTGTACCCCTCCATAAGCTCACTGTCTCACTGGAACGTACCAATGCAGAACTCCACACTAGTATGCCCTGAACCTGTACCCCTCCATAACCTCCCTGTCTCACTGGAACGCACCAATGCCGAACTCCACTCAAATATGCCCTGATCCTGTACCCGACCATAACCTCCCTGACTCACTGGAACGTACCACTGCAGAACTCCACACAAATATGCCCTGAACCTGTACCATCCATAACCTCCCTGTCTCACTGGAACGTACCAATGCAGAACTACACACAAATATGCCCTGAACCTATACCCCTCCATAACTTCCCTGTCTCACTGGAACGCACCAATGCCGAACTCCACTCAGATATGCCCTGAACCTGTACCCCTCCATAACCTTCTGTCTCACTGGAACGTACCATTGCAGTACACCACACAAATATGCCCTGAAATTGTACCCGCCCATAACCTCCTTGTCTCACTGGAACGCACCAATGCCGAACTCCACACAAATTTGCCCTGAACCTGTACCCCTCCATAACCTCCCTGTCTCACTGGAACGTACCAATGCGGAACTCCACACAAATATGGCCTGAACATGTACCCTCCATAACCTCCCTGTCTCACTGGAACGTACGAATGCAGAACTCCACACAAATATGCCCTGAACCTGTACCCCTCCATAACCTCCCTGTCTCTCTGCAACGTACCAATGCCGAACTCCACACAAATATGCCCTCAACCTCTACCCCTCCATAACCTCCCTGTCTCACTGGAACGTACCAATGCAGAACTCCACACAAGTATGCCCTGAGCCTGTACCCCTCCATAACCTCCCTGTCTCACTGGTACGTACCAATGCAGAACTCCACATAAATATGCCCTGAACCTGTACCCTTCATAACCTCCCTGTCTCACTGGTACGTACCAATGCAGAACTCCACGCAAATGTGCCCTGAACCTGTACCCGTCCATAACCTCCCTGTCCCACTGGAACGTCCCACTGCAGAACTCCACACAAATATGCCCTGAACCTGTACCCTCTATAACCTCCCTGTCTCACTGGAACGTACCAATGCAGAACTGCAAACAAATATGCCCTGAACCTGTACCCCTCCATAACCTCCCTGTCTCACTGGAAGGTACCAATGCAGAACTCCACACAAATATGCCCTGAACCTGTACCCCTCCATAACCTCCCTGTCTCTCTGCAACGTACCAATGCCGAACTCCACACAAATATGCCCTCAACCTCTACCCCTCCATAACCTCCCTGTCTCACTGGAACGTACCAATGCAGAACTCCACACAAGTATGCCCTGAGCCTGTACCCCTCCATAACCTCCCTGTCTCACTGGTACGTACCAATGCAGAACTCCACATAAATATGCCCTGAACCTGTACCCTTCATAACCTCCCTGTCTCACTGGTACGTACCAATGCAGAACTCCACGCAAATGTGCCCTGAACCTGTACCCGTCCATAACCTCCCTGTCCCACTGGAACGTCCCACTGCAGAACTCCACACAAATATGCCCTGAACCTGTACCCTCTATAACCTCCCTGTCTCACTGGAACGTACCAATGCAGAACTGCAAACAAATATGCCCTGAACCTGTACCCCTCCATAACCTCCCTGTCTCACTGGAAGGTACCAATGCAGAACTCCACACAAATATGGCCTGAACCTGTACCCCTCCATCACCTCCCTGTCTCACTGGAACGTACCACTGCAGAACTCCACACAAATATGCCCTGAACCTGTACCCCACCATAACCTCCCTGTCTCACTGGAACGTACCAATGCAGAACACCACACAAATATGCCCTGAAATTGTACCCTCCATAACCTCCCTGTCTCACTGGAACGTCCCACTGCAGAACTCCACACAAATATGCCCTGAAAATTTGCACATTTCTTCCCTACTTTTCACTGAGAAAATCTGTTTCAAGTTTAAGCTTCCAATTTCCTGCCCGATAGCCTCATAATCCCCTTACTCCAATTAAACGCTGTTCTAACTTAACTGTTCCTATCTCTCTCCAATGATATTGTAAAGGAGATAGAATTTTGATCACTATCTCCAAAATGCTCTCCCACTGAGAGTTCTGACACTTGACCTGGTTGATTTCCTAATGCCAGTCGAGTACAGCCTCTCCTCTTGTAGTTTTATTTACATATTGTGTCAGGAAACCTTCCTGAACACACCTAACAAACTCCATCGCGTCCAAACCCTTTGTGAGATACCAATCGATATTTGGTATATTAGAAACACCAATCACGACAATTCTGTTGTTATTACACCTTTACAGGATCTGTTTCCCTGTCTGCTCCTCGATATCGCTGTTACTATTAGGCGGTGTATAAAAACACCCAGTAATGCTATTACCCAGTAACACCCCTTCCTGATCCTGCCGACCACCCACAGAAACTTCATAGACAATCCCTTAAGGGCGTCCACCCTTACTGCAGCAGTAACTCTATCTCCGATCAACAGTGCCACACCACCACCACTTTAACCTTCCTCCCGGACCTTTCTGAAACATCTAAAATGTGAAGTAAACATTCCTGTGCCCTGGCACATCCAAGTCTCTGTAACAGCCAGCACATCATATCTCCAAGTAGTGATCCACGCTGTAAGCTCATCCACTTTATTCATAACACTCCTTGCGTTAAAATAGACACATCTCAAACCTTCGGTCTGAGAGCGTCCCTTCTATTATCCTCACTCTTGCACTATCTGCAAGCTCTCTCTATTTGTGAACCAACCTCCTCTTCTCCAGTCTCTTCAGTTCGGTTCCCAACCCCCAACAATTCTATTTTAATCTCTCCCCAATAGCCTTAGCAAACATTCCTGCCAGGATATTGGTCCCCCTGGGATTCAGAGCAGCCCCTTTTTTTTGTGCACGTCATACCTGCCCTTAAAGAGGTCCCAGTGATCCAGAAATCAGAATCCCTGGCTATCGGCAGCGAGGGCGGAGGGTGTCGTTGGAGGGTTGAGGACTGAGTCTGAGTGAATCTGGTTCAAAGCCCAGTAAATGACAATACTCGGACGGTGCAAGCATGGCCGCCGCAAACAGCAGCCACGGGGTTAGCGCGAAGCTATTACAGGTCAGAGGTGTTCCAGAGTTCAAAGTTCAATTGCGGTGTTGTTCTGCCGGGAAGTTCTCGGCGTGGAATGTTAGGGCTTTCCGGTTTCCTACCACAGTCCAAAAAACTGCCGGGAAGGTTAACTGGAGACCTGGGATGGGAGAAGGGTATTTCCCGCCCGCTCTCACGTTCTGGCAGGATCGGCGATACCGTGGAGCAGGCCCGACAGCAAAGTGGGACCGGGGAAGGACTGAATGGAGATCAAACAGAGAAGCGAATGTTATGGCCTCATGGAACCTGACTTAGACAGAGGGGCATTTCCGTTTTTACTTCTGTCGTCTATATTGTCGTATCTTTTCGGTGTCAAGGCAACCTCTCAGTCTTTTTCCTGTTTAGCACTCCCAGGTTTCGAGCTGACAAGCCGATCCTCCCCGTTTGCCTGGGAGGCGCTGAGCTCCCTGCGTGAATGAGCGGTGCCGTTAGGTGCAGGGCGAGTCTCAGCGCAAACAGTCGCCAGTAGCCCAGGGGAAAAGGAGCTGTCTCTCCTGTGAAAACAAGTCAGTGCGGCTTCATAGTTGCATATGAATATATAAGACCATATGAAATGGGAGCAGAAGTAGGCCATTTGGCCCATCGAGTCTGCTCCGTCAATTCATCATGGCGGATCCAATTTTCCCTCTCAGCCCCAATCTCTTGACTTGTTTGGTCGAGTGAACTTTTGCCTTTTCTCCTTCGAGGATGAAAGATGACCTGAAAAAGGCGTATAAGGTGATCAGGGGCGTTAAACGTGTGCATAGACAGAGGCTTTCCCCCGCCCTCCCCAGTGTTGAAATAGCTAACAGAAGGGGAAGGCGATGGTGGGAGGTGTTCCATAGTTATAACGTGCTTGCAGGTAGGTACGGAAGGGATGTCTTTCACACAGAAACTGGTGAGTGAGTGGACTGAACTGCTAGCGACGGTGGAAAAGTCGGATAAAATAGGGTCTTCTAAGAGAGCCTTAGACAGGAACATGGAGCTTAGAAAAAGATAGAAGGCTATTTCGTAGGGAAATTCTAGTCATTTTCCAGAGGCGGTTACCTGGTCGGCTCAGCATTGTGGGCCGAAGGACCTGTAATGTGCTGCAGATTTCCATGTTCTCTGTTCTCCGGAATCACTTCATGTCCTGGCCCATCAAGAATCTATCAAACTCTGCCTTAAATATACTTAAAGCCTTGGTCTCCACAGCCACCAGTGGCAAAGAATTCCACAGATTCACCACTCTCTGGCGAAATGAATTCCTTCTCATCTCCATTCAGCACAGCTGTCTGAGGCAAAGAGTTCCATTGCCCCCGCTAATGACCACTGGATTTAAATACATGTGAAATGGGGCATGGTCTATCCGCTGGGAATTCGAACGGAAATTTACCTGAGCTACATCAGTCAGCATCCCCGATCTTGCAGGACGTTTCCCGCCGGGAACGATTCTGCAAGCGGGATCTCTGGAAAGCGAGTGTTATTCAAATAAAATCCTACCATGAAAGCATTTTGAATAATCCTTGAGGAGCCTGGCAGTGGATGGGCTACAGCAGCAGAAGACCACGAGCACATACACTCAGTGGCCACTTTATTAGTTGCAGGAGATACCCAATATTGAATACCCATGGAGGCCGGCGAATATTTCAGAGACTCATGCCGCTGAGCAGTTAGAGAGCCAACATCAGGCTCCCGAAACCCGACTGGAAGTGATCCGGCGAGAGGAGCAAATACCGCGAGCCAGAAAAGCAACCTTCCTGATAAGTTGTATTGGACAGTTCCTCTTTCGTATGACTTATCTTACACGGGGGTGACTTAAGGGGCGGGGGTTCCGCGACCTCTTATACAGCAAAAAAAAGCATGCAAAATAACATGAATTTTATAGCCAAACTCCTGTAATTAAACACAACAAGATACAAGGAAATTGATTTACAGATTAGTTTTTGTTGAATTCCCTGCAATTGTTTAGCAAAGGACTTGATATATCTTGTTCACAGTTGAAGTGGGAGGGAGCTGGGGAAGGGCTTTGATTTGATTCCGAATGAGCAGGTGATTCTGTGCTGGGACGTTTAAGGTGAAACTCGTCTTGCCCCGGGCAGGACGGGACCTGCTGGGCGGAGCTTCGAATCTCGCAGAGCGTGGGCGGCTCGAATTCACAGCCTGGGACTTGCAACTTTAACGAGAGGACGTCCGTCCCACGTTTGGGGTCGAGCCATCTTTCCCGACCGATTAGATGCGATGGACCCTTACCATTATCCGTGGGCGCCAGGTTGGGGACAGCTGGGATTGAATAATAAGGAGAGAACTTGTGAGATCGGCCCAGAAATCAACTGAGAAGATAAATGCGGACGTGAGGTAAGGTTAACGCAGCTTTTTATATTTCTGCATGTGTTTCACCTTGTTCCCCTCAGGGATTCCCCTGTTCGCTGTACTCCTCCTCCTCTGCCCACGGTCCGACCCGCTCCGGTCGAAGATAACAAGTAAGAACACAGGTAATAGGAGCAGAAGTCGGCCATCTGCCCCGTCGAGCCGGCTCTGCCATTCAGTAAGGTCATGGCTGATCTGACCATGAACTCATCTCCACCTGCCTGCCTTTTCCCCATCACCCTGAATTCCTCTAGTATGCAAAAATCTATCCAACCTTGTCTTAAATATATTTACTGAGGTATCCTCAACTGCTTTATCGGGCGGAGAATTCTCCACTCTCTGGGAAAGAAGATCTCCATCCTAAATCTACTCCCCGAATCTTGAGACTATGCATCCTCGTTCTAGTCTTTCCTACCACTGGGGAAAAAAAAACTTTCCTGCCTCTATTTTTCCACCCCAGTCATATTTTTATATGTATCTATCAGATCTCTTCTCTATCTTCTGAATTCCAGCGAGTACAGTCCCAGGTGAATCAATAGTTCCCCGTAGTCTAACCGCTACCCCCCCCCCCCCATCTCAGGATTCAACCCGGTGAACCTCCTCTGCACCGCCACCAAAGCCAGACCCGACAGCTGTGTCAGGTGGGTGGAACCATGGCTGCTGTGTCCACCTCTTCCCCAAGCCGAGGATGTCAGTGGTTCTACCAGTCCTGCTGCATCCCTCTCCCACAGACGCGGTGTGGGGTCAGTCAAGGGTCACGGGGCACAATCTGACACTCGACTATTTGGGTCCCTTTCGTTGGGCAGTGTGAGGTGAGGGACTCTGTCGGCCAGAGTTGACCAGCTCAGTACGATACGAAGAGCAAGCTGTTGCCCATGTAGCAGGCTGCCCCGCTCCACGCGCATAATGAACAGCAAGGATCGGCAGAGATCCATACAGTTTGGCACCGGCAGCGTCTCAGGAGTTGCCAGTCAGGGTTGAAATCAACTTAGGAACTGCAGCTCCGGAGTTTTCCCTCTGTGTTTACTATCGAATCCTTTCTCATGAGTAGATTCAGCCATAAGGTAGCGGAGGTTTGAGATCAGAGTATTCCTTCCAGTCGAACTGTCACATCTGCCCGAAACGGCAATTATTAAGACTCTTGCCCCGTCTCCTGTCAGTAGAAACTGTTCCGTCGGGGTCAGTAGCTAAGCGACACGTGCAGGCCAGGAGCCGGACTTGGTTGTCAGAGACTATTTAGGTGAACGCCATTGGGAGCATTTAATAGGCAGAGGGACCTTGTTCCCATTACCACCCTTGGCTGTAACAACCAGAAGGAATCAGGGCAGTGCACCGAACACGAAAATAAAGAGAAAATGAAAAGATGATAAACCTTCAGCATTTCGGGCACCAACTCTAACGGGTACGACTTCACTCTGGGATTCAAAATCACATAAATATTATTTTTGTTCGATTTTGCTGCCATACCGTGGAGAAGGAATGGTTAAATAATATATTAAACCAAGTTCCTTCAGTATTGATTGACAGCAAGCTACCGAGCCGGCTGCTCCGATTTCAGCAGAGAGGCCGCTCCCTCTCCTGAGGAATGTGTGTGTTGGAATTCGCCCTGCGGGCAGGCAGCTGCTTGCACAGAGATTCTGAGGTCTGAGCCCCAGAGGCTAACAGCCTGCACCGCCCAAGTCAGCCAAAGGCCCCTCAGCTGTTTGGCTGCATGAATCGATTCGGAAAATATATCGAACAAGTGATAGAAATTTTAAGTGGGATCTCGGCGAGAATACTGCCGCTTCTGATGTTTGTTTCACGGTATTCATTCACGCAGCACTTTTGTTAAAGTGTCTTTGTTTTGGAGTCAGGGATCCAGGAGTCACCGGCTCTCTTCTGCCGGCGATATTATGTGTTCGGCTGCTGTTTTTGTTTTGAAATCATTGGCACGGTTAGGATTTCCCATTGGTTTATCCAAGATCAAAGCTGCATTGTGGTGTGTCGGGGAGGTTTTAAAATCATCCCGGTGAGAGAGTAAGAACACAAGTTGTTTGTTGTCTTTGAATGACCGCGTGCAAACCACGAAAAGCTTTAGAAACAATTAAATTTACAAACAAGAGAAAATCTGCCCCTCCCCCTTTTTCCCGTGGCCCTCTGTCTCTTTCATCAATCAACCTCCCAGCATCTGTACTTCATCCCTCCCCCTTCAGGATTCACCTATCATTTGGATTTTCTCTCCTTCCTCACATCGCTCCAATTTATAAATCTACTCCTCAGTTTTTTTTTCTCTCCGAAGGGTCTCGCCCGATCTGTCGACTGTATTTTTTCCCACAGTTGCTGTCTGGCCTGCTGAGTTCCTCCAGCATTTTGTATGTGAAACAATATACCCGTCAATTTAGTGTTTTGGTGAACCCCTTTGGTCGCATCCACTAAAGGAAAGATTCATTTCTTATCCGAAACGCGAGAAAATCTGCAGATGTTGGAAATCTGCATGCAGCAAGCACAAATTGCAGTAGGAACTCTGGAGGCCAGGCATCACCTATGGAAATTCGTAAACAGTTAGCTATTCGACCTGAAAACTTTCATCAGACTCATTTTCTTATGTCTGTTCGCCTTCGTAACTTTTTGCTCAAATTTAAAACATGTATTCCTTTGGAAAACAGGAGGGTAGATACTAGCCGGCTGATAATCCACACCACGAATGACACAACAGGTGTCATAAGGAAATAGATTCCAAAAGCATTAGAAATCTAAATAAGCGAGAAAGAGATGATAAAATTTACAACTGTGAGATTAAAACTACAGAACTCGACTCTTCAGAGCTGATAAACCCCAGGGACCTAATGGTCATCAGTCCACCGGTCGTGGAAATTTATTTTATTTGAAAAATCACTCGACCATGTGCCTAGGTCCCGGCTGCTTTCCTGGGCTGCGTAAGTTCAGGAAAGACACACTCTGGTCCCGCCAAACTCGCGAGACTGATGCGGCGCACCCACCCCAGACCCGGTTTGTGTGAATGCTGTGTAATTTGCTACCCTGTTACAGCTCAATGCCCAGAAATAACAGACAGCACACTGAATACGATTAAAGATATTTGTGAATATTAGATGAAAGATTAGTAAAGATAAGAAAGATTAAAAAAAAACAAAGGACCCCTTATAATTAAACAGTCAATGTGCACAAGTTGCTCAGTTCATCGACCCTCCATCGATCTCGGTGCCTGTCTCCATCTAATTACAATTTCCCCAATGTGTCCAGTCCTACCACCGCTTCTCTCCAGCGTCTTCCCTCTTCACCTCCCTCCAAACAAAGGAGCCACCTCACATTCCAAAGCACCTGTTATTTTTCCCCATAACTCAAACACTGCTTCTACAGAGAGAACATTACGGTAGCGGTGAAACATTTCCCGGGGTGTTACACTGTGGAGAGAGAATCTGGACCATAGCCCTTCACAGTCTCAGATCCACACACCTATCTATAAGCCCATAAGACACAGCAGCAGAATTTGGCCATCTGGCCCCATCAACTCTGCTCCGGAATTCAATCCTGGCTGATCTTTCCCCCCTCTGCCTCAGCCCCGACTCCACGGCTTTCCCCCCGTAACCTGTGAACAAGGAGAAGGAGACTAGTTTGTGGCCTAAGGTAGAAGGAGATTAGTTATACGGCTGTCTTTACATGCACATGCAGTACAACTCTTTGAGTGGTAGTGCAGAATGATTGAAGTAAATAACCCATCTCTTTCTATTGTCACGTACCCAGTGACCGGGTTAAAGAACCAGCAGAAATGGAAAACACTTTTGAGTCTGGTATTGCTATAAACTAATAATGTTTATTAGTAAATTACTCAATACAGTAATATAAATGCAAATATATCCAACAAGTTAGCAATGATACAGATATAGATATATATGTATGTGTGGAAATAGGAACAAAACTAGGCTCTTTCAAACCTAGGGGTAATTGGATACAGTCTTAAGATGATGAAGAGAGTTCAGTTCAGTTCGTGGTATTTAGTTGAGTAATGTTTGAGAGAGAGAGAGAGGTGATGTCGTCGATCTTCCCGTTGTCTTCCGAAGTCCTGTTGTGATCACCGACTATGACCATGATACATACAACCGTTATCACCTAGGCAAGGGTGGGCACACAAATAATTCAAATAATTCCCCACCATTTGCACCTTTTCACACTGTGAGCCCCTGATCGATTTCCCCCAATTGATCCTCCAAAACCCCAACTTCACGTGGGTGCACAATTATCGTTCAGTGTCTGACACTGTGTGTGTCTCCTGGTGTGTCTGTCTGTGTAACAGTGGATCTGCTCTTTATCTCCACATGCTGGACACCAGTTGGCCATCAACCTGCTCCTCCCACCGCTTTTTGCAGAAACCATACAAGCAATCAAGTAACCTTGTGAAAGGTGAACAATCAGCAGAGGAACCATAACATCAGTCTTTCGAGCAGTTTCGCTCTCTCTCTCTCATTGCTCTGGAAGCCTCGCCCTCTCTCTCTTAAAAGCAGCACCATTTATAGTGTCTGTTCTGGACCCCTAGGGTGACCCCCAACACCCCCTCCTTTTAAGAAATTTTTATGGGGGCAAAAATTTCAGGTTAAATGTGAATTACAGAGTTTATAACAATACATGAGTAATCATCAGATAACAGAGTAAAGCGGGTACAGTTTCAAACTTAACATCTAGATAAATAATTGGCTATGATGTTGTCAGTACCTTTGACATGTCTAATTTCGAGGTCATATTCTTGCAATATCAGACTCCAATTCAACAACATTCTGTTCTTATTTTTCATATTAGCCAGAAACACTAAGGGATTATGATCTGTGTAAGCTATCTGTGGCTTGTGGGCAGGACAAATATAAACTTTGAAATGTTGCAAAGACAGAATAAGTGGCAGTAACTCTTTTTCCATAGTGGAATAGTTTTTTTCTGGTGTACATTAAATTTCTTGGAGAAATAAGTCACTGGGTGTTCAATGTCATCCACACATTTCTGCAATAATACGGCTCCAGCAGCCTTGTCACTAGCATCTGTTGCTATGGAGAATGGTTTGGAAAAGTCAGGTGCTCTGAATATGGGATTATAACACAATATAGTTTACAGTTGCTCAAACAATTTCCCCACAGACATAGTGTGCTCTTCCCACGTGTCACTCCGGACCACTAAATCATCGATATAAGCCCCTGTGTTTTCTAAACCTCTAATTACCGAGTCAATCATCCTTTTAAATGTTCCTGGAGCATTTTTTATTCCAAAAGGTTAAACATTATATTCATATAGCCCTGAAGGTGTGACAAACGCTGTGATTTCTCGAGCCATTTCACTCAAAGGAAATCACCAATATCCTTTCAGCAAGTCAATTTTTGTAAGGTACTTAGCCGACCCCACTTTATCAATGCAATCATCTACTCCCGGGATAGGATCAGCATCTGTCTTTGTGATGGCATTGACTTTCCTGTAGTCAGTACAGGATATCACTTTACCATCCGATTTCGGCACAAGAACACAAGACGCTGCCCAGTCTGAGGTAGGTCGCCAAATGATACCAGCTGCAAGCATGTAGTCAATTTCTTTTTTCCACCAGCTTGCTTTTCTCCAAGTTCATTCTGTAGGGATGCTTTTTAATGGGCTGGGCTGACTTGACAGTGATGTCATGCACTGCCGTCGTGCACAGTCTGAGAATATCAGGGAATAAACCTTTATGCCGGCTAATTAAAATCTTCAATTTTTTTGCTGCTTTGACTGCAAATGTTGAATTTTCCCACAATATTTTTCAAAAAACATCAGACTTTCTGAGTCTTGTGAAAACTACAGGGAGTTCAGTAAAATGATTTTGTCCTCCAGTACTAGCCACGACAAACTCCTCCGTTGTCATGACAGTACTCACTAGTGCGAGGTCGGAGTCATGATAAAACCTAATCACATTTACATTCTGACCTGAACATTGCTCTCTGAGTAAGGTCAAAGGTGACACAATATGCTTAGCTCGCAACTCTTTAACTATCCCCTGGAATGTTCTCGATGTAAAGTTACTACCCTGGTCAGATTGAATCTCTTTAGTTAGACCTACTGGTGTGGAGAATTTGATAAGTGTTTTTTACCTTGATGTTCCGCAGGGGCACCATTCCATGGAACCTAGACACAACACACATGATGGTTAACACATACTTGTAGCCAGCTGCAGTCTTTGGCAATAGACCCATTCAATCCATGACCCTGGAAAATGGTTCACCAAAAACAGGTATCAGCCTAAATGGTGCTTTTGGGATCACCTGATTAGGTTTTCCTGCACCCTGAAAGATATGGCAAGTCCTGGACAAGTTCACAACCTTCTTCCTTAAATTAGGCCAGTAGAATTCCTTCAACAATTTCATTTATTGGCTTTTCCACTTCAAAGTGTCCACCTAAAGACAGACTATGAGCCACATTTAAAATTTCAACCCTGTAAACTTCCGGGACCACCACTTGATGTTCAATAGCCCAATCCTCATCTGCACGCACAGTAGGTGGTCTCCACTTCCTCATCAACACCCCATCTCTAAGATAAATTACTACTGACTCTCTCTGAACCTCCTCTTCTGTGAGAGCTCTCTCCTTTAATGTCACAATTTCCGGATTTTTATTTTGCTCCTCTCTCTGCCTTTTTGCTTCCTCAGCCGCCAGTTTCTTATTTTTTTACTCGGAACTCATGTTCTTACTTCATTTTATCTGCTTGAAGCTGAACCTCAGCCTCAGTAAGTGCTTTACCCTCAACAAACATCTCCAATGCCTCCTCTTCGAATTTCCCCTCGGCTACATTATGTTGTGCTTTTAACAGCTGTACCTGTGCCCTCCTCGTGCAAGTGGTCACTTTAATCTTTAGCTTACAAGCGATTCCCATCACTACATCCCTCTTAGCCTCATCCAACGTGTCAGGGGTTGGATGCACCATAAACTTAGTACACTCAAACTCCATTTCTGCTGTTTTTCCACACAACCAAATCAAAATAAGGGAATGTACCTCATTCAATTCAAACAATCCCCCACACAATTTTGTTCAAAGCCCCGGACGTAGGCCCCAATTTTGGACGCGTCCACATGGATCGGATTAAAGAACCAGCAGAAATGGAAATCACACTGGAGTCTGGTATTGCTATAAAATAATAATGTTTATTAGTAAATTACGCAATACAGTAATATAAATGCAAATATATCAAACAGGTTAGCAATGATATAGATATATATGTATGTGTGGAAATAGGAACAAAACTAGACTCTTTCAAACCCAGGGGTAATTGGATACAATCTTACGATGATGAAGACAGTTCAGTTCACTTCATCATATTTAGTTGAGTAACATTGGAGGGAGGGAGAGAGAGAGAGAGAGGTGATGCCGTCGATCTTCTCGTTGTCTTCCGAAGTCCTGTTGTGGTCACCGACTATGACCATGATTCGTACAACCGTTCTTCAGTGGTGAAGTTATCACCCAGGCAAGGGTGGACACAAAAATAATTCCCCACCAGTCGCACTTTTTCACACTGTGAGCCACTGATCGATTTCCCCGAAATGATCCTCCAAAACCCCACCTTCACGTGGGTGCACAAAGCTCATTCAGTGTCCGACACAGTGTGTGTCTCGTGGTGTGTCTGTCTGTGGCCCAGCGGATATGCTTCTTATCTCCACATGCTGGTCATCAGCTGTCCATCAAAATGCTCCTCCCATCACTTTCTGCAGAAATCGTACAAGCAGGCAAGTACGGTTGAAAGGTGGAAGGTGAACAATCAGCAGAGGAACCTTAACATCATCATTCTTTCGGGCAATTTCTGTCTGTCTGTCTGTCTGTCTGTCTGTCTGTCTCTCTCTCTCTCTCTCTCTCTCTCTCTCTCTCTCTCTCTCTCTCTCTCTCTCTCATTGCTCGGGATGCCTCCCCCTCTCTCTTAAAAACAGCACAGTTCATAGGGTCTCTTCTGGACCCCTTTCCAAACCCCTAACACTAACTTCAATAATAAGTGTACCGTCTTGGATACTGTTGCTGGGGACGGTTGCGTTTCTGACACCGAGACTGGTCCCTCAGCTCAGAGGGGAAGGTGGGAAAGGACATAGTACAAGGAACATAGAACATAGAACAATACTGCACAATACAGGACAATCGGCCCACAATGCTGTGCCGACCCTTAAACCCTACCTCCATATAACCCTCCACCTTAAATTCCTCAATATACCTGTCTAGTAGTCTCTTAAATTTCACTCGTGTATCTGCCTCCACCACTGACTCAGGTAGTGCATTCCACGCACCAACGACTCTCTGTGTAAAAAACCTTCATCTAATATCTCCCTTGAACATTCGTCCCCTTACATTAAAGCCATGTCCTCTTCTACTGAGCAGTGGTGCCCTGGGGAAGAAGCGCTGGCTATCCACTCTATCTATTCCTCTTAATTTCTTGTATATCTTTATCATGTCTCCTCTCATCCTCCTTCTCTCCAAAGAGTAAAAACTAGCTTCCTTAATCTGTGATCATAATGCATACCCTCTAAACCAGGCAGCATTCTGGGAAATCATACCTGTACCCTTTCCAATGCTTCCACATCTTTCCTATAGTGAGGCGACCAGAACTTGACACAATACTCCAACTGTGGTCTAACTAGAGTTTTATACAGCTGCATCACTACCCCGCAACTCTTAAGCTCTATCCCTCGACTTATGAAGGCTAACACTCCATACACTTTCTTAACTACCTGATCTACCTGTGAGTCAACTTTCAGGGATCTGTGGACATGTACCCCCAGATCCCTCTGCTCCTCCACACTCCCCTGTACCCTACTATTTACTTTGTACTCTGCCTTGGAGTTTGTCTTTCCAAGGTGTACCACCTCAGACTTCTCCGGATTGAACTCCATCTGCCACTTCTCAGCCCACTTCTGCATCCTATTAATGTGTCTCTGCAATCGTCAACAATCCTCAATACTATCCATGACACCACCAACCTTTGTTTCGTCTGCAAACTTGCCAACCCAACCTTCTACCCATATATCCAGGTCGGTAACAAAATTCACGAAGGTAGAGGTCCCAGAATCGATCCTTGTGGGAACACTACTAGTAACAACCAGCCAATCTGAATGTATTCCATCCACCACAACACTCTGCTATCTGCAGGCAAGCCAGTTCTGAATCCACCTGGCCAAACTTCCCTGGATCCCATGCCTTCTGACTTTCGGAATAAACTACCATGTGGCATCTTGTCAAATGCCTCATTAAAACAATGTAAATCACATCCACTGCACTACCCTCATCTATGTGCCTGGTCACCTCCTCAAAGAACTCTGTCAGGCTTGTTAGACATGATCTGCCCTTCACAAAGCCATGCTGACTGTCTCTGAGCAGAACATGATTCTTTAAATGCCCTTAGATTCTATCTCTAAGAATCTTTTACAGATGTAAGACTCACTGGTCTATAATTACCCAGACTATCTCTACTAACTTTTTTGAACAAGGGGACAACGAGGACATAAAAATCCTAGCCAGAGGCTCAGCAGTCTCTTCCCTTGAAACGTGGAGCAGCCTGGGGAATATTCCGTCAGGCCCCGGGGACTTCTCCGTCCTAATGCATTTTAACAACTCCAACCCCTCTTCTCCCTTGATATCAACATGCCCAGAACATCAACCTCACTCATATTGTCCTCACCGTCATCAAATTCCCTCTCATTGCTGAAAACCGAAGAGAAGTATTCATTGAGGACCTTGCTCACTTCCACAGCCTCCAGGCACGTCTTCCCACCTTTATCTCTAGTTGGTCCTGACATCACATAATTGAAGAATGCATTGGGGTTTAGAAGGGGCAGATTTTATTGAGTGTGTCCAGAACGGGTTTCTGTAACAGTATGTTGACAGGCCGACTAGAGGGAATGCCATACTAGATCTAGTATTTGGAAATGAACCGGGACAGGTCACAGGTCTTTCAGTGGATGAGCATCTGGGAGACACTGACCACCGCTCCTTGGCCATTAACATTATCGTGGAAAAGGATAAAATCAGACAGGACAGGAAAATTATTAATTGGGGAAGGGCAAATTATGTCTATAAGACTAGAACTTGCAGGTGTGAATTGGGAAGATGTATTTGCAGGGAAATGTATGGACATGTGGTCGATGGTTAGGGAGCTCTTGCAGGATGTTAGGGATTAATTTGTCCTGGTGAGGAAGCTAAAGAATTGTAGAGTGAAGGAACCACGGTTAACAAGTGAGGTGGAAAATCTAGTCAGTTGGAAGAAGGCAGCATACATGAGGCTCAGGAAGCGAGGATCAGATGAGTCTATTGAGGAATATAGGGTAGCAAGAAAGGAGCTTAAGAAGGGGCTGAGGAGAGCAAGAACGGTGTATGAAAAGGCCTTGGCGAGTTGTCTAGAGGAAAACCCCAAGGCATTCTTCAATTATCTGAAGAAGAAAAGGTTTACAGGAGTGAAGATAGGACGGAATAGAGATAAAGTTGGGAAGGTGTTTCTGGAGGCTGTGGAAATGAGTGAGGTGCTCAATGAATACTTCTCTTCGGTATTCACCAATGCGTGGAAACTTGATGATGGTGAGGACAATATTAGTGAGGATGATGTTCAGGAGCATGTTGATATTAAGGGAGAAGAGCTGTTGGATTTGTTAAGAAAAAAGGACAGATAAGTCCCTGAGGTCTGAAGGTTTATTCCCCAGGCTGCTCCATGAGGCGAGAGAAGAGATTGATGAGCCTGGATATTTGTGTCCTCGTTGTCCACTAGAATGGTACCGGAAGATTGGGGGGACGGGTGAAGGTTGTCCCCATGTTCAAAAAAGTTCGTAGAATTAGTCCAGGTAATTATAGACCAGTGAGCCTTACGCCTGTGGTGGGAAAGCTGTTGGTAAAGCTTCTTAGAGATAGAGTCTATGGGCATTTAGAGATTCATGGTCTGATCAGGGACAGTCAGCATGGCTTTGTGAAGGGGAGATCGAGTCTAACAAGCCTGATAGAGTTATTTGAGTAGGTGACCAGGCATATAGATGAGGGTAGTGCAGTGGATATTATCTACATGGATTTTAGTAAGGCATTTGACAAGGTACCACATGGTAGGCTTATTCAGAGAGTCAGAAGGTATGGTATCCAGTGAAGTTTGACCAGGTTTCAGAATTGGCTTGCCGACAGAAAGCAGAGGGTCGTGGTGGAGAGAGTCGGATTGGAGGATTGTGACCAGTGTTGTTCCACAATGATTTTTATTAACAACCTGGATGTTGGGGCAGAAGGGTGGGTTGACAAGTTTCAGATGCACAGAGGATGGTGGTGTTGTGGATAGTGCGGAGGATTGTCGAAGATTGCAGAGAGACATTGATAGGATGCAGAAGTGGGCTGAGAAGTGGCAGATGGAGTTCAAACCAGAGAAGTGTGCGGTGGTAAGCCAAACTCCAAAGGCAGAGTACAAAAGAAAGGGCAGGATTCCTGGGAGTTTGGAGGAGCAGAGGTATCTGGAGTGCATGTCCACAGATCTCTAAAAGCTGTCTCACAGGTAGATAGGGTAGTTAAGAAAGCTTATGCAGTGTTAGCTTTGATACGTCCAGGGATAAAGTTTAAGAGTCGCGGGTTAATGATGCAGCTCTATAAAAGTCTGGTTAGGCCACACTTGGAGTAATGTATCCAGTTTTGGTCGCCTCACTATAGGAAGGATGTGGAAGCATTGGAAAGGGTACAGAGGAGATTTACCAGGATGCTGCCTGGTTTAGAGAGTATACATTATGATCAGAGATTAGGGGAGACTGGGCTTTACTCTCTGGAGAGATGGAGGATGAGAGGAGACATGATGGAGGTATACAAGTTATTAAGAGGAATAAATAGAGTGGACAGCCAGCGCCTCTTCCCCAGGGCACCACTCAATTCAAGAGGACATGGCATTCAGGTAAGGGGTGAAAAGTTCAAGGGGGATATTAGATTAAGGCTTTTTACACAGAGAGTGGTTGGTGCGTGGAATGCACTGCCTCAGTCAATGGTGGAGGCAGATACCCTGGTGAAATTTAAGAGACTACTAGACAGGTACATGGAGGAATTTAATGTGTGTGTGTGTGGGGTGGTTTATATGGGAGTCAGGTTTTATGGGTCGGCACAGCATTGTGGGCCGAAAGGCCTGTATTCTGCTGTATTGTTCCATGTTTCTTAGGCGACAAACCTATCAATCACCCCTGCAGATGAGCAAGATCCGTATGCTCCACGGCCGCTGGGCAAAGTGTGTAAATGTAGGACGGGACTATGTTGAAAATTAAATGTGTTCGGTTCTCTAAAATTGACTCTTTCTACATCAGGCCAGGAACTTATCAATCACCCCCCCCTCCCCCCACCGTACAGCACATCGCCGGATACTGCTGCAGGTTAACTCATTCTGACAATTTACACAGGTACAATTAAGTGGCAATTATCACTCATCAAAATCTTGTTCTAAGAAATAAAGTCATGTAAGTGTAACACCCTGATTAACATTCTGTCTGCTATGCTGTAGGCATTTCAGTTTATCAATTTTGTGAGAGAAGTCTGTTTTATTATAAGCTTGTAGGGTTTGATCTGAGATAAGGGGATTTACTGTACAACTTAAGAATGTAGTGTCATCCAGTCAGGATGGTAGAATTGATAAGGGTTCTACAGAATGCTGTGAGGGCAGCTCTTTGTTGGTGGGAGCTGGGAGAATGCAGGAGGGAAGATGGATGAAGACGCCGTCCCTCTTGCACAAGGTGCTTTATGCAAATGAATGTCTTCAGGAGGAAGGACCAATACTCTGGAAGTAGAGCCCTTTTGTTTGTCGTGGGTTTCAAGCGGAAACAAATGTTTGTGGATGATTTTATCTCCACTGTGCACAGGTGACTGCTTAAGTATAATAGGTCATTTTTTTCCAGCCCTTCCTTTGGTAACTAGGTGCTTAAGTTAACATTAGTAAATATACTTCTTTATAATTTGTATTCAGTGTGAGAAATGTTATGTCTTGCCAAGGGACGATTGCCGGGGGTAGAAAATCACACAGCATTCATACAAACCGGGGTGTGGATGGGCGAGCGAGCCATCCGAACCTCATAGACTTCGCAGTACCACAGTTGTATCACCCTATACGTGTGAAGCCTGACAAAGGTGAGTTTCTTCCCACAGTGTCCAGTGGTTGTTAGCAAATATTTTAGTTGACAACCCAAATCTCCTCAAACTCAGAATGTAATAAAGTCCCTGAATTGCATTCTTTATACCTATACAATATTTTGTGTCCATGTTAGGGCGTCAGAGATATTGGCACCCAGGAACTTTAAATTGCTCGCTCTTTCCACTCCTGACCTCTCGATGCTGTTTGACTTTGCTCCCTTTTTTTTTAGCCCTTCCTGAACTCCACAATCAGCTCTTCGGTCTTGCTGAAGTTGAGTGCAAAGTTGTTGTTGTGAGACCACTCAACTAACTGGTATATCTTGCTCTTGTACGCCCTTTCCTCACAGACCTAAATTCTGCCAACAATGATTACATTCACAGCAGTTTACAGTTGATATTTGAAATGTCCCTATCCACATAGTCATGGGCTTAGAGAAGGTAGAGCAGTGTTAAGCACACAAAATTGTGCTGCGCCGGCCATTACCCTATATTTGCCATAGGGATAGGGGGATTCACAGGTTGTTGATCAAGCTCCCCTTCGGGCCACCATGCCCATTCCAGTACACAATACCATTCTATTTACAAACACTTCGTCCCCAGGCGGCAATGTCAATGTTTCTGTATGTTCACCTGGATAATGGGGATGGACAGTCAGAATCACTGCATACATACACTGTCTACGTCCCATGACAGCGTATTCCTGGTCCCAATACCCCTCACCACCATACCACCACCTCTGGGTGACATTGCTCATAGTCCCTCTGAACCTCTTGCACGGCCACGTCAATCTGTCCTCTGTACTATTGAGAACTGTGCTACAAGGGTAACCGTTCACACTGTGTAGCCCATTCATACTCCTCCACACCTATAGTTTAGAACACCCTAGTTAGTCTGTTCTGGTCTACGAGGATCAATCCAGCCTGAGCAGTCTGCCTTAAAGAGAAGGGAAATGGACGATCTCGAAAGAGGTTCTGGAGAGGAAGAGGAAGAGTGTGGAATGTGGAGAAGCTGATCGGGAGTAAAGGAGGTGGAGGGGAAAGAGCTGGTGGGAGAGATCATGCAGGAAGGGGACCGTGTTTTGTATGGTATTCAAAACAAACTTTTTACTCACCCTCCGTACTACGGGAACTGGACATGTGCCCCCCTCAGTTCAATGGCTGTCATCGCTGGGAACTAAGCACAACCCCCGTGATTTCCCACTACTCTCAGCCTGTCACCTTTCCAGAAATTAAATTAATCCCACTGTCTGTTGTGTAATCATTAACCGAGTCTCCGCTTTTAACCTCACCAACATCATCAGCACAGTGTTCTGTCTAATACTGAGTTCCTGTGGGTGACATGAAGGCGATGTGGAGGGCAAAGAGGGCAACAGATATCCATATTAACAGACTAATGCCGAGGGATATGTGTGAGAGAGAGAGGGAGAGAGAGAGAGGGAGAGAGAGAGGGAGAGAGAGAGAGAGATACAGTGAAGCGCAAAACCCAGAGAGAAAGGGGAAAAGAACAATAGATGTAGTATGATTTCTTGTCTCTCATACCTAATGATTACAATTTTTCTAAGCTCTCATCTCCAGAGTTCACAGTTTCACTGCAAAGACCATGAGTGGTCCGCATTCCCTCTGTGTCGCCATGCTGTACAAGGTGTGTGATTGTCCGGCGCCTCTGCATACCGAGAGATGACATGGGATATTGATATAAATGAGAAGAAAAACAACTCATGATTTTAGTGTCTCCAGTCGCAGGTTTTGCATCATCCAATGGAGCTACCTCGTGCAAACAGAAGCTCATTAATTCACCGGGAGACACTGCATCAGTAGCACCTATACTAGTGGATCCAGAGAACAGCTGAAGCCACCACCTACTTTGCCTATTGGGAAGACTGTTTCTGAAGCACCTGGTCATTCTGCTCAAAGCTTCCAACTCAGCATGAATCACATATGCAAAGCTGGCAAGGCATCTGCTAACTCGGTGATTCAATCACCCTCCCATTTATGAGATTACGGAGAGCTGCTCCTGGCTTTCTGGCAACGAAATGGCAGTCACTGTGTGGTACATTAAGACAGTCCATTCAGCCCATCAAAGCTGCTTCGTCAATCAATTATGTTTAATCCCGGATCACCTTTGATGCCCTGACGAATCAGGAAATTCTTTATCTGCTCTTTATCTCCACATGCTGGACACCAGTTATCCATCAACCTGCTCCTCCCACTGCTTTCTGCAGAAACTGTACAAGCAATCAAGTAACCTTGTGAAAGGTAAACAATCAGCAGAGGAACCATAACATCATTCTTTCGAGTAGTTTCACTCTCTCTCTCATTGCTCTGGAAGCCTCTCCCTCTCTCTCTCTTAAAAGCAGCACCGTTTATAGTGTCTATTCTGGACCCCTTCCCATACTAGGGTGACCCCCAACACCCCCTCCTTTTAAGACATTTTTACGGGGGGAAAAATTTCAGGTTAAATGTGAATTACAGAGTTTATAACAATACATGAGTAATCATCAGATTACAGAGTAAAAAGGGTACAGTTTCAAACTTAACATCTAAATAAATAATCGGCTATGATGTTGTCAGTACCTTTGGCATGTCTAATTTCGAGGTCACATTCTTGCAATATCAGACTCCAATTCAACAACCTTCTGTTCTTATTTTTCATATTAACCAGATACACTAAGGGATTATGATCTGTGTAAGCTATCTGTGGCTTGTGGGCAGGACAAATATAAACTTTGTAATGTTGCAAAGACAGAATAAGTGGCAGTAACTCTTTTTCCATAGTGGAATAGTTTTTTTCTGGTGTACATTAAATTTCCTGGAGAAAAAGTCACTGGGTGTTCAATGTCATCTGCACCTTTCTGCAATAATACGGCTCCAGCAGCCTCGTCACTAGCATCTGTTGCTATGGAGAATGGTTTGGAAAAGTCAGGAGCTCTGAATATGGGATGATAACACAATATAGTTTACAGTTGCTCAAACAATTTCCCCACAGCCATAGGGTGCTCTTCCCACATGTCACTCCGGACCACTAAATCATTGATATAAGCCCCTGTGTTTTCTAAACCTCTAATTACCGAGTCAATCATCCTTTTGAATGTTCCTGGAGCATTTTTCATTCCAAAAGGTTAAACATTATATTCATATAGCCCTGAAGGTGTGACAAATGCTGTGATTTCTCTAGCCATTTCAGTCAAAGGAAATCACCAATATCCTTTCAGCAAGTCAATTTTTGTAAGGTACTTAGCCGACCCCACTTTATCAATGCAATCATCTACTCTCGGGATAGGATCAGCATCTGTCTTTGTGATGGCATTGACTTTCCTGTCGTCAGTACAGGATATCACGTTACCGTCCGATTTCGGCACAAGAACACAAGACGCTGCCCACTCTGAGGTAGATCGCCAAATGATACCAGCTGCAAGCATGTACTCAATTTCTTTTTTCCACCAGCTTGCTTTTCTCCAAGTTCATTCTGTCGGGATGCTTTTTAATGGGCTGGGCTGACTTGACAGTGATGTCATGCACTGCCGTCGTGCACAGTCTGAGAATATCAGGGAATAAACCTTTATGCCAGTTAATTAAAATCTTCAATTTTTTTGCTGCTTTGACTGCAAATGTTGAATTTTCCCATCAATATTTTTCAAAAAACATCAGACTTTCTGAGTCTTGTGAAAACTACAGGGAGTTCAGTAAAATGATTTTGTCCTCCAGTACTAGCCACGACAAACTCCTCCGTTGTCATGACAGTACTCACTAGTGCGAGGTCGGAGTCATGATAAAACCTAATCACATTTACATTCTGACCTGACCATTGCTCTCTGAGTAAGGCCAAAGGAGACACAATATGCTTAGCCCTCAACTCTGTAACTATCCCCTGGAATGTTCTTGATGTAAATTTACTACCCTGGTCAGATTGAATTTCTTTAGTTAGACCTGATAATTGTTTCTTACCTTGATGTTCTGCAGGGACACCATTCCATGGAACCTAGATACAGCACACATACTCGTAGCCAGCTGCAGTCTTTGGCAATAGACCCATTCAATCCATGACCCTGGAAAATGGTTCACCAAAAACAGGTATCGGCCTAAATGGTGCTTTTGGGATCTCCTGATTAGGTTTTCCTGCACCCTGAATGATATGGCAAGTCCTGGACAAGTTCACAACCTTCTTCCTTAAATTAGGCCAGTAGAATTCCTTCAACAATTTCATTTATTGGCTTTCCCACTTCAAAGTGATCACCTAAAGACATACTATGAGCCATGTTTGAAATTTCAACCCTGTAAACTTCCGGGACCACCACTTGATGTTCAATAGACCGATACTCATCTGCAAGCACAATAGGTGGTCTCCACTTCCTCATCAACACCCCATCTCTATGATAAATTACTACTGACTCTCTCTGAACCTCCTCTTCTGTGAGAGCTCTCTCCTTTAAAGTCACAATTTCTGGATTTTTATTTTGCTCCTCTCTCTGCTTTTCTGCTTCCTCAGCCGCCAGTTTCTGCTTTTTTTTACTCAGAACTCATGTTCTTACTTCATTTTACCTGCCTGAAGCTGAACCTCAGCCTCAGTAAGTGATTTACCCTCAGCAAACATCTCCAACGCCTCCTCTTCGAATTTCCCCTCGGCTACATTATGTTGTGTTTTTAACAGCTGTACCTGAGCCCTCCTCGTGCGAGCGGTCACTTTAATCTTTACCTTACAAGCAATTCCCATCACTACATCCCTCTTAGCCTCATTCAAAGCATCAGGGGTTGGATCCACCATAAAGATAGTAACCTCAAATCCATTTCTGCTGTTTTTCCACACAACCAAATCAAAATAAGGGAATGTACCCCATTCAATTCAAACAATCCCCCACACAGTTTTGTTCAAAGCCCCGGACATATGCCCCAATTTGGGATGCGTCCACAGGGACGGGGTTAAAGAACCAGCAGAAATGAAAAACACACTGGAGTCCGGTATTGCTATAAACGAATAATGTTTACTAGTAAATTACGCAATACAGTAATATAAATGCAAATATATCAAACAGGTTAGCAATGATATAGATATATATGTATGTGTAGAAATAGGAACAAAACTAGGCTCTTTCAAGCCCAGGGGTAATTGGATACAATCTTACGATGATGAAGAGAGTTCAGTTCACTTCATCATATTTAGTTGAGTAACGTTGGAGGGAGGTAGAAAGAGAGAGAGAGAGAGAGAGAGAGGGGTGACAGGTGATGCCGTTGATCTTCCCGTTGTCTTCCGAAGTCCTGTTGTGGTCACTGACTATGACCATGATTCATACAACCGTTCTTCAGTGGTGGAATTATCACACAGGCAAGGGTGGACACAAAAATAATTCCCCACCGGTCGCACTTTTCACACTGTGATCCACTGATTGATTTCCCTGAAATGATCCTCCAAAACTCCACCTTCACGTGGGTGCACAAAGCTCATTCAGTGTCCGACACAGTGTGTGTCTCGTGGTGTGTCTGTCTGTGGCCCGGCGGATCTGCTTCTTATCTCCACATGCTGGATATCGGCTGTCCATCAACCTGCTCCTCCCATCACTTTCTGCAGAAACCGTACAAGCTGGCAAGTACGGTTGAAAGGTGGAAGGTGAACAATCAGCAGAGGAACCTTAACATCATCATTCTTTCAGGCAATTTCTGTCTCTTTCTCCCCCCCCCCCCCCCCTCACTCTCTCTCTCTCTCTCTCTCTCTCTCTCTCTCTCTCTCTCTCATTGCTCGGGATACCTCCCCCTCTCTCTTAAAAACAGCACAGTTCATAGGGTCTCTTCTGGACCCCTTTCCAAACCCCTAACACTAACTTCAATAATAAGTATACCGTCTTGGATACTGTTGCTGGGGACGGTTGTGTTTCCGACACCGAGACTGGTCCCTCAGCTCAGAGGGGAAGGTGGGAAAGGACATAGTACATAGAACATAGAACATAGAACAATACAGCACAGTACAGGACAATAGGCCCACAATGCTGTGCCGACCCTTAAACCCTACCTCCATATAACCCTCCAGCTTAAATTCCTCAATATACCTGTCTAGAAGTCTCTTAAATTTCACTCGTGTATCTGCCTCCACCACTGACTCAGGTAGTGCATTCCACGCACCAAACACTCTCTGTGTAAAAAACCTTCATCTAATATCTCCCTTGAACTTTCGTCCCCTTACCTTAAAGCCATGTCCTCTTGTACTGAGCAGTGGTGCCCCGGGGAAGAAGCGCTGGCTGTCCACTCTATCTATTCCTCTTAATATCTTGTATATCTTTATCGTCTCCTCTCATCCTCCTTCTCTCCAAAGAGTAAAGCCCTAGCTCCCTTAATCTGTGATCATAATGAATACTCTCTAAACCAGGCAGCATTCTGATAAATCATACCTGTACCCTTTCCAATGCTTCCACATCTTTCCTATAGTGCGGAGACCAGAACTGGACACAATACTCCAACTGTGGTCTAACTAGAGTTTTATACAGCTGCATCACTACCCCACAACTCTTAAGCTCTATCCCTCGACTTATGAAGGCTAACACTCCATACACTTTCTTAACTACCCGATCTACCTGTGAGTCAACTTTCAGGGATCTGTGGACATGTAGCCCAAGACATGCTCCTCCACACTCCCCTGTATCCTACCATTTACTTTGTACTCTGCCTTGGAGTTTGTCTTTCCAAGGTGTACCACCTCAGACTTCTCTGGATTGAACTCCATCTGCCACTTCTCAGCCCACTTCTGCATCCTATTGTGTCTCTGCAATCGTCGACAATCCTCAATACTATCCACGACACCACCAACCTTTGTTTCGTCTGCAAACTTGCCAACCCAACCTTCTACCCATATATCCAGGTCAGTAACAAAAATCACGAAGATAGAGGTCCCAGAATCGAGCCTTGTGGGACAATACTAGTCACAACCAGCCAATCTGAATGTATTCCATCCACCACAATGCTCTGCTATCTGCAGGCAAGCCAATTCTGAATGCACCTGGCCAAACATCCCTGGATCCCATGCCTTCTGACTTTCGGAATAAGCTACCATGTGGTATCTTGTCAAATGCCTCATTAAAACAATTTAAATCACATCCACTGCACTACCCTCATCTATGTGCCAGGTCACCTCCTCAAAGAACTCTATCAGGCTTGTTAGACACGATCTGCCCTTCACAAAGCCATGCTGACTGTCTCTGAGCAGAACATGATTCTTTAAATGCCCTTAGATTCTAAGAATCATTTACATACATAAGACTTACTGGTCTATAATTACCCAGACTATCACTACTAACTTTTTTGAACAAGGGGATAACGAGGACATAAAAATCCTAGCCAGAGGCTCAGCAATCTCTTCCCTCGCCACGTGGAGCAGCCTGGGGAATATTCCGTCAGGCCCCGGGGACTACTCCGTCCTAATGCGGATATTCTCCCTTGATATCAACATGCTCCAGAACATCAACCTCACTCATATTGTCCTCATCGTCATCAAATTCCCTCTCATTGGTGAAAACCGAAGAGAAGTATTCATTGAGGACCTTGCTCACTTCCACAGCCTCCAGGCACATCTTCCCACCTTTATCTCTAGTCGCTCCTGTCATCACATAATTGAAGAATGCATTGGGGTTTAGAAGGGGCAGATTTTATTGAGTGTGTCCAGAACGGGTTTCTGTCACAGTATGTTGACTAGAGGGAATGCCATACTAGATCTAGTATTAGGAAACGAACTGGGACAGGTCACAGATCTCTCAGTGGATGAGCATCTGGGAGACACTGACCACTGCTCCCTGGCCATTATCATTATCATGGAAAAGGATAGAATCAGACAGGACAGGAAAAATTTTAATTGGGGAAGGGCAAATTATGTCTATAAGGCTAGAACTTGCAGGTGTGAATTGGGAAGATGTTTTTGCAGGGAAATGTACTATGGACATGTGGTCGATGGTTAGGGAGCTCTTGCAGGATGTTAGGGATTAATTTGTCCTGGTGAGGAAGTTAAAGAATTGTAGAGTGAAGGAACCACGTTAACAAGTGAGGTGGAAAGTCTAGTCAGTTGGAAGAAGGCAGCATAGGTGAGGTTCAGGAAGCGAGGATCAGATAAGTCTATTGAGGAATATAGGATAGCAAGAAAGGAGCTTAAGAAGGGGCTGAGGAGAGCAAGAACGGTGTATGAGAGGGCCTTGGCGAGTAGTCTAGAGGAAAACCCCAAGGCATTCTTCAATTATCCGAAGAAGAACAGGTTTACAGGAGTGAAGATAGGACGGAATAGAGATAAAGTTGGGAAGATGTTCCTGGAGGCTGTGGAAATGAGTGAGGTGCTCAATGAATACTTCTCTTCGGTATTCACCAATGAGAGGAAACTTAATGATGGTGAGGATGATGTTCTGGAGCATGTTGATATTAAGGGAGAAGAGCTGTTGGATTTGTAAAAAAAAATGACGGTTTATGGGTCGGCACAGCATTGTGGGCCGAAAGGCCTGTATTCTGCTGTATTGTTCTATGTTTCTTAGGCGACAAACCTATCAATCACCCCTGCAGATGAGCAAGATCCGTATGCTCCACGGCCGCTGGGCAAAGTGTGTAAATGTAGGACGGGACGATGTTGAAAATTAAATGTGTTCGGTTCTCTAAAATTGACTCTTTCTACATCAGGCCAGGAACTTATCAATCACCCCCCGCCCCCCCACCGTACAGCACATCGCCGGATACTGCTGCAGGTTCACTCAATCTGACAATTTACACAGGTACAATTAAGTGGCAATTATCATTCATCAAAATCTAGTTCTAAGAAATAAAGTCATGTAAGTGTAACACCCTGATTAACATTCTGTCTGCTATGCTGTAGGCATTTCAGTTTATCAATTTTGTGAGAGAAGTCTGTTTTAGTATAAGCTTGTAGGGTTTGATCTGAGATAAGGGGATTTACTGTACAACTTAAGAATGTAGTGTCATCCAGTCAGGATGGTAGAATTGATAAGGGTTCTACAGAATGCTGTGAGGGCAGCTCTTTGATGGTGGGAGCTGGGAGAATGCAGGAGGGAAGATGGATGAAGACGCCGCCCCTCTTGCACAAGGTGCTTTATGCAAATGAATGTCTTCAGGAGGAAGGACCAATACTCTGGTATTCCAGCCCTTCCTTTGGTAACTAGGTGCTTAAGTTAACATTCGTAAATATACTTCTTTATAATTTTTTATTCAGTGTGAGAAATGTTATATCTTGCCAAAGGACGATTGCCGGGGGTAGAAAATCACACAGCATTCACACAAACCAGTGGCTGTGGGTGGGCGAGCGAGCCATCCCAACCTCATGGACTTTGCGGTACCACAGTTGTATCACGCTATACGTGTGAAGCCTGACAAAGGTGAGTTTCTCCCCACAGTGTCCAGTGGTTGTTAGCAAGTATTTTAGTTGACAACCCAAATCTCCTCATACTCAGAGTGTAATAAAGTCCCTGAATTGTATTCTTTATACCTATACAATATTTTGTGTCCATGTTAGGGCATCAGAGATATTGACGCCCAGGAACTTTAAATTGCTCGCTCTTTCCACTCCTGACCTCTCGATGCTGTTTGACTTTGCTCCCTCTTTTTAGCCCTTCCTGAACTCCACAATCAGATCTTTGGTCTTGCTGAAGTTGAGTGCAAAGTTGTTGTTGCGGGACCACTCAACTAACTGGTATATCTTGCTCCTGTACGCCCTTTCCTCACAGACCTAAATTCTGCCAACAATGATTACATTCACAGCAGTTTACAGTTAATATTTGAGATGTCCCTAGACACATAGTCATGAGCATAGAGAAGGTAGAGCAGTGTTAAGCACACAAAATTGTGCTGTGCCGGCCATTACCCTATATTTTCCATAGGCATAGGGCGATTCACAGGTTGTTGATCAAGCTCCCCTTCGGGCCACCATTCCCATTCTAGTACCCAACACCATTCTATTTACAAACACTTCGTCCGCAGGCGGCAATGCCAATGTTTCTGTATGTTCACCTGGATAATGGGGATGGACAGTCAGAATCACTGCATACATCCACTGTCTACGCCCCATGACAGTGTATTCCTGGTCCCAACACCCCTCACCACCATACCACCACCTCTGGGTGACATTGCTCACAGTCCGTCTGAACCTCTTGCACGGCCACGTCAATCTGTCCTCTGTACTATTGAGAACTGTGCTACAAGGTTGATCGTTCACACTGTGTAACCCATCCATACTCCTCCACACCTATCGGTCAGAACACCCCAGTTAGTCTATTCCGGACTACGAGGATCAATCCAGCCTGAGCAGTCTGCCTTAAAGAAAATGGAAATGGACGATCTTGAAAGAGGTTCTGGAGAGGAAGAGGAAGAGTGTGGAATGGGGAGAAGCTGATTGGGAGTAAAGGAGGTGGAGGAGAAAGAGCTGGTGGGAGAGACCATGCAGGAAGGGGACCGTGTTTTGTATGGTATTCAAAACAAACTTTTCACTCACCCTCCATATCACGGGAACTGGACATGTGCCCCCCTCAGTTCAATGGCTGTCATCGCTGGGAACTAAGCACAACCGCCGTGATTTCCCACTACTCTCAGCCTGTCACCTTTCCAGAAATTAAATTAATCCCACTGTCTGTTGTGTAATCATTAACCGAGTCTCCGCTTTTAACCTAACCAACATCTCCAGCAAAGTGTTCTGTCAAATACTGAGTTCCTGTAGGTGACATGAAGGCGATGTGGAGGGCAAAGAGCGCGACAGATATCCATATTAACAGACTAATGCTGAGGGATATGTGTGAGAGAGAGGGAGAGAGAGAGAGGAAGAGAGAGAGAGAGAGGGAGAGAGAGAGAGAATAAGGAAAACAAGGGAGCATTGATGAAATAGTTAGAGGCTGGAGGGACAGTGGGAAAGAGAAGGGAGGAAGCGCTGAGAGCGAGATATTGCAGTGTGCGTTAGACAGATACAGTGAAGCGCAAAACCCAGAGAGAAAGGGGAAAAGAACAATAGATGTAGTATGATTTCTTGTCTCTCATACCTAATGATTACAATTTCTCTGAGCTCTCATCTCCAGAGTTCACAGTTTCACTGCAAAGAACATGAGTGGTCCGCATTCCCTCTGTGTCACCTTGCTGTACAAGGTGTGTGATTGTCCGGCGCCTGTACATACCGAGAGATAACACGGGATATTGATATAAATGAGAAGAAAAACAACTCATGATTTTAGTGTCTCCAGCCGCAGGTTTTGCATCATCCAATGGAGCTATCTTGTGCAAACAGAAGCTCATTAATTCACCGGGAGACACTGCATCAGTAGCACCTATACTAGTGGATCCAGAGAACAGATGAAGCCACCACCTACTTTGCCTATTGGGAAGACTGTTTCTGAAGCACCTGGCCATTCTGCTCAAAGCTTCCAACTCAGCATGAACCACATATGCAAAGCTGACAAGGCATCTGCTAACTCGGTGATTCAATCACCCGCCCATTTATGAGATTACGAAGAGCTGCACCTGGCTTTCTGGCAACGAAATGGCAGTCACTGTGTGGTACATTAAGACAGTCCATTCAGCCCATCAAAGCTGCTTCGTCAATCAATTATGTTTAATCCTGGATCACCTTTGATGCCCTGACGAATCAGGAAATTCTCTTTTTTTTTGCTTTCAATATTTCCACGGACTTGGCTTGCACACCTGTCCGTGGCCGAGCATTCCACAGATTCACCACTCTCTGGAAAAACAATATCCTACTTAACTTTGTTCTAAAGTGATCCCTCTCAAATCTGAGGTTGTGTCTACAATTTCTGGAGACTCTGTATATGAAACATCGTCTCCACATCCACCTAAACAAGTCTTTTCAACATTTGGTAGGTTTCAATACAATCTACTCGCATTCTTCTAAATTCCAGTATGTACAGGGCCAACGCTCTTAAATCTTAACCCTTCTTTCCCAGAATCATCCTCGTAATCTGGACTCCCCCCGATGTGAGCGCATGCTTTCTGAGATACAGGGCATAAAACAGTTGACAGTATGCCATGTGCAAACAGTGCGGACTGTTGCTTATAAGTATTCAGCTACTCTCGCTGTTTTTATATTATATTCCACTTTGAAATGAATACCAACATTTGCCTTCTTTACGACCAGCTCATTTCTGAACATTGTATTCAACCTGCCAATTTTTTCCCATTCTTACAAATTTTTATATCCTTAGACCATAAAACCATTAGACAAAGGAGTAGAATTAAGCCATTTAAACCAGTAAGTCCTTCTACAATTTCATAATGGCTGATCCCAGATCAATTCAACCCCATACACCTGCCCTCTCATCATTTCCCTCGATGCCCCACTTTCTTTCTGTAATCCCATTGCTTCTTCAGAGCTACATACCCCTCCAACTATCTTCATAACTTCTGATAACGTTGCTGCAAAGCCATCAATTTCTTTATCTAAATCATTGACAAAAGTATAAAAAGTAGGTTTCTAATGCTGGCCTCTGGAGAACACTACTAGTCACTGGCAGACAACCAGGAAATGCCCCACTTTATTCCAGTTGCTGGTCCCTCCCTGTCAGCCATCCCTCTAACCATGTCAGCATCTTCCCTGTATTTCCATGTGATTTTATCATGTTAAGCGGCCTCATGCGTGGCACCTTGTGAAATGCCTTCTGGAAATAAAAGTAAAGGATTGGAGGGTTGTGAATGTTGTTCCTTTATTAAAGAAAGGGAGTAGAGATAGACGAGGAAATTATAGACCAGTGAGTCTCCATTCAGTGGTTGGCAAGTTGATAGAAAACATCCTTGTAGACAGGATTCATGAATATTTGGAGACGTATAATATGATTAGGAATAGTCAGCATGACTTTATCAAAGGCAGGTCGTGCCTTATGAACCTGATTGAAATTTTTGACCATGTGACATTGATGAAAGCAAGGCAGTAGATGTAGTGTATATGGATTTCAGCAAGATACCCCTTGCAAGGCTTATTGAGAGAATAAGGATGCGTGGGATCCAAGGGGACATTGCGTTGTGCATCCAGAGTTGGCTTGCCCACAGGAGGCAATGAGTGGTTGCAGGTGGGTCACATTCTACAAGGAGGCCGGTGACCAGTGGTGTGTCTCAGGGATCAGTTGTGGGACCACTACTCTTCATGATCTTTGTAGATGATCTGGATGAGGAAGTGGAAGGTTGGATTAGTAAATTTGCTGATAACACAAAGTTTGGTGGTGTTGTGGATAGTTTGGAGGGCCATCAAAGATTACAGTGGGAGATTGATAGGATGCAAAACTGAGCTGCAAAATGACAGATGGAGTTCATCCCAGATAAGTGTGAGGTGATTCATTTTGGTAGATCAAATAGGATGGCAGTATATAGTATTAATCGTAAGATTCTTGGCAGTGTGGAGGATCAGAGAGATCTTGAGGTCCGAGTCCATAGGGCACTCAAAGCTGCTGCGCAGGTTTACTCTGTGGTTAAGAAGACAGACTGTATTGGCCTTCAATCGTGGGATTAAGTTTAGGAGCCGAGAGGTAATGCTGCAGCTATATAGGAACCTGTTCAAACTCCACTTGGAGTACTGTGCTCAGTTCTGATAGACTCACTGCAGGAAGGATGTGGAAACCATAGAAAGGGTGCAGAGGAGCTTTACAAGGATGTCACCTGGATTGGAGAGCATGCCTTATGAGAATTGTTTGAGTGAACTTGGCCTTTTCTCCTTGGAGGGACGGAGGATGAGAGGTGATCTGATAGAGGTGTATAAGTTGATGAAGGACATTTATCGTGTGGATAGCAAAGGCTTTTTCCCAGAGCTGAAATGCCAGCACGAGAGGGCACAGTTGTAATGTGTTTGGAGGTAGGTACAGAGGAGATGCCAGGTGTACGTTTATTTACACAGTGAAGGTGAGTGCGCGGAATGGGCAGTCGACGACGATCGTGGAGGCGGAAATGATAGTGTCGTTTAAGAGACTTCTGGATAGGTATATGGAGATTAGAAAATTAGAGGGCTATGGGTAACCCTGGGTAGATTCTAAGGTAAGGACATGTTCAGTGCAGCAGTTTAGGCCGAAGGGCCTGTATTGTGCCATTGGCTTTCTATCTTTCTATGTAATGGCTTCTTTGAAATGTTTCACTGCTAAGGCCAAAGTAATGGCTTCTAAGTAATGTTCCCTGCTGAGGTAATTGTTTCTCTGTAGCAGCAATGTTTGGGTTATGCCTGTTAGCCCATCGGAGATTGTTGCTTTGTCTTGTGTATCAGGAAGGACGTTGTCTTCGCGGTTTTTGTCGAGGAGAGATGAAGAGGGAGGACGCGTGTGGAGAGAGCGGGTAGACCACTAGGCGGAGTGGACTGGGATGTGGAAGTTCGAAGTTCGGCGACGCTCGGAGGAGACCGATGGTGGAAGAATGACTGTTGAGTGAGCTCAAACGTGACTTTGACTTGACTTGGGCACGTTTTTTATTTTCAGTACTATATTCAGATTAAGATTCACAATGTTCTATCATTTAATTGCATATGGTGTACTATCTGGTATTTTGCGTTGTGGGTTTGTAGCTGGGGGTACAGTGCACAACATCCACACAACGAGATTACCCAGTTTGGTGGGGCTGAAGGCCGACTCCCCTAGACGAACAGGAGCTGGGCGAGCCTGAGGGTTACATTTGTGCCAAAGACATCCACCTCCCTTCATTATTTTTATGCTAATTTTTACATCCTCGAGGAACCCTGTCAGATTTGTCAGGCAGGTTAGCCTAAAGGGACTATAATTTCCTTCTTTATTTGCCTTCCTCCCTTTTTAAACAGTGCAGAGACATTTGCAATTTGACATTCCTCCGGAACCATAACAGAATTCAGTGATTCTTGAAAAATGATAACCACTGCATCTGCTATCTCTTCGGCAACCTCTTTCAGAACTGTGGGATGTCGGCCATATGGTCCACTTGTCCTATTTAATGTCCTTTGCGTTTCTTTGGCGCTTTTTCCTTTGTAATAGAAAAGGCACTCACTCATGCTCTCTGGCACTCACGGTCTTCAGGAACACTGTTAAAGTCTTTCACAGGGAGAGCTGATGTAAAGTACTCATGAGCTTCATATGCCATTTCTTTATCCCCCATTACTACATCACCAGCATTATTTCCAGTAGTCCAGTTTCAACTCTCACCGCCCTTTTACTCTTTATATAACTGTAAAACAAACTTTTAGCATTCTACTTTATATTATTGGACAGTTTGCCCTCATGTTTATTCTTTTGGATTTGTATGGCTTTCTTAGTGGCCTTATGTTGGATTAAAAAAAAAATTCTCAAGCATGCAGAGACCCTTCCTACAGGCCGAGAGCCAAGTTCCTCGCCCAGAACGTCGACTGTACACTATTTCTAATTTCTGGTGTAAAATCATCTAGAAAAATGATGTAAACTACTTTGTTTTATGTATTTATTTGATTGAACAATTTGAGCCTAAGAAGGCAGAGTCATTTTTATCAGACAAAATCCAAATTGTCTAAAGCAGTGTTAACAGGAACATAAAAATACAATGCGTTTCCCTTCCCACTCGACGCACTGATGTCGCCTTCTCCCTTCCGCAAACCTCCTCCTTCGACATATCGATCTGGTTTGCTGCCCTCCTCTGGATGTTTTAATCCGGAATTCCTCCTCAAACCTTACCGACTCTGAACTCCGCTTTCTCTGTGCGTACCCCAAATTTACAATCAAACCCCCAGACAAAGGATGTGCTGTTGGACTGTTTCCGAGTGAACTTGTGAAATCCAGCATCTCCTTATCCCTACCACATGAGGAGGACCCCACTCCAGAACTACATAAAACTGTCTCTGACACCATTAGTGACCTCATCAGTTCTGGAGATCTCCCATCCAATCACAGATCCTTCGCCCACAACAGCTTACCTTGACCCAATACCCAAGAACCACAATCCCGACTGTGCTGGGTAGGCATATTATCTCTGCCTGCTCCTGACCCACTGCACTCTTATGCTCATAGTTCGACTTAATTCTGTCCGCCTTGGTCAGTCCCTTCCAATCTGCATCGGTGAAACTTCTCATGCTTGCGATCTTCTTTCTAGCGTTCAACTCCCTGGCCACGATTACCTCATTTACACCATGAATGATCATTCCGAATACACTACTACCCCCGATCCACTACCACTTTCCTCTGTCTGTTAGAATTGGTCCTCACCCTCAACAATGTTTCCTTTCGCTCCGTCCGCATTATCCAAGCTCGTGTGTTGGCCATTGGCTACGTCCCTATTCCAAGCCTTCGCCAGAGATGTTCCCTATCTTGTTCCTCCAGCACATTGATGTGTTATGCTCCGGTCCCGAGCCGGCGTTCCGGTTCTTGTTCCGGGCTGCAGACTCCGGGTCTTGTAGCCATCCGCCTTTCACCCTTGAGCCTAATTAGTCACACCTGTGGATCATCTTGGCTTGTTGGGGCTCAAGGTGGCGCTCCTGATGCCCATCGGCTGGCGGTGTATAGAGGGGCCTCTGGGACTGAGTGGAGTTGGGGGATGGTCTTGCCGATCCTGCTTAACCCTGGTTGTCCTGCTTATCCTGCTCACCCCTGGTTGTCCTGCCTATCCTGCTCACCCCTGGTTGTCCTGTTTATCCTGCTCACCCCTGGTTGTCCTGCCTATCCTGCTCACCCCTGGTTGTCCTGCCTATCCTGCTCACCCCTGGTTGTCCTGCTTATCCTGCTCACCCCTGGTTGTCCTGGTTATCCTGCTCACCCCTGGTTGTCCTGCCTATCCTGCTCACCCCTGGTTGTCCTGCCTATCCTGCTCACCCCTGGTTGTCCTGCTTATCCTGCTCACCCCTGGTTGTCCTGCCTATCCTGCTCACCCCTGGTTGTCCTGCTTATCCTGCTCACCCTGGTTGTCCTGCTTATCCTGCTCACCCCTGGTTGTCCTGCTTATCCTGCTCACTCCTGGTTGTCCTGCTTATCCTCCTCACTCCTGGTTGTCCTGCTTATCCTCCTCACCCCTGGTTGTCCTGCTCATCCTGCTCACTCCTGGTTGTCCTGCTCATCCTCCTCACCCCTGGTTGTCCTGCTTATCCTGCTCACCCCTGGTTGTCCTGCCTATCCTGCTCACCCCTGGTTGTCCTGCATATCCTGCTCACCCCTGGTTGTCCTGCTTATCCTGCTCACCCCTGGTTGTTCTGCTCATCCTGCTCACCCCTGGTTGTTCTGCTCATCCTGCTCACCCCTGGTTGTTCTGCTCATCCTGCTCACCCCTGGTTGTTCTGCTCATCCTGCTCACCCCTGGTTGTCCTGCCTATCCTGCTCACCCCTGGTTGTCCTGCTTATCCTGCTCACCCCTGGTTGTTCTGCTCATCCTGCTCACCCCTGGTTGTTCTGCTCATCCTGCTCACCCCTGGTTGTTCTGCTCATCCTGCTCACCCCTGGTTGTCCTGCTTATCCTGCTCACCCCTGGTTGTCCTGCTTATCCTGCTCACCCCTGGTTGTCCTGCTTATCCTGCTCACCCCTGGTTGTTCTGCTCATCCTGCTCACCCCTGGTTGTCCTGCTTATCCTGCTCACCCCTGGTTGTCCTGCTTATCCTGCTCACCCCTGGTTGTCCTGCCTATCCTGCTCACCCCCGGTTGTTCTGCTCATCCTGCTCACCCCTGGTTGTCCTGCTTATCCTCCTCACCCCTGGTTGTCCTGCCTATCCTGCTCACCCCTGGTTGTCCTGCTTATCCTGCTCGCCCCTGGTTGTCCTGCTTATCCTGCTCACCCCTGGTTGTCCTGCTTATCCTGCTCACCCCTGGTTGTCCTGCTTATTCTGCTCACCCCTGGTTGTTCTGCTCATCCTGCTCACCCCTGGTTGTTCTGCTCATCCTGCTCACCCCTGGTTGTTCTGCTCATCCTGCTCACCCCTGGTTGTCCTGCTTATCCTGCTCACCCCTGGTTGTCCTGCTTATCCTGCTCACCCCTGGTTGTCCTGCTTATCCTGCTCACCCCTGGTTGTCCTGCTTATCCTGCTCACTCCTGGTTATCCTGCCTATCCTGCTCACCCCTGGTTGTCCTGCTTATCCTGCTCACCCCTGGTTGTCCTGCTTATCCTGCTCACCCCTGGTTGTCCTGCTTATTCTGCTCACCCCTGGTTGTCCTGCTTATCCTGCTCACCCCTGGTTGTCCTGTTTATCCTCCTCACCCCTGGTTGTCCTGCTTATCCTGCTCACCCCTGGTTGTCCTGCCTATCCTGCTCACCCCTGGTTGTCCTGCTTATCCTGCTCACCCCTGGTTGTTCTGCTCATCCTGCTCACCCCTGGTTGTCCTGCTTATCCTGCTCACCCCTGGTTGTCCTACTTATCCTGCTCACCCCTGGTTGTCCTGCCTATCCTGCTCACCCCTGGTTGTCTTGCTTATCCTGCTCACCCCTGGTTGTCCTGCTTATCCTGCTCACCCCTGGTTGTCCTGCCTATCCTCCTCACCCCTGGTTGTCCTGCTTATCCTGCTCACCCCTGGTTGTTCTGCTCATCCTGCTCACCCCTGGTTGTCCTGCTTATCCTGCTCACCCCTGGTTGTCCTGCTTATCCTGCTCACCCCTCGTTGTCCTGCTTATCCTGCTCACCCCTGGTTGTCCTGCTTATCCTGCTCACCCCTGGTTGTCCTGCTTATCCTGCTCACCCCTGGTTGTCCTGCTTATCCTGCTCACCCCTGGTTGTCCTGCTTATCCTGCTCACCCCTAGTTGTCCTGCCTATCCTGCTCCTCCTGTTTGCCCTGGCTTGGAGTACCATCGTTAAAGACGAGTTTTTTGAGTAAGTCTGGCAATCACCCTGGACGAAGTTTCCTTTCTATCCCTTGCCTCCGTTGGGCAAGCCTGGCTGGACTGCCGTTGCCCGACGGGGGACTCTGCCTCTTCCTACCCCTTGCTGCCGTGGAGTTGTGCTCCGCAACCTACCCAGGTGCCCTGCAACATGCGTAGGCCCCTGCGTTCCTTCCTCGGAGGTCCGGGCCCTGCCCAGGAGTTATGTGCCTCCCCCAGAGAACTCCAAGTTCCTGCCGGAACTCCTAGATCCTGCCGGACCTCCAAGAACCTGCTCAGAACTCCGGGATCCTTCCTTGCCTGAATTCTAAGCCTCTCTTGGAACCCCAGAATCACCTTGAACGCCATGTCCCTCATGTACACCACGGTCCCCACATCTTGTCTATCGTTTAGCTGTTCCCATCCTGTCCCTAGTACTTCAGTGTCTGCGTCCTGCACTTGTGTCCAGCCGCCTGTCCCCTTACGACATTGATGACTGCATCGATGCTGTTTCAGGCACCTGCTCTGAGGTCGTGAATTTCATCACATTGGCCACCAACTTCCACACTGACCTTAAGTACACTTGGTCTGTTTTAACAACTGCCTTACCTTGCTCGATTTCTTTCTCTCAATCAAAGGAAACAAATTGCTGACCCTTTTCATTAGAAACATACTGGCTCCAACAGTTATTTGGTCCTTACCTCTTCCCTCCCAGTTTCCTGTAAAAATGCTATTCCCTTTTCCCCTTTCCTTTATCTCATCAGCATCTGCTCCAAGAATGTGGCCACCATTCCAGGCGATCAGAGCTGCCTTCTCTCCGCGGCCCTAAACATCGATTGCACTCTTTTCCACAGTTGCTGCTTGATCTTCTGAGTTCTTCCTGCATTTCAATGTATCAAAAATGATTAAAATATGTTCCCTTATTCGTCAATTGATATTGCACTAATCTTCTTCAATGTTAACACATCCCCTCTTAGTGGGACCAAATGGCTCACAGTACTCCAAAATTGGCCTGCCCAGCGCTTTAAAAAGTTTCATTCAGCCTTGCTTCTTGCTTTTATATTCTATTCCTCTTGAAATGAATGCTAACATTGCATTGACATTTCACAGCACTGACTCAACCTGCCAATAAACGTTTAGGTGAATCTGCAGAGATCGCAAAAGTCACCTTGCACCTCAGATTTTTTAAAATTTTGTTTTCACTCCATTAAGAAAATATGCTGTGCCGTTACTTAATCTAACAAAATGCATCGCCATACAGGGAAAGACACTGCATTTAATTAGCTGCCTCTTTGCCATTCTCCATATCCGTTCAATTCATTATGGAGTCTGTCTACTTTCTAAAAACTATCTACCCATCTACGTATCTTCGCATCATCTGAAGACTTTGTCACAAAGCCATCTATTCCACTTTCACAGATAGTTCTTACGTATTACGTAAGCGGACCCAACACAGACCGCTGTGGAACACCACTAGTCACCGACAACCTCACAGAAAAGGCTCTCTTTATACTCACTCTTTCCTACCTGCTAAACAGTCATTGCTTTCTCTATGCTAGCATCGGTCATCCAATACCGTGGATCTTTACTTTTTAAGCAGCCTCATGTCTGATGCCCTATCAGAGGTCTTCTAAAAATCCAAGTGCACACCAGCTACCGATTCTACATTGTCTATTCTGTTTGATAATCTCTCAAGGAATTCCAGTAGTTTTGTCAAGCAAAACCGATCCCTGAGAAAAAAAACATGCTGACATTTGTCAGAAATCATGTTGACTCTAATAATCGAGTTAAACATCTTCTTAGACACTGAGATCAGCCTAATTGTCCTGTCCTTTCTTCTGGCTCTCTCGCTTCATGAAGCTTTGAGTGACATTTGCAATTTTCCATTTCTCCGGAAGCATGCCGGTATCAAGTGACACGTGAAAGATGACTATTGTTGCTTCCACAATCACGTGCTCCACATATTAGGACCCTGGAGGGCATAATATCTTGTCCAGGAGACTTTTCAAAATTCGGACTTCGATATCCAAAGAACATTCTCCCTTCCAATAGCAACTTCACACACATTGTCCTTGACACTCTCGAGTTTCTGAGATATTTCTGAGATATTTCTCGGTTGTTTATATTGTATATTTGATATTTCTGTATTCACCAGGTGGCCCTGTAATGCTACAGGTGACCCCTCTGTTTCTAGGATGAGGTCTCCCGATTAGATGGAGCAAGGGTTCGTAGGTGACAGAGAATAGGTCAATATGCCTTTTATCTTATGCCGCGTGCTATTATTCCTTGGCACTGACTTTGTAAAGGGTGGCAAAGTGCATAGCATCCACACAAAACGGGGTTTGCGTTGGCAGAGCCCTTTCTATATCATGGGTTAGGCCAGACCAAAGTGTATATTAACCTAGACTTACTCAGCCAGGGAAATCAGCGGGGTTTCATGTTATTGTTTAATGTCTGTTATTCTTCTTCCCCCTTTGGTCCTTGGTAATGTTAATCTAACTGTGCTGGAGTGTATACATTTTTAGGAAGTTTGTCCTTTCGACTTATTTTTTTTTTGTAAATTTTCCAGACTGATATCGAGCCAAAATATCTTGTCAAATGAAGACGTTAATTCGGATATAACCATAGAATCATATAATAATTAGAGCATGGAAACAGGTAATCTCGGCCCTCCTAGTCCATGTCGAAAGCCTACTCTCACCTAGTCCCACCGAATTGCACTCAGCCCATAACCCTCCATTCCTTTCCTGTCCATATACCTATCCATTTTTTAAGTGACATAATCGAACCTGCCTCTAACACTTCTACAAGAAGCTCGTTCCACACAGCTACCACTCTCAGAGTAAAGAAGTCCCCCCTCGTGTTACCCCTTAACGTTTGCACCCTAGCTCTCAAATCATGTCCTCTTGCTTGAATCTCCCCTTCTCTCAATGAAAAAAAGCCTATCCACGTGAACTCTATCTATGTTTACCCCACATAATTTTAAATACCTCTATCAAGTACCCCCTCAACCTTCTACGCTCCAAAGAATAAATAACTAACTTGTTCTTCTCTGTAACTTAGGTGCTGAAACCCAGGTAACATTCTACTAAATCTCCTCTGTACTCTCTCTATTTTGTTGACATTTTTCCTATAGTTCGGTGACCAGAACTGTACACAATACTCCAAATTTGTCCTCACCAATGCCTTGTACAATTTTAACATTACATCCCAAATCCTATACTCAATGCTCTGATTTATAAAGTCCAGCATACCAAACGCTTTCTTCACCACCCTATCCACATGAGATTCCACATTCAGGGAACTATGCACCATTATTCCTGGATCACTCTGTTCTACTGCATTCATCAATGCCTTACCATTTGCCATGTATGTCCTATTTTGATTAGACCTACCAAAATGTAACACCTCACACTGATCAACATTAAACTCCATGGGCCATCTGTCAGCCCACTCTTCTAACTGGCCTAAATCTCTCTGCAAGCTTTGAAAACCTACTTCACTATCCACAACGCCACATATCTTAGTGTGCATACTTACTAATCCAGTTTTCCACCCCATCATCCAGATCATCAATGTATGTGAAAAACAACATTGGACCCAGTACAGATCCCTGAGGCACAACACTTGTCACTGGCCTCCAACCTAACAAACAGTTATCCACCACTGCTCTCTGAAATCTCCCATCTAGCCACTGTTGAATCCATTTTTACAAATTCAATGTTAATAACTAACGATTGAACCTTCCTAACTATCCTTCCTTGTGGAACCTTGTCAAAGGCCTTACTGAAGTCCATATAGACAACATTCACTGCTTTACCATCGTCAACTTTCCTAGTAGCCACTTAAAAAAATTCAATAGGATTTGTTAAACATGCCCTTCCTCGCACAAATCCATGTTGACTGTTCTTAATCAGACCCTGTCTATCCAGAGAATTACATATTCCGTTTCCTAGGATACTTTCCATTAATTTACCCAGCACTGCCATCAAACGTACAGGCCGATTATTGCTAGGTTTACGCATAGAACCCTTTTTAAACAATAGGACCACATGAGCAATTCGCCAATAATCCGGCACCATCCCCGTTTCTAATGACATTTGAAATATTTCTGTCCGAGCCCCTGCTGTTTCTACACTAACTTCCTTCAAGATCCTAGGGAATACCCTGTCAGGACCCAAAGATCTATCCACTTTTATATTCTTTAGAAGAACCAGTACTTCCTCTTCTTTAATCATCATAGTTTCCATAACTACCATACTTGTTTCCCTTATCGTACACAATTAAATATCCTTCTCCTTAATGAATACCGAAGAAAAGAAATTGTTCAAAATCACCCCCATCTCTTTTGGCTCCACACATAGCAGTCCACTCTGATTCTCTAAGGGACCACTTTTATCCCTCACTATCCTTTTGCTATTAATATAACTGTAGAAACCCTTTGGATTTATTTTCACCTTACTTGCCAAAGCAACCTCATATCTTTTTTTAGCTTTTCTAATGTCTTTCTTAATTTTACTTTCTTTATATTCCTCAAGCACCTCATTACTCCATGTTCCCTATATTTATTGTAGATCTTTCTCATTTTCCGAACCAGGTTTCCAATATCCCTTGTTAACCATGGCTCTCTCAAAGTCTTAACCTTTCCTTTTAACCTAACAGGAACATAATGAATCTGTACCCTCAAAATTTTACCTTTAAATGACCTCCATTTCTCTATTACATCCTTCCCATAAAACAAATTGTCCCAATCCACTCCTTCTAAATCCTCAAAGTTAGCCTTTCTCCAATCTAAAATCTCAACCCTGGGTCCAGACCTATCCTTCTCCATAGCTATATTGAAACTAATGGCATTGTGATACACTGGTTATATCGGAAGTCTTCATTGCACGTTTTTTCTGTTTACTAAAGAGCATTATTTGGCAGATTTTCTTAGGCATGAATTAAATTATTTGGAATGTTTGCCTTTGTAGAGTCTGATTTGTCTTTGCTTTGACACCTGAAAACCTGTATAGGTCATAGTCATCCATCTGTTGAATCGTATCATGCTATTCGGTTTTAAACTCGACGAACACTATAACATCTTTCTCTCTGCTTAATGCTCTGTACTTATTCGTCTAGATTATATGTTCCTAATTTTCGAAAAGATTACAACTATTGTTATAATTGCTTTAGCTTTATTGGTGAAGTAGCGTTAAATTTCAAATTGGCCAGGAAGGTTTGTTAAGCAATAAATTGTTTGGTTGTTTCTAATCTGAAACCCAATATTTCTCTGATTCAGTCAATTACAGACCGTGTTCAAAGAAAGTCCAAACCCGAGCAAGCATTGAGTGCCGTCGGGAAAAATGCCTTGGTTTAATTTCAAATGCACGGGGAACCGGCACCATCGTCTCTTGTGGGGTTGAACGTGCTGGGGTCATTCTTTACCGTGAGTCTACATGAACACACAGTTTTGAAGTAGTCATTTCTCTAAGGAGGGTTGTAACCTGAGGTCGGTTCCTCACCTCATATCACTGGATCCGACGTGTGGATGGACAGTTCTACCCTGGACTCTACTCCAATAACACTCACTGAGCGTCTTTAACGGAACAACAGAACAGGTGCAGCTCCATGTAACCACGGAAAAGCAATGATGACCAACCTAGGACTCTAACGATGCTAATGCCTTCTCTTATTTGCTTAAGTGATTCTGGTTAATTTGGAAGCTTTGTGGAGAACGGTGAGGGGTCTCACATCCTGTCCTCACAGTAGGCAAAGTAGGTGGCAGTTTCAGCTGCTGTCTGGATCCACTCATGTTTGTGATATTGATGTTGTGTCCTATTTAAATAATGAGCTTTGGTTTACATGGGTCGCTCCATTCGATGAAGCGACACTTGCGGCAGATGTATTCAGAATCATGAGTTGTCTTTGTCCCCCTGCACTGGGAGTTTGGCATAGCCGTAGCCTCTGTCATTTCTCCGTATATACAGGCTGTGGATAAGCGCAGACCCAGTACAGCAAAACAACACTTAGGTAAACCGTCACACTTAGCGTCTCTGCAGTGGAACTGTAGTCACAGAATGTCAGAAAGACGTGATTCCTTATTCCTTGCCCTGGTCTGCCCCACCTCACAACTGGCCCTGTCTCCATCACCTCCCTTCTCCCGTCCCGTCTTTTTGGACCAGTCTCCTTACCCAAACATGCTTTGTTGCACAAACTCCCCCTCTCCGATCCACACTTATTATTTCCATTTTCTCCCTGATAAATATGCCGGGGCAAAATCGCCAAGGGAACAGTCCAATTAAATATTTATACTGATCCACGTTTGTAGAGAGTCATGGGGCTGGTATGCAGTCCCGATGGGTAGCGATGCAGAACTCAATGATGTACGCAAGGCCTGTAAGAAACACGGGACATTGTACACACAGCAATCGGGAGGAGAGGATCCTGGAGAGAGAAACGCGGAAGGTGGGCTAGGAGATAAGATTGGTGAGTAGGAATGGAAGGCGTGATGGATGGTCTCGAGAGTAGGTATGAAACGGGAGGTGCGCTGGCTGTAGAAAGTTGCTAAGATGGGCTGAGTATCAGCACAGAAATGAGTATGAAGCCAAGAAGGAAATGGGCTGGTAAGTGGTGAGACTGGATAGAGTACTGCATCATATCGATAGTGATGATGTGGTGAGTGCGCATGCGGGTGAAACCAATGCTTTGACATGTAGGAGTTACACATGTTTTGACTTGGTTTCGAGTGTGAATGTATTTTGTGAAAGCAGCTCGCTTCCGAGCTCTTATATTGGTTGTTGCCGAGTGTCTACCGTTACTGACGTGGCTGAATACATTTGTGTAAACCGACTATTCCGTTGTCGTCCTCGCCCCGGTCTACGTAGCAGGGAGAATCAGGGTTTACGCGCTGTGTATTGGAGATGCGAGTTGGTGCAGGGAAGCAGGGTAGAGGAGGCAGGCTGGTGCAGGAAGACGGAATGGAAGGAGGGAGGCGAGTCAGGCAGGGTCATGTCGGAGGCGGTACAGGGCAGGGAGGCCGGGCTAGGCAGGGATCGGGACTGAGCGGCAGATGTGGGACTGCGGAAGGAATGCGATTTCGCACACAGCTTACCTTTCGCTCAAGCCAGCTTCGAAGACCAGTGAGGCCGTAAGCAGAAACATGGGCAGCATAGTCACCCTGTGAAAACAGAAGCAGTCGCTACCCAGTATTTGCCATCAGCATAGGGTAATTGATAGGATCATACAGCAGGCAGCCCTTCGGCCCGTTGTGTCAATTCTGGTACCCAACAGCTTCGTATTGATTTCGTATAGTGGCAAAAAAGCCACAATTCTATTTTTTCATCTCGATACTAGGGATTGCAGGCAAGAGTATATCCATCCTGCCCCACCCAGGCACCGCAATAAGGCTCCAGAAACCCCAGCACCACTACAGCTAGCCCTACGGCTACAGAACCTGTGAACCTCTCACCCCGCCTCTTAAATCTGTATGGTGTACCTTAGAAACACATCTGCAACATGGGATAACGTTCCCAATGTGTGAACTTTCCATGCCCTCCAACGGTTAGAACAACTCAGCCAATCTCCTCCATTCCAGAAAAAGACAGAAAACCTGCACGGAACTCTCTTAGAGAGAAGGGGAAGGAGGGTTCCTCGAGATTAGGTGGGAGAGGAAGAGTGACTGGGTGAAATCTGCCGAGGAGGATTTGCAAGGTTTAAGGGCGAATAGAGGGGTGGGGTGGTCAGATAGAAGGTGCGGAGTGTTTGGTACAGTGCTTAAAACGATCTTTGCACTCTACCTCGTACATCAGATAAAACAAATTATCTACCACATGGAGTGCTCAAATCTCACCCGAGCAGGTATATTTATTTGGTTACTACTGCGCCTTCCCAACTTCTCTGCCCAGACCAACTTACTTTTCTCTCTCTCCTCAGTTCTAATGAAATGTACTTAATCGCAAATAGGTTCCCTTTCTCTGGTAAGTGAGGGGGGTGAAAAGGGGTGAGAAATCGTGAAAGGCAGAGGGTGCGTGGCATATTACAGGAAGATTGATACATCGATTTTCGTGGTGTCAGGTTGCATCTAATCAAACGGAATATAAGGTGCTGTTTTCCAAACTCAGCGTGGCCTCCTCACAACAGTTGAAGTGGTCATGGATGGGCATATCAGAATGGGAATGAGAAATGGAAGCAAACTCGGTTGCCAGTTTCCGACCCCGCTTGTTCTGGCGGACGGAACGTAGATGCTTGGCAAATCCGTCTCCCAATCTATTTCGAGTCTCGTTGATATACAATAGGTCACACCGGGACCACAGAATGTCAGTGAGGGGGGGGATGTGCCAGGTCTAGCAACTGCTCTGTGTGCCAGGAGGAAGATCGGTGGGCAGTGACGAATATACGATCCGTATGGAAAGGGACGGAAGGCGAGAGTAACTATAACTTGTTCAACCCTGCCGCATGTTAAAACGCCATCCCCTGCTCTCAAGTTCTCAGTCGCCGCCGCATATGCTCTCAGGGTGAGGCTTTTCATTCTAGTGGTCTTCCACTTCCATTCCCATTGAGGTATGTCCATCCCTGATCTCCACTCTGTCGTGATGAAGCTACACTTAGGATGGAGAAAGAGCGCCTGATGTTCTGATTGGCTCGCCTCCAACCCGATGACATGAACAGTGATCTTTGAAACTTCCAGTAATGCTCTCCAACACACGCAAACCTTTATATTTCCCATCTAGGTAGCATCTATGGAAACAAATACACTGGAGTTTTCCGACTGAAACCCTTCGGCAGGACTGGAAAACAGAAACCTGAGGAGTAGAATATAAAGTTGGGTGGAGGGGAGATAGAAACGCCGTGTGATAGGTGAATCCTGGAGAGGAGTGATGAAGTAAATAGATGGGAATTTGATTGGTGAAAGAGGATGGAGTCCATGGTAGAAAGAAGAATAAAAGTTGGGGGGAACACAAGAGGGAGGCGACGGGCGGACAAGCAAATGAAGTGAGAGAGGGGAAAGGCGATGGGAATTGGAGAAAAAGGGGAAAGGGCCTGGGCGCATTGCAGGAAGTTTTAGACAACGATGTTCTTGCCATCAGGTTGCAGGATATCCAAATGGAATATAAGGTGTTGTTCTTCAAACCTGAGTGCGGCCTCGTCACCACTGTGGAGGAGGCCATGCATGGACAAACCTGAATGGGAATGGGAATTGGAATTAAAGTCGGTGGCCACTGCAAGATCCCGCTGGTTCTGGCAGATGGATAGTAGATGCATGGCGAAGCGGTCTCCCAATCTGCGTCGAGTCTCATCGATATACAGCAGGCCACACCGGGAGCAACGGGCACAATAAGTGACCGCAACAGACTCACAGGGGAAGTGTCGGCTCACATGGAAGGACTGTTTAGGTAAGGATCTGTGGCACTTCATCTGCTTGCAAAGATTAGAAAGTCGCACACTGGGAGGTCCGTATGGAGAGCAGAACGTGGATAAGGAGAGAGGGAGAGGTGTGCTTGGTTGTGGAAGACGGAGGAACTGAGCGAAGGGGATGGTGCTCTACGCTGGTACTTGTTCTATACCTCGTCTGACACTGCTTCTTGTAAAACACCATCCCATTCTCTCAATTCCTCCACACCACGTTTTATGTCGATGCCTCAGCTTTTACTTTTTCTCCAGTCTTAGAGTAGTGTCTCGTCCCGAAACTACGACTGTACTTTTTTTTCATAGATGCTGCCAGGCCTGCTGAGTTCCTCCAGCAATTTTTGTGATTCTGATTCTATTTGTTAATATCTACTCCAGAGGACAGACCAGTACCCCTCCCTAGGTAATCTTCACTGCCCTCTCCGAGACTACAATACACAGACTGCCCACAATACACTCGGTACATCTGAAAAAACGTCGCGCACAAATCGAACAAACTTTTCCCTCTTCACTGAGCAAGCTCTTTGGGGAGAAAGCCCAGCACCATCAGTGCAGAGAGTTAGCGACTGTTCTCCCAGGCTGGGTTTCAGTCTCTGGTGTGGGGCCCTGCTCCACAAACTGGGCATCAGCACCCACAGATCACTTTCTATTTAATAAAGACATTGTCTTCAGCACAAAGGTAGATGTCCTTACAGCCATCCACATGATATTCCATTGCCACCTTCCCACACACTTACCCGGCCGCTGCATATTCCATTTCATCATCCCAAGCCCTGCTCTGCGCTCACACCTACACATGGTGAATGTCGTCAGAAACTTTGGTCCTTGGATCTGTGGCACTCCTCAGTTCATGGGTGACGTCGCTGTGTCCTGAACACCACTGACCGTGATTTCCCGCTCTTACAGACTGCCAACATGCTGGAGGTGCATTTAGACCCAGTGTTTCTTGTGTGATCAATAACCCAGACCCAGGCTTAACTTCAACAACATCTCCGGCACGGTGTTTTGTCAGATACTGAGTCTCTGCAGGTGGGTTGAAGATGATATGGCAGGGTAGAGAGCGAGGTGGATGCACATATTCCAGACGGAGACAGAGGGAATGGGACAGAACATGGCGAAATATGGACAGGGGCGGAGGGACGGATGGGGGAGAGAGATGAAATTGCTCAATAGAGTCTGCAGGAGTTGCGAGAGAGAGCAGCTGGAACAGAGATGGTGATGTAAGAGTGTGTGAATTAGAGAGAGAAAGCATAGTTGAAGAGGCAGCGAGGCAAGGGGAGGGAGAGAGACATATAGAAAGAGAGAGAGCGAGAGAGAAGGAGAAAGAGTGAGAGAGATGGAATTGAAAGAGAGAAGTGAGAGAAAATGAGAGAGAGCGAGAGAGAGAGAGAGAGAGAGAGAGAGAGAGAGAGAGAGAGAGAGAGAGAGAGAGAGAGAGAGTGGAAATTGGGGCGCGATAAGTACAGAATAACCCCTTGTTTCTAACATCCACTGACTACTGTTCCAATGCTGAGACACTAAGTACTACGGCTTAGCTCAGTGTTGTCTTGCTGTATTTGTTGTGTGTTTGCCCAGAGCCTCTATATACGGTGAGATGATACAGGCTGTTACTGTGCAGAACAGCCAGTGCAGGAGACGGAAAAAAAGAAACTCGTGATTTTAAGTACTTCGCCTGCAAATATTGAATCGGGATGCAACATTTTGAAAGGGATAGATAAGATAGAAGTAGGAAAGTTGTATCCATTGGTAGATGAGACTCGAACTCGGGGACATTGCCTCAAGATTCAGGGGAGAAGATTTAGCACGGACATGAGGAGAATCTGTGGAATTCTCTGCCCAGGGAAGCAGTTGAGGCATCTTCACTAACTATATTTAAGAAACAGTTAGATTTTTTTTTACATTGTAAGACAATTATGGGTTATGGGGAAGAGGCAGGTCGATGGAGCTGAGTTTACAGACAGATCGTCCATAAACTTTATGAATAGCGAGACAGGTTGGATGGGCCGGATGGCCTACTCCTGCTCCTATTTCTTATTTTTTTAATGTTCTTATGATCGTATGGAGATACCTTGTGCAAACAGATGTTCATTGATTAACTAGGACACCGCCGCAATGTCACAAACATGAGTGGATCCAGACAGCAGCTGACCTACTTTGCCTACGAGGAGGACAGTATGTGAGACACCCCACCGTTCTCCACAATGCTTCCAAATGAACCTCAGCCACTTATGCAAATGGATGAAGACATCTGTGTCGTTAGAATTCTAGTTTGATTGTCATCACATTTCGGACGTTACACAGAACTGCACCTATTCTGTTGTGCTACTGACCGTCATTGTCTATAATCCGAGCAGGGTGAGTCTGGAATACAACAGTAAAATCACGGGTCAAATCCACTGGCAGCACTTCTGGGCACCGACCTCAGGTTAAATCACTTCGTATAGCAACCCATACTGCCGAACTGTGCGCTCATGTAGAGTGACTGTAAGAGATGGTCCCAGCAGCTTATTCCGCCCCCTAAGACGGCAGTGCAGGTTACCCAGGCAATTCCCAGCGACACTCTCAGACTTCTGGGGTTTTGACAGTCTTCAAACCCGCTCGCTAATTCAACCGAAACAGAGGAATATAGGGATTCAGTTCAGAAGCAACCAAACCAATTACATCTTAAAATACCTTCCTGATGATTTGAAATTAAATGCTAGTTCACCTTTAAAGCTAAAGCAATGAATGCAAATAGTAGAAATTTTTTCGAAAAAATCTGCAGAGGGGAAGATGTAGTAGAGTTAGTTGAATTCAAAAATGAGTACAATGAGATGATACAACAGATGGATGAACATGAAATATATACAGTAGGTATTTAGGTGTTTACAACAAGCAAAATGGATCATATTCCGACAAATGAAAAATTCGTTCCGTATAATTTACTTCAGGCTTTCGAAAATCTGCTAAACAAAGTTCAATAGTAAACTTAAAACAAATGCAAAGAACGCTTTCGTGATATCCGTGTTAACGTCTTTCTTTTAGCAACATATTTCGTCCGAAATCATTCTCAAAAATTTACAAAGAACAGTAAGAACTGAAAAGGATCACATTCCAAAACACCCGTTATCTCTAACCATATCCCATACCCAGCTTCAACAGATTGGCCATTACATTAGCAGTGGAACCTTCATTTCAGAAGGAATAGAATATAAAAGCAAGGCGTAATTTTGAATGAAGCTTTATCGAGCGCTGGGGAAGCCGCTCATGCAGTACAGTGAGCCGTTTTGGTCCCACTATGAACGGATGTGCTATCATCAGACAAGGGCAGTGCAGCATCAATCGCAGAGGAAGGGAAAACATATCTTTGAAGGATTAAAATACTGGAAGAACTTAAAAGGCCAACCTTATTGGCAATATTTCCAAGAGCAGAAGAGTATCTTATAAAACCTCAGCAACATCTTGTTGTTTTTATATTATATTCCACTATGAAATGAATCACAACATTGCACTTTCCTTCTTTATGAAAAGCTCAATCTGTAAATCAACCTTCACGGAGTCTAGCAAGTCGTCTCTTCAGGCCCTCTGCTCCTCTCATGTTTGAATTGTCATTCTGCACGTTTGTTCCTTTTGCCAAAATGCATTTTCATTACTTTCTGAAAACTGTATTCCATCTGCTATTTTTTTCGACCATTCTGCCAATTTGAATAAGTCATTAGACCATGAAACCATTAGACAAAGGAGTAGAATTAATCCATTCAAACCAATGATCCCGTCTATCATTTTGTAATGGCTGATCCCAGATCGATTCAACCCCATACACCTGCCCTCTCACCATACACCCTGATGCTCAAATTTCCTTCCTCAATCGTATTGCTTCCTCGGCACTACCGACCCATCCAACTATCTTCAGAACATCTCTGAACGTTGCAAGAAAGCTATCAATTCCATTACCTCAATCATTGACAAGCAATATGAAGAGGTAGCATTCTAAATACAGGCCCCTGAGGAAGATTGCCAGTTACTGGCAGCCAACCAGATAATGCCTCCTTTATTCCACTTGCTGACTCCTGCTATTCTACTATCCCTCCAACCACGTCAGTATCTTTTCTGTAATGCCATGTGATTTTATCTTGTTATGAAGCATCATGAGTAGCACCATATCAACTGCCTTTCGAAAATCCAAGTATAGGACATCCACTGCCTTTCCTTTTCTCCATACTACTTGTTACGTCCTTAAGGAACTGTTTCAGATTTGTCAGGCTCGATGTCCGTTGACAGAAATCATGCTGTTTTTGACAGCTTTATCATTCTTCTCCAATTACCAGAAACGTCATTGTTATTACTGGACACCAAAATGGTCAAAGCTGCTGAGGTTAGTCTGTCAGTCTTAAAATGTTTTTCTTTATTTGCCTTCCTCGCTTCTTAAAGTGTGCAGTGACATTTGAAATTTTACTGTCCTCCGAACTCATATCAGAATCGAGTGATTCTTGAAAGATCATTAGAAATGCATCTGCTATCCCTTTGGCAACATCTTTAAGAGCTCCGTGTTGTACAATGTATGCCTTTTCATTTCCCTGGCACTTTTTCGTTTGTAATAGCAAAGGCTCTCACTCGTTCTCCCTGGCACACACGGTCCTTAGCCACAGTGGTAATGTCTTCCACAGTGAGGTCTAATGCAAAGTTCTCAATCGGCTCATATGCCATTTCTTTTCCCCCTATTACTACTTCACCAGCATCACTTCCAGTGGTCTATTTTCAGCTCTCACCTCCCGTTTACTCTTTACGTAACTGAAAAACAGACTTTTAGCATCCTACTTCATGTCATTGGCTAGTTTGCCCACATATTTAATTTTTTCGATTATTTTGAGTTTCCTGGCCACTTTTTTGGATTTAAAAAAAAACACAATAACTTATTAAACATGATGCGACCCTTCCTACAGTCAACACTTCAGTCCGAGAACCAAGTACCTCTGCTATAAAAGTCGACTGTGCAATATTGCTAGTTTCTAAAGTAAAATTTTCCCGTAGAATGCTGCAAACAATCTTTGTTTTTCGTATTTTTTTGATTGTGCAATTTGAGCCTGCGAAGGGAGAGTTATACTTTTTTTAACACACAACGTCCATATTGTCTAAGTCAGTGTTAACAGTAATAAATACAAGGTGTTGCTCTTTCTAGCCGACGCACAGATTTCTACTTCTCCCTTCTGCAAAACTCCTTCCACATATCGCATTGGTTCGCTGCCCTGCTTTGGATCTTTTAATCCCTAATTCCTGACGAGACATCAGTCAGGTACACTACCACGCCTCATTCCTCCTCATGTCTTACCCACTCTAAACTCCGCTCTCTCTGCGCCTATCCCAAACTTACCAACAAACCCCCAGACAAAGGTTGTGCTGTTGTAATGTTTGGGACTGAATTTGTAGAGTCCAACACCTCCTTATCCCCACCTCATGAAGAAAGCCCAGCTCCGCAGTGTCGCAAAACTGTCTCCGACACTGTTACTGACTTCATCAGTTCTGCAGAACTCACATCCACTGTCACCAAATTCACAGATCCTTCGCCCAGATCTGTTTATTTTGACCCAATACCCAAGATCCACAATCCCGACTGTTCCGGATAGGTCCATTTGCTGCCTGTTCCTGACCCACTGTACTCCAATGCTCGTACGTCAAACCGATTCTGTCTTCCCAGATTCAGTCTCTTCCCAGCTACATCGGTGAAGCTTATCATGCTTGTGAACTCTTCTCTAATGTTCAATTTCCTGACCACGATTGCCTCATTTTCAGCGTGAATGACCACTCTCAATACGCCTCTACCCTGATCCGCCATCACTTTCCTCTGTCTGGCAGAATTCATCCTCACCCTCAATATTTTTCTTTCGGCTCCTTCTACTTTATCCATCACGAAGGCTGTCTATGGGCTTATTAGAGATATACCGGCTGCAACAGTTACCTGGTCCATATCTCTTCCCTCGCAGTTTCCTGTAAAAATACCATCCCTTTTCTCCTTTCCTTCATCTCATCCGGATCTGCTCCAAGAATGGGGCCTCGATTCCAGATCAGAGCTACCTTCTCTCTGCGGCCCTAAATACAGATTTCACTCATTTCCACAGTCGCTGCCTGATCTTCTGAGCTCTTCCTGCATTTTAATCCTTCAAAATTAATTAATTAAATATAATTCCCCTCCTGTACAAATGATACCGCACTCACCTTCTAGCACATCCCTTCTTAGTGAGACGAAAACGGGTCACAGTACGCCAAAAGCAGCCTGCCCAGAGTTTTCTGAAGTTTCATTCATTCTTGCTTTTATATTCTATTCCTCTTGAAATGAATGCTAATATCGCATTGGCATTTCGCAGCAGCGACTCAGCCGGCCAATAAACGTTTAAGGAATTCTAAAATATTCCGTGCTTTTATTTAATCATACAGGAGAAGACACTGCATTCAATTCCCTAACTCTTTGCCCATTCTCCCAATCTGTCTAAATCATTGTGGAGCCTGTCTGCTTTTTCAAAACTATCTTCCCCTCTACCTATCTTCGCATCATCTGAAGGTTTTGCCACAAAGCTATCTATTCCACTTCCGCAGAATGCTAGAACATAGAATATAGAACGTAGAACAACACAGCACATTACAGGCCATTCGGCCCACAATGCTGAGCCGACCCTTAAACCCTGCCTCCAATGTAACCCTCCACCTTAAATTCCTCCATATGTCTGTCTAGTAGTCTCTTAACGTTCACTAGTGTATCTGACTCAACCACTGACTCAGGCTGTGCATTCCACACAACAACCACTCTCTGAGTGAAACATCTTCCTCTAATATCCTCGTTGAACTTTCCTCCCCTTACCTTAAAACCATGTCCTCTTGTATTTTGCAGTAGTACCCTGGGGAAGAGGCGCTGGCTGTCCACTCTATCTATTCCTCTTAATATCGTGTATACCTCTATCATGTCTCCTCTCATCCTCCTTCTCTCAAGAGATTAAAGCCCTAGCTCCCTTAATCTCTGATCATAATGCATACTCTCTAAACCAGGCAGCATCCTGGTAAATCTCCTCTGTACTCTTTCCAATGCTTCCACATCCTTCCTACAGTGAGGCGATCAGAAATGGACACAGTACAGCAAGTGTGGCGTAACCAGAATTTTATAGAGTGCATCATTCCCCAGCGACTCTTAAACTCTATTCCTCGATTTATGAAAGCTAATACTTCATAAGCTTTTGTAACGACACTATCTACCTGTGAGGCAACTTTCGGGTATCTGAGGACTTGTACCACCGTATCCCTCTGCTCATCCACATTCCCAAGCACCCTGCCATTTACTTTGTACTCTGTCTTGGAGTTTGTCCTTCCAAAGTGTACCACCTCATACTTCACCGGTCTGAACTCCATATGCCACTTTGCAGCCCAATTCTGCATCCTATCAATGTCTCTCTGCAATCTTCGACAACTCTCAACGCGATCTACAACACCAGCAACCTTTGTGTCGTCTGCAAACTTGCCAACCCATCCTTCTACACCCACTTCCAGGTCGTTAATAAAAATTCCAGAACCGATCCTTGTGGGTCACCACTAGTCACAACCCTCCAATCTGAATGTACTCCCTCCACCACGACCCTCTGCCTTCTGCAGGCAAGCCAATTCTGAATCCATCTGGCCAAACTTCCCTGGATCCCATGCCTTCAGACTTTCTGAATAAGCCTACCATGTGGTACCTTGTCAAATGCCTTACTAAAATCCAAGTAGATCAGATCCACTGCACTTCGCTTATCTATATGCCTGGTCACCTCCTCAAAGAACTCTATCAGGCTTCTTAGGCACGATCTGCCCTTCACAAAACCATGTGGACTGTCCCTGATCAGTCCACGATTCTCTAAATGCCCATAAATTCTATTTCTAATTTTTTTTTCCAACAGCTTTCCCACACAGGCGTAAGGCACAATGGTCTATAATTACCCGGACTATGCCTACCACCTTTTTCTGAACAAGTGGACAACATTCGCCTCCCTCCAATCCTCCGGTACCATTCCCGTGGACAACGAGGACATAAAGATTCTAGCCAGAGGCTCAGCATTCTCTTCCCTCACCTCGTGGAGAAGCGTGCGGAATATTCCATCAGGCCTCGGGGACTGATCCGTCCTAATGTATTTTAACAACTCCAACCCCTCTTCTGCCATAATATCAACATGCTCCAGAACATCAACGTCACTCATATTGTCCTCACCGTCATCAAGTTCCCTCTCATTGGTGAATACCGAAGAGAAGTATTCATTGAGGACCTCGCTCACTTCCAGAGCCTCCAGGCACATCTTCCCACCTTTATCTCTAATCAGTCCTACCTTCACTCCTGTCAACCTTTTCTTCTTCACATAATTGAAGTTTACCTTGTGGTTTTTCTTTACGAAACTCGCTGAGTCCTTCTGATGCCCCTTTCTTGCTCTCCTCAGCCCCTTCTTAAGTTCCTTTCTTGCTACCCTATTTCCTGAATAGACTCATCTGATCCTTGCTTCCTAAACCTCACGTATGCTGCCTTCTTCCATCTGACTAGATTCTCCACCTCACTTGTCACCCATGGCTCCTTCACACTACCAATCTTTATCTTCCTCACCGGGGCAAATTTATCCCTAACATCCTGCAAGAGATCCATAAAAATCAACCACATGTCCATAGTACATTTCCCTGCAAAAACGTCTTCCCAATTCACACCCGCAATTTCTAGACTTATAGCCTCATAATTTGCCCTTCCCAAATTAAAAATCTTCCTGTCCTCTCTGATTCTATCCTTTTCCATGATAATGCTAAAGGCCAGGGAGCGGTGGTCACTGTCCCCCAGATGTTCACACACAGAGATTTGTGACCTGACCCGTTTCGTTACCTAATACTAGATCTACTATGGCATTACCCCTAGTAGGAATGTCCACATACTGTGACAGAAATCCGTCCAGGACGCACTTAACAATCTCTGCCCCATCTAAACCACATGAACTAATCAGTTGCCAATCAATATTAGGTAAGTTACAGTCACACATGGTAGCAACCCTGTTATTTTTGCACTTTTCCAAAATCTGGCTCCCAATCTGCTCCTCTGTATCTCTGCTGCTACCAGGGGGATCTATAGAATACTCTCAATAGAGTAACTGCTACCTTCCTGTTCCTGACTTCTACCGATACTGACAGAGAAGATGATCCTGCTACATTACCCACCCTTTCCTTAGCTGTAATAGTATCCCTGACCAGTAATGCCCACCCCTCCTTTCCATTTCCCCTTCTCTATCCCTTTTAAAGCATTGAAATCCAGGAATATTGAGAATCCATTCCTGCCCTGGTGCCGGTCAAGTCTCTGTAATGACCACCACATTATAATTCCATGTATGCATCCAAGCTCTCTGTTGATCACCTTTGTTCCTGATGCTTCTTGCATTGAAGCACACACACTGTAGCCCTTCTACCTTACTACCTTTACACCCTTTATTCTGTTTCCCTTTCCTCAAAGCCTCTTCATAAGCTAGATCTGGCTTTACTCCAAGCACTATACTTGCAGCTCTCCCATGACATTTATCCTCCTCCACCTCACTATCTGCTCTAACACTCTGTATCCCTTCTCCCTGCAAATCTATTTTAAACCCCACGGAGCTGCAGTAACACAACTTCCCGCAAGATGGTAGTCCGCTTCCAGTTCAGTTCAAAGTAGTTAAGAAAGCTTATGGAGTATTAGGTTTCATAAGTCGAGGGTTAGAGTTTAAGAGTCGCGATGTAATGATGCAGCTATATAAAATTCTGGTTAGGCCACACTTGGAGTACTGTGTCCAGTTCTGGTCGCCACAATATAGGAAGGATGTGGATGCATTGGAAAGGGTACAGAGGAGATTTACCAGGATGCTGCCTGGTTTAGAGAGTATGCATTATGATCAGAGATTAGGGGAGACTGGGCTTTACTCTTTGGAGAGATGGAGGATGAGAGGAGACATGCTAGAGGTATACAAGATATTAAGAGGAATAGATATAGTGGACAACCAGCTCCTCGTCCCCAGGGTACCACTGCTCGGTACAAGAGAACATGGCTTTAAGGTAAAGGGAGGGAAGTTCAAAGAGGATATGAGAGGATGACTTTTTACTCAGAGAGTGGTTGGTGTGTGCAATGCACTGCCTGAGTCAGTGGTGGAGGCGGGTTCAGTAGTGAAATTTAGGAGACTACTAGACAGGTATATGGAGGAATTTAAGGTGGGGGGTTATATGGGAGGCAGGGTTTAAGGGTCGGCACAACATTGTAGGCCGAATTTCCTGTACTGTGTTGTATTGTTCTATGTTTTATGAACTATTGGAACTAATCAGGTGCCAATCAATATTAGGGAAGTTAAAGTCACCCGTGATAACAACCCTGCTATTTTTGCACCTTTCCAAAATCCCAATCTGCTCGTCCGTATCTTTGCTGCTCCCAGGGGGCCCATTGGATACTCCCAGTAGAGTAACTGCTCCCTTCCTGTTCCTGACTTCTATCGATACTGACAGAAAAGAGGATCCTGCTACATTACCCACCCTCTCTGTAGCTGTAATAGTATCCCTGACCTGTAATTCCACCCTTCATCCCTCCCCCCCCCATCCCTTTTAAAGCACTGAAATCCAGCAATATTGAGAATCCTTTCCTGCCCTGGTGCCAGCCAATTCTCCGTAATGGCCACTACATCATAATTCCATATATGTATCCAAGCTCTCAGTTCATCACCTTTGTTCCTGATGCTTCTTTCATTGAAGTACAGGCACTTTAGCCCTTCTACTTTACTACCTTTACACCCTTTACTCTGCTTCTTTCTTTAAAGCCTCTTTATATGTCAGATCTGGCTTTATTCCATGCACTATACTTGCAGATCTCACATGACCTTTATCCTCCTCCACCTCACTATCTGCTCTAAAATTCTGGTTCCACTCCCCCTGCATATCTAGTTTAAACCCCTCGGAGAAGCACTAGCAATCCTTCCCCCAAGGAAGTTAGTCCCCCTCCAGTTCAGCCGCAACCCGTCCATCGGAGCAGGTCTCACATTCCCTGGAACAAAGCCCAATTGTCCAGAAACATGAAGCCCTCCCTCCTGCACCAACTCCTTAGCCACGTATTTAGCTGCATTATCTTCCTATTTTTGGCCTTACTAACATGTAGCTTGTCCTGTCCTTCAACTTTGAACCTGACTCCCTAAATCTTCTTTGTAGGACCTCCTCCTTCTTCCTATCCACGTCATTGGTCCCTACATATACCACGTCATCCAGCTGCTCACCCTCCCTCTTGACAATACTGAGAACTCGATCCGAGATATCGTGGGCCCTGGCACCTGGGAGGCAACAGACCATCCGGGATTCTTGATCTCTTCCACAGAACCTTTCATCTGTCCCCCTAACTATCGAATCCCCAATCACTACTGCTCTCCTCTTTTCCCTCCTTCTCTTCTGAGCCAAGGGTCCAGTCTCGGTGCCAGAGATGCAACCACTGCAACTTGTCCCTGGTAGGTCGTCCCGACCAACAGTATCCAAAACGTTCTTACGTATAACTTATGCGATCCCAACGCAGACCGCTGTGGAATACCACTAGTCACCAACAGCCTACCAGAAAAGGCTCTCTTTATTTTCACTCTTTCCTACCTGCTAAACAGTCATTGCTTTTTCAATGCTAGCATCTATCATGTAATACGTTTTTAGCAGCCTCATGTCTGATGCCTTATCAGAGGTCTTCTAAGAATCCAAGAACAGAACAGCTACTGATTCTACATAATCTATTCTGCTTGATAATCTCTGAAGGAATTCCAAAAGCTTTGTCAAGCAAAACCTTCCCCTGAGGAAAACTTGCTGACACTTGTCAGAAAATATGTTGACTGTAATATTCGATTTAAACATCTTCCTAGACACTGAAATCAGCCTAATTGTCCTGTCCTTTCTTCTGGCTCTCTCCCTTCCTGACAGTTTGAGCGACGTTTGCAATTTTCCATTTTTCCGGATCCATGCCAGAATCAATTGACACTTGAAAGATCACTATTGTTGCTTCCACAATCACGTGCTCCACGTATTAGGACCCTGGTGGGGCATAATATCTTGTCCAGGAGACTTTTAAAACTTCAGGCCTCGATATCCAAAGGACCTTCTCTCTTCCAATGGCAACTTCACACGCATTGTCCTTGACACTCTCGAATTTCTGACATATTTCTTGTTCATTTATTCTGTATTTTTGATACTTTTGTATTCACCAGGTGGCCCTGTAATGCCACAAGAGGTCCCTCTGTTTCTGGGATGAGGTCTCCCGATGTGAGCCAGGCTTTGGAAGCTTCGTTGTAGACATCTAGTCTGCTCAGATGACGGACTAGTGTTCCAGGGAGGGTCATGTTCCCCCATTTGTTAACTTCTTCTCCTGTAGTGACTATGTCATAAGCTTTCTGAATTGTTCTTTCCTTTAGGTGTAATGGCGTGTACTTCTTGACAGAATGTATATGTTCACATGAGGTTTGAATTCCATTTTTTTGATGAAACTCTATTATTAGAAGTGTTATCTGACTGTTTAGTATTTAACACCCTGCAAGAGGTTCCACTGCTAATGTAATGGTTTTTCTGTAGCAGGTGAATTTGGATTATGGTTAGCGATAACGGGTGTTTTCGAAAGTGAACTGGATCTTTTGTTAGGGTAATCGTGATTAGATGGAGCAAGGGTTCACCGTTGGTCAATATGTCACTTGGAAGAGTTAAGTTTAATTATAATTGGCCCTTTTGTTTTTTTTTCTATCCTTATATTCTTTTCTAATGCTTTAGTTAAGATTCATAAATATAATTCCTTTTATCTTATGCCGCGTGCTGTCTATTATTTCTTGGCACTGACTTTATAACAGGGCAGCAAAGTACACAGCATCCACACTGAACGGGGATTGCGGTGGGAGAGCTCTCTGAGTATCACGGGTTCGGCAAGACCGGAGTGTATATTAATCTAGACTTACGCAGCCAGGGAAACCTGTTATTATCCTTCCCCTTTTGTCCTCTGTAATGTTAAACTAAATGTGCTGGAGTGTACATTTTTCTTTCAAAAAGTTTCTCCTTTGAGGTCTTATTTTTCTTTGTAAGTTTTCCAGATTGATATCGAGCCGAAATTTGTTGTCAAACGAAGATGTTATTTCGAATATACCGGAAGTGTTTATTGCACTTGTTTTATGTTTACTATTGAGCTTTGTTTGCCAGATTTTCTTCAGCCTGAAGTAAATTCTGTGGAAAGTTTTGACTCTGTAGCAGTCGGATTTTTGTTTTGCTTTGACACCTAGATACCTATATATTTCATTGTCATCTATCTGTTGTATGGTATCATGCTAATCGGTTTTAAATTCGACTAACTCTGTTACTTCTTTCTCACTGTTTAATGTTCTGTACTTACCTTGTCCAAAGTAGCATAGAAACATAGAAAACCTACAGCACAATACAGGCCCTGCAGCCAACAATGTTGTGCCGAATAAGTCCCTACCTGAGAAATTACTAGGCTCACCTATAGCCCTCTATTTTCCGAAGATCCATGAACCTACCTAAATATCTTAATAGACCCTACCGTATCCGTATCCACCACCATTGCCGGCAGCGCATTGCACGCACTCACGCATATGTTCCTAATTTTCGAAAAGGGATCTACTATTGTATTAATTGCTTTAGCTTTATTGGTGATGTAGCATTTAATTTCAAATCGTCCAGGAAAGTGTGTTAAGGTAAGATCGCTTGGTTGTTTCTGATCTGAAGCCCTATGCTTCTCCGATTCAGTCAATTGCAGAGCGTGTTCACAGACAGTCCAAACCCTAATCGGCATTGAGTGTCGCCCGGAAAAATGCTTTGGTTTAATTTGAAACGGATGGGGAACCTGCGCCACCGTCTCTTGTGCTGTCGAACATGCCGGGGTCATTCTTCACCGTGAGTCGACATGAGCGCATAGTTTCGCAGTCGGCATTGCTGCACGGAGGGTTTTTATCTGAGGTCGTTTCCTCAACTCCTGCCACTGGATCCGACCTGTGGATGGACAGTTCTACCCTGGACTCTACTCCAATAACAGACACTGAGCGTCATTACCTGGACAACAGAACAGGTGCAGCGGAAAAGCAATGACGACCAACCTGGGACTCTAACGATGTTGATGCCTTCTCTCATTTGCTTAAGTGATTCATGTTAATTTGGAAGCTTTGTGGAAAACTGTGAGGGGTCTCACATACTGTCCTCACAGTAGGCAAAGTAGGTGGCGGGTTCAGCTGCTGTCTGGATCCGCTCATGTTTGTGATATTGATGTGGTGTCCTAGTTAATTAATGAGCTTCGTTTTGCACAATGTCGCTCCATTCGATGATGCAATATTGTGGTTGGAATACTTAAAATCACGAGATGTTTTTTCTTCTCCTGCATTGGCTGTTCTGGATAGCAAGAACACGTGTCATCCCTCCATATATTGAGGCTTTGGACAAGCGCACACCCAATACAGCAAGTCGACACTGAGGTAAGCTGTAGCACTTAGCGTCTGGCAGTAGACAAGTGATTATGCTGTTCGTATCATGTTTTTTCTCTCTCTCTCTCTCTCACCCAGTCTCCCTCCCCCTTTCTCTCTATGTCTCTCTGTCCTCTCTTTCTCTCACTTACTCACACCGTCTCCTACCTCTCTATCTCTGTTCCGGCTCCTTTCTCACCTACTTCCTCCAGTATCCGTCTTACAATTTCATCTCTCTTTCTTTCTGTCTCGCTCCGCCATTCATCCCTCCGTCTCTGTCCCATTATGCAATATTCCGCACCCCAGCCGTCCGTTTCTACTAGAATATATGTATCCACCTGGAACTTCACCCTCCAATATCATCTTCATCCCATCCAAAGAGACTCTGTATCAGACAAATCAGCATGCCGGAGATGTTTGTGAGGTTGAACCTGCAGCACGGTTAATAATTACACCAGGATCACTGGGTCTACATGCATCTCTATCATGTGTGCAGTTTATGGGAAGGGGTAAATCACGGTCAGTGGTGCTCAGGTCACAGCGACGTCAGCCCTTGAACTGAGGGGTGTCACAGGTTCTATTACCAAGGTTTCTGACCACACTCACCAGAGTGACGGTATGAGCGAAGGGCAGGGCATGGGATGATGAAAGGGGATACGGAGCGGCTGACTGAGTGTGTGGGAAGGTGGCAATGGAAAACCCTATGGATTATTATATGGGTGTCTACTTTCGTACAGAAGACAGAGTCATTATTAAATGAAAAGAGATATGTTGGTGGTGATGCCCAGTTTGAGGAACTGTTGCACCATACGCAGAGATGAAAGATAATCCTAGGGGAACAGACGCTGGCCCAGTCTATGGCTGGTACTTTCCTCCAGCAGGTTGACAACACAAGCGTCCAATTTTGCGCGGTTTTTTTTTTTGCTAATGTATCCGCTGTATTCTGGACAGCTTTGGTGAAGATTCCCGAGGGAGGAAAACGGGTCTCTCTTTTGTTGGTAATCAGAATCAAAATCACAAAAAAATGCTTGAGGATCTCAGCAGGCCAAACAGCATCTATGAAAAAAGAAGTACAGTCTGAGTTTCGGGCTGAAACACTTCAGCAGGACTGGAGAAAAATAACAGCTGAGGAGTAGATTTAAAAGGTGCCGGGTGAGAGAGTGAAACACCAGGTGTTAGGTGAAACCCGTAGGGGGTGGGGATGAAGTAAATAGCTTGGAAGGTGAAAGAGAAAGAGGACCATATCAGACAGAAAAAATAGAGAGGAGCACCAGACGAAGGCGATGGGCGGTCAAGGAGATATGTTGAGAGAGGAAAAAGGAGATGGGTCATAGAAAGGAGAGCATGACGACGGCGGATTGGAAGGCAATACTGGAAGTTTGAAAAATCGATGTTGAGTTCATCAGGGTGGAGGCCACCCAAAAAGAATATAAGATGCTGTTCCTACATCCTAAATGTGCCCTCATCACGACAGAGGTGGAGGCCATGAATGGACTCCGCAATGGGAATGTGAAGTGCAATTAAAATGGATGACCACTCGAATTAAAAGGCTCATTCTGAGAGTATATGCAGCAGTGAGGGAGATATCCAGAGAAGGGGATGGCGCTTTTGCATGCAGCAGGGCTGAACGAGGTATAGCTCCTCTCGCCCTCCCCAGCCCCGCTCCTATCCATACGGATCAGGCAGATAGACCGACAGATTGGTAAATCAATAGATCGATAGGTCAGTGGATAGGCAGATAGACACACACCAATGGGCAAAGTCTCAGCAGCATGGAGTCAGCGAGGATGTTATCCCTGTCTCAGATGTTTTGGATCAGGGACCTGCTCCATCATCCGGGGATGACATTGGCAATCAATCTCAGAATGAAGTGTATCACCATTGACATATTCGGTGCAATTCCTTGTTCTGTTCCTGAGCACAGCACAGCCTGAGACTGAAAAATTGTAAATTGCAGTAAATGAATACTTAGGGCAGACATGTGCTGTCGGGGAAGGAAGGGGAGCGACATTAGATGAAGTACATTTCATTAGAACTGAGGAAGGAGAGAAACTCAAGTTGGTCTGGGCCGCAGAGAAGGTGGGAAGGCACTTCAAACGAAACATCTCTGCTCGTTTGAGGTTTGACTGAATTGGTTTATATCATGTACGATATACTTTTACACTCCGCACGAAACACTCTACTTCTCTCTGACCAGCCCTACCCTCAACCTGCTATTACACCTTTCTTACCGTGTTCGTCCACTTCCAGCCAATCACTCTTTCTCTCCCGCCTATTCTCTCGCACTCCCTCCTTCCACACCTCTCTAACGGAAACATGACAGGCTTTCTGTCTTTCCCCGGCATGGAGGAGGCTACCTGAGGTGTTCTAACCGATGGAGGACAAGGATGGTTCACACAGTGGGAACGTTATCCCATGTAGCAGAGGTATCAATAGCACACGATATAAATTTAAGAGGCGCGGAGAGAGGCTCACCAGGATTGTAAAGTGACCGGAATCAACTAGGACTCGTTCTGCTGGTGGCGAGGATGCTAGCCAGAATGCGCTGCGGCGGAGTGGGAAGGATAGTGCTTGGATAGAGATACTCCGGCACTCCATCCCCAGTATCGAGGTTTAACCAATTAAAATTGTGGCATTGTAGCCGATGTACAAAATCTTTCTCAATACAATGATGTTGGGCAGTAGAATTGGCTCGGCGGGCCGATGGGCTGTTTGCTGTATAACACTGTGAATGGCCTTATGCCAATGGCAAATGATGGATAGTGACTGTTTCTGTTTCCCACAGGATAACCATGCTGCCTTTGTTTCTGCTTGTCGTCTCGCTGGTCAGCGTGGAAGGCTTGAGCGAGGGGTAAGACATGAGCAAAATTCCTTTCCTTCTGCAGTTGCACATCTGCCGCTGTGTCCGAATCCTTTGTATCCCTGCCCAGTGCTGCCTCCGTGCCCTGCCCAGCCTCCGACCAGGCGCTGCCTACCTTGCCTCCCTCCTTCTTCAGTTTTTCTGGACGAACCTCCCTGGGTAGTGGGATTAAACATTTGTAACGAGCCACATATGTAACGGTAGACACTCGGCAATATACAATATGAGAGCTACGAACCAAGCTCCTTTCACAAAATACATTTGTGCTCCTCTCCAACACGGCGTCCTCCTGCAAACCAGCCTCCCACCAGATAGCATCCTGCATGTTTAACGCACGGCTCTCTTAACGTCGTACCTTGTTACACTGTCGGGTTTGATCTGAGAGCCCTTCTCTTCTGATGGTACACATCAGAGAATCCACAGTTTTGTGGAATGTGTTGGATGCTTGTTTGCATTGTCTATTGAGTTTCTGATTCTCTCATTATGTTTTTGCTTCTAGTCATTGCTTGGGATATGATGTCCTCTGCACCACTGCGGATTATGAGGTAACGTGATCGCTGACTATGACTTTTCGCTTCCTCCTTCCCCCGGACGTCCCGTCTCTCCTTCAACCACATCCTTTCCGCCACGTACAGATTCCCGTCCACGTCATCCTTCCTCAGGTCGTAGGGACGAATTGTCTCCGCTCCTCCGTCATTGGTTCTGAACCCTGGAGCAGATTATCCCTCAGCACCAGGGAGTCAGACGTAGCTGGAGAATGGCAGCCAGCTAACTTCCCACCCTGGCCCCCCGCCCCCTGGGAGGGAAGGCTGAAGGGTAAATTAAAGACGATATGTACGATGCGCCATTTGAAGAGATGACAAAGGAGCTTTACAAGGATGTTTACTGAATTAGTGGGCCCGTGCTCTGGTAAGAACCTGCGCACACTCGGAATGTTTTCTTTGCAGCGGCGGTAGCTGAGGCGATGTCAGTAAAGGTTTAAAGTTTTGAGAAGGAACGCTGGCATGTGTTTTACTTGAGAGGCGGTAATAGCAAAGAAGTATGTAGGAGGCCGTCAATTGCGATGTTTTTTGTTTGTACGTGGAAGGACTTCAAAAACAACATGTTAAGAACACAAAACTTCTGTGTGCTTGTCAGCACAATAGGGAAGGGCAACAAGTGTAGGGAAAGTTCATTTTCAAAAGTTATTGATGCCTTGATAAAGAAAAAGAAAAGGATGTACGTCACAGGTATGGCCAGGTAGGAACCAGTGAGGTGATTATGGAGCATAGGAATTACAAGAAAACATTTGAGAAAGGATTCAGGAGGGCTAAACGTAGGCAGAACGAGCAGACAAGGTGAATCCTAAGCGATTATACAGAAATGTTAAGAACAAAGAGATTGCCAAGGACCAAAATTTTACCCTGGAAGATTAGAATCCATGTGTGGACCCAAGACAGATGGGGGAGATCTTAAATACCTCTTTATGCATTTATTTTTTCCTAAAGCTGTGTACACGGTTTCTATGGAAGTGAGGTAAAGCTGCAGAAATATCATGAATTCTGTACAGATTACATATGAAGAGGTGTTTTCTAACCTGAGGCATACCAGTGTGGATAAATACCCAGGACCTAACAATGTGCTCCCTCGGACGCCACAGGCAGACAGCTCAGAAATTGCTTGGTCCTGAACAGAAACATTTAAAACATCCTTTGCAAATGGAGAGATATCAGAGGATGGGAGGATAGCCAATGTTATTCCGCTGTTTTTCAGGCTTTTAACATAAACCCCGAAATTATAGGCCGGAATTTCTGACATTACTTGATGAAATGTTACTGGAAATTATTACAAGAGTCCTGATGTAAAAGCATTTGGATAGTCGTTGACTAATTAAGTACCGTCGGCATGGGCTCGTGCCTGGTACATTATTTCTAACGAGGTTATAGAGTTTTTCGAGGAAGTTGCCAGGGAAATGGATGAAGACAAGGCATTATAGGAGAAGCTCTGTGGGAGAAACCAGTAGTGGCAGAAGACGGTTGTCTCTCAGACTGGGGTCTGGGAGTATCGATGTGTTGTAGACTGTGCTGTGTTCTTTGTTGTTTTCATCCATATATATCAACGCGACTGATGATAATGTGGTTAACTGGATCAGCAAAATACCGATGACACCATGTCGGGGGATACAGTGGACAGCGAGAAAGACTGTCTTGGCTTCCAGTGGGACATACACCTGCTGGCAAAATGGTCTAAATATGTCAGGAAGAACTTAATGCAGAGAAGTGCGAGGCTTTACACTTTGACAGGACTAAACACAATACGTCTTAAACGGCGAACGTCAGAACACTGAAGGAATACGGTGAATAATTCGCTGAAAGTGTCGCCATGTGTAGATGGGGTCGTGGTGGAACCGATCAGCACATTGACCTTCATTAATTAACGTATTGAGTACAGGAGATGAGATGTTGTGCGAAATAGACTGAGAAACAACTTCTACCAGAGCTGTGACCTCCATCACACCATTCCCACAGAACAATGATTGAAACTGTGAGCACACACATGCAGACACAAGGACTCAAATACTTGCACATTGTGCATTACTATGATATTCTGGTGCTGCTGCGACTTATTTTTTGCTACTTACCTATTTAATACTTTTTTTATTACTGTCTTGTTTTTACCTACCACTTTATTTAATTGCCTCAGAGGAAGCTAAACAGAGTTTCTTTGTACCTCTGTATAATGGCAATAAAGATCATTCAGAGGTGTTTCAGACGTTGGTAAATCCTAACTTAGAGTATAGGCTGTAATTGTGTTCACCTACATACAGGAAAGGTGTAAATACGATTGAAAGAGTACAGTGAAAATTTACAAAGATATTGCACTATAAGGAAATATTGAAAAGGTTTGGTCAGTACTTCTTAGAAGATAGAAGATTGAGAGTGGTGTTGAAAGATGTTTACAACATTACGAGTGATGTTCATTGGAGCAATACAACCAGGCTTTTCCCACTGGGGTTGCGTGGGACTGCAACCAGTATCCTGGGTCGAGTGTGAAAGTTGAAAAGTTTAAAAGGAACATGAGGGGAAACCTCTTCACTCAGAGGATCGTGAGAGTGCGGAATGAGCGACCAGCACAAGTGAGGCATGAAAACTCAATCTGAACGTTTAAAAGAAGTATGGATTGTTACATGGATGATAGGGGTATGGAAGTCTTTGGTCTCGGTGCAGGTCGATTGGAGTAGCAGTTTAAATGGTCATTGCATGGATTAGATGTGCTGAAGTGCTTGTGATGTATTTCTCTAAGTCTTCATGAGATTGTACGGACAAGGTTTTTCACCCCGAGTGCGCTGAATGCTTGGAGTGTGCGACCTGTGTTGTTAGACCATAAGGCCATAAAATATAGGAGCCGAAGTAGGCCATTCCATCGAAACTGTTCTGGCATTCAAACATGGGCTGATCCAATTCTTCCAGTCATCCCCACTCCCGTACTTTCACCCTATACTCTTCGATGCGCTGGCTAATCAAGAACCTATCTATCTGTGCCCTAAATACACCCAATACCTTTGCCTCCACAGCTGCGTCTGGCAACAAATTCCACAGATATACTACCATTGGCTCAAGTAGTTTCTCCACATTATATTTCAAAAACTACGTTCTACAATTCTGAAGTCGTGCCAAACTTTCCAAGAATCCACTATCGAGGGAAATAACTTTGCCATATCTACTCTGTTCTGGCCTTTTAACATTCTAAATATTTCTACGAGATCCCCCTTCATACTCCTGAACTCCAGGGAATACAGCCCAAGAGCTGTCGGACCTGTCTCACATGTTAACCCTTTCATCCCTTTCATGTTGGTGGAGACAGATACATTAGAGATTTTTCTGAGTCGTTCAGATAGGCACATGAAGGAAAATGGTAGGGTCTGGACAATGTGAAGAGAGAGGGAATTACTTTGATTTGCCAGTCGATTACCAATTTAATTGACCCTGCACAGTACTGTAGGCCGAAATGCCTGTTCCTTTACTTCTCTATGTTCTCCGTTCTATGTTCAATCTGACACAGGTACATTGTTACATACAGTAAATCCATCAATTTCATTTGCGCCCAAAACATTCTGAGGATGTGCTACGGTAGTTCGCAAGAATCGGCACGCTTCGGGTGCCAACATATCTTGCCCACAAATGACTATCCGTGACAATGCGTCCTTGTATGATGGGAGGGCACGAGAGTACCCGGAGGAAACCCACGAGATCACGGGGAGAACGGATAATTCTTTACAGCCGAGAATGATGATGTGGATGGCGGGGAATTGAACACATTTGCGAGTGTTATAAAACTCTACGTTGGTTGTTACAATACGCTGCCGCCTTGCCAGTGTACCTTCCGTCGACGAGGGGACTATTGATGCATGTGCAGAGGACCGAGTGTAACTGTTCAGAGGTACTGGTGCCACTTTAAGCCCCTTGTGCCATGATATTCTATCTGTTGCTATACTCACATTGTTCTGCCTCGTCGCATGCTATCCTTGCTCCTCAATCCCGAAACGCACATCACCGAACTCTACTTACAACTCCTTACAGTAAGAACTCCATCCTCTGTCAACAGTTACGCCGTTACAATGAATCGGTCTTTGTTGGAATACACGCCAGAGAGTTCCCTGTTGCTGTAGCGGATGTGGTACCCCTGCACCACTATTTCAGCTTGGAGAATTCGGAAGGTAGGAGAATGCACAATTTTAACCATATAACCATATAGCAATTACAGCACAGAAACAGGCCATCTCGGCCCTTCTAGTCCGTGCCGAACGCTTATTATCACCTAGTACCACTGCCCCGCACTCAGCCCGTAACCCTCCATTCCTTTCCTGTCCATATACCTATCCAATCTTACTTTAAAAGACAATACCCAACCTTCCTCTACCACTTCTACTGGAAACTCGTTCCACATAGCTAACACTCTCTTAGTAAAGAAATTCCCCCTCGTGTTACCTTTAATGTTTGCCCCCTAACTCTCAACTCATGTCCTGTTGTTTGAACCTCCCTACTCGAAATGTAAAAAGTTTATCCACGTCAACCCTATTTATCCGCCTCATAATTTTAATTACCTCTCTCAAGTACCCCCTCAACCTGCTACGCTGCAAAGAATAAAGACCTAACTTGTTCAAACTTTCCCAGTAAATTATGTGCTGAAGCCCAGGTAACATTCTAGTAAATCTTCACTGTACTCTCTCTATTTTGTTGATATGTTTCCTATAATTCAGTGACCAGAACTGTACACAATACTACAAATTCGGCCTTACCAATGCCTTGTACAATTTTAACATTACATCCCAACTCCTATACTCAATGCTCTGATTTATAAAGGCCAGCATACAATAAGCTTTTTTCACCACCCTATCCACATGAGATTCCATCTTCAGGGAACTATGCACCATTATTCCTAGATCATTCTGTTCTACTGCATTCTTCAATGGCCTACCATTTACCATGTTTGTCCTATTTTGATTATTCCTACCAAAATGTAGAACCTCACACTTCTCAGCATTAAACTCCATCTGCCATCTTTCAGCCCACTCTTCTAACTGGCCTAAATTCTGCAAGCTTTGAAAACCTACTTCATTATCCACAACGCCACCTACTTTACTTCATCTGCATACTTACTAATCCAATTTACCACCCCATCATCCAGATCATTAATGTATATGACGAACAACTTTTGATCCAGTACAGATCCCTGAGGCACACCACTAGTCACCGGCCTCCAACCTGACAAACAGTTATCCACCACTATTCTCTGGCATCTCCCACCCAGCCACTGTTGATTCCATTTTACTACTTCAATATTAATACCTAACGATTGAACCTTCCTAACTCACCTTCCGTGCGGATCCTTGTCAAAGGCCTTACTGAAGTCCATATCGACAACATCCACTGGTTTACCTTCGTCAACCTTCCTCGTAATCTCTTCAAAAAAATCAATAAGATTTGTCAAACATGACCTTTCACGCACAAATCCATGCTGGCTGTTCCTAATTAGACCCTGTCTATCCAGATAATTATATATACCATCTCTAAGAATACTTTCTATTAATTTACCCACCACGGACGTCAAACTGACAGGACTATAATTGCTCGGTTTACTCTTAGAACCCTTTTTAAAAAATGGAACCACATGAGAAACACGCCAATCCTTCGGCACCATCCCCGTTTCTAATGACATTTGAAATATTTCTATTAGAGCCCCTGGTATTTCTGCACGAACTTCCCTCCTGGTCCTAGGTAATATCCTGCCAGGAAGTGGAGATTTATCCACTTTTTTATTCCTTAAATGCGCCAGTACTTCCTCCTTAATCATCATAATTTTGATGGAATCAGCAAGAATATGCCGACTGTTAACTGGCACAGGCTGTTTCAGACATAGATGTATTTGATAAGTTGGACGCTTTGAAAATTGTCATTATGAGAGTGCAATACTTGTAAGTAAAACGTAAAGATGGCAAGTGTAGAAAATCCTGGCTATCTAGACATGTGGAGGCACTGGGTAAGAACAACTGGAGATGTATATCATATATAAGCAAGTAGGAAAAACATATGTATTTATGGAGTGACTTTAATAAAATGGAACACTTAAAAAGGAATCAGGAGCGCCAATGGAAGGCATGGGTTTTTTCAACAGACAGGTAAAGGGGAATGATCGGGGATACGATATATATGTTAAGAACAAAAGCATTGCAAAGGACGAAGCTTAGTCCTCTGGGAAAAAAAATTGTTATTCCATGTGTGGAGTCAAAAGAAGTAGAGAGATCATAAATGAATTTTCTTTTTCATCTGTATTTAGTCAGTAGACCGCTACAGCATCTATAGCACAGAGGCAAAGCGGCAACATCTTCACAGAGGAGGGCGTATTTGTTGCCCTGTCGCAACTTAGGGATGCAAGTGGAAACATCACCGGCGGGTTAAAAGTGATAGTCAGCAGTATGTGATGTATCAGAGGACTGGGGTATAGGTAATGTTGTTGCTGTAATCATGAAGCAGGAAACTATCGGGCGGTCAGCCAGGTACTAATAGTGGCAAAATTAGTTGAAGGAATTCAAATGATAATGGATACTGGATGCTTAAGTATTTGTTTTGACATCGAGGCCGTTACCACTTAAGCTGATGAAAGCAAGACTATGGACATTGTATACATGGATTTCAGTATTCCAGTTGAGAAGGGCCCACGTGGGCGTTTAGTCAAGAAGTTTTGATGCATTCACGATTAGATAGTAATTTGAATTAGACACTGGCTTTGCGGAGCAGCGAAGTACATTGTCGCGTCTCTGGCTGGAGACCTGTGACTAGTAGAGAGCCGTAGGGATTGATGCCGTGTCCGTTGTTGTTTGCCATCTATCTAAGGGATCTGAATGATAATGTGGTTAACTCGATTAGTAAAATTCAGGGACCACACTAAGATCGGGAATGTAGTAGACAGTGTCATGGCCTGTAGCGGGATTTGAGCGAGCTGGAAAATTGTGTTTAAAACGGCAGATGGAATTTAATACAGTCAAGTGTGAGGTTTTTCACTTCAGCCAGACCAACCATGGTAGATCTTAAACGGTGAAAGACAGGGTACTGAGGAGTGCGGCAAAATAAAGGGATCTGGGAGTGCAGGTCCATAATTGATTGAAAGTAGCGTCACAAGTTGATTTGGTAGTAATGAAAGATATTTGTACGTTGGTCTTAATAAATGGAAGTATTGAGTAAATGAGATGGGGAGTTATGTTTGAGTTGTTGAAACTGAGGCATAAGCAAGTTTCAAAAAGGACAGAAGAAATTTTAAGGGAATTCCTGGGTCTTGAGGACCGTAGCTATAAGGGAATATTGAATTAGTTAGAGCTTTAAACCCTGGAACAGAGAATATTCAGAGGAAACTTCATAAAAGTTTAAAAATTATGATGGGTATAGATAGGTTGATCCATTCAGGCGTTTTACACTGAGGCTAGGTGGGAATACAAGCAGAGGTTAAGGGTGAAAGGTGAAAAGTTTGATGGGATCCATCTTCACTCAAAGGTTATCGCAATGTTTATTGACAAGGCAGCAGAAGTGGTGCATGCGAGCTTGTCTTCAAAGTTTAAACGAAGTTTGGATACTTACATAGAATGGAGAGGTATAAAGGGTTAAGGTCCCATTGCTGCTCGATGATAGCAGGCAGTTGTACACGTTCAGCACGAAGCAGATAGGCCGAATGGCCACTTCTGCGCTGTTCTCTTTCTATGACTCGATGACTCCATGACTCAGAATGAACTGGATGAGGCAGTGTAAGTTGCGATATTAAGCTTGCAGATGACAAGTAGCTTTGCTGACTTGGAGATAATGTAGAGGATTGCTGTAGGCTTCAGTAGAACAATGACAGGATATGACGGTAGGCTGTCAAATGACAGGTGTTGTTCAAGCCCGACAACAGTGAAGTTAGCTTGCAGAAGGAAATTTGGGATCCACACCATAGATCCATCAACCCTGCAGCAGAAATTGACATGGTTATTGAGAAGGCATGTGTCATGTTTTCCAGGGTGGTGGCATAGGCAGACACAATAGATCACTTAGGAAACACCTTGATAAGCATATGGAGGTCTGTGTGGGAGTGAAGATTCAGATTGATCTTAAAATAGGTTATAATGTCATCACAACATCGCAGAACGTAGGGTTTTAAATTGAAACCTACGCTTAAGTATATTAGTGTTTCCAAAGAAATGTATGAAGTAATATAATATTCTACAACACTCTTAGGGATGGAGATCCAATTGACAGGACAAGTTCTCGTTTCACTGTCCGGGTTTAGAGTGCTTGCAATCCACCTGATGCTTCCCGAAGAGCTCTGGGACAATCCGCCAACACCAACCAACCCACGAGTGAGTACCAGATGAAAGCTGACAATACGTTGTATAGTGTCCGACCACACCCCCCCCCCCCCAATCGTTAGATGGGCAGGTGTTCAGGAATGAGTCCTGTAGAACCGTCTGATGGTTGTTTTCCAGGAGGGTATGGATTCAGCACTTCAAGACGCTGTTGGTGTCGATTATGAAGGAACAGTTTTGGGGGTAATTAAATGCACACGGTACAAAAGGACTAGCATAGCATGCTGAACTTAGTGGGAAATCATGCCTAACAAATGTATAGGTATTCTTTGAGGAAACGACGGGCCGGTCTGAAAGAAGGCGAGGAAGTTTATGATACATCAATGTAAGTGAATCTGAACAGTTAGCCATGGTGGGTGTGTTTCCAACCAATTGTTTATGCGCTGGATATTAAAGGGACAGGAGGTGTAGAGACTGCAGGGGAAGGTATCGCGGGTCCGGAAGCTGGGCGGCGAGTGGAACTGCAAAATGATCTCAGATATGAACTGACACCTGATTGAATGGAAGAACAGGGTCAAGAGAGGGGGGCTGGTGAATCGGAAATTCCCTGTTCCTATTTTACGTTATTTGCATCTTTCAGCTGTTCATCACTCGTTTCCCAATGATGGATGTGTTCGCCAGGTTTATCCGTGGGTTTCTCTTTACCGACGCAAGTGATTTCAACCGCACGCTCACTGAGCAGAATGCCCATGTCAACAATTCCAACTTCTTTTTGTATTTCTGCTTGGGGTAGGTCATAAAGCGACAGGTTTATTTGGTCTTTTGTGTGATCAGTGGACAACCGGTTGAGGAGCTTCTCCCACAAGTGTTTTCTAGAAGGAAGATTACCCGGCAGCCTATTCAACATTTTTCTAGAATGTGCTGGGGACAGCCCTCAGGTGTCACCATGTTTCCGGAGCCAACATATCATGCGCACAGCTTCCTCATCCGAACCCACAGATTCCCGATATCCAATGACAGCAGAATGTCTCCATAGAGGACAACAACACTCCCGTGGTGTCAGAATCACTTACTCCGAGGGTGAATCCATCACTCCCACCACGTCACCAATAGCAAACGTCTTAAACCCCATGTAGATACAGCACCGGAAAATGAAAAATAAATTTCACCCAGGTTAGCCACCAGCCTCTCTTCCCGAGAAAAAAATCTGAATGTAATTGCTGGGCTTCCGAGCAAACGGAATGTGTAAAGCAAAGCCACAATGTAGTGTCCCGTTTTGTACGCCCAGACACAGGTAGCCCGCATCTTTGTCCCGCCTTCCTGCAAAATTACATTATGTACTGTTGGATTCAGACCATTATCACCGTCCCATCTAAAGACAACACCTCGCATGGAAGTACCATTAATCCCCGTGTTGTGCGAGGCGGCATTGTGTAAGTCCTGCTGAGCGAGCAGTGAACCACGTCTCTGGGTTCACCTCGCTGCACACGACTGAGGCTTCTTCAGATTCTGGTGCCAAAAAACAATTAGCGGCCAAAGGCTCGGAATTGGCGAGTACGTGCATGTGGAACATTGTCTCACTGAACGAGGCGAAAAATAAATCAGTGGGAATTTATCATTAGTGCGCTCACGCTGACAGAGGGGTGGAAACTGTCCGGGGGTGATGTCCCTCTCCTCACGCTGCTCTTCCAAAGGGAAGAGACCATTTGAACAGTGGTGCTCGACTCTAAAAGTGAATGCCCGAATGCGATTTGATTACAGAACCCTGCAATAAATTCTTAAGTTTTTCAAATTTTCCGGACAGATTTCTCAGTCAAGATCTCCCCTGTACAAAACACTGCTGGCCTGAGACTGTTTTATCACAAGATACTCCGAAGTTTCACCCTCAATAATCACTCTAAAATCTCATCAGCGGGTAGCGGTACACGGATGATTTATAATTAGTTTTCGATAAGATCATGAGATGTGGGAGAAGTATTGAACCATTCGGCCCATCGAGACTCTCCACCATGTTATCTTGCCTCATTTGATATCCCGCTCGCCTCATTTCTCCTGTTTTAATCTCTGTACTTTGTTACCTTTACGAATCAAAAGCCGATCAAACTCCACCTTAAATAAAATCACAAACATGGCCTCCACATCCATGGCAATGAATTCTTCAAATTCAGCATCTTCTGATCCTCATGTTCTGTGCTGTACTACAGCATGTTTTATTAAATTGGGGGGTTATATGGGAGGCAGGGTTTAAGAGTCGACAACAACATTGCGGCCGAACAACATCTTCTATGTTCTAGCGAAAGGAATTCTTCATCCTCTCTTAGGCTACGCACTCCGCTCCAATCCCCAATCCCCCATAGGAAACGTCCTCCCTCCAGCTACTCTATCCAGGCCGTTCAATGGTGCATGATTTTCCAGCTCATTCTTCAAAACTACATCTATCGTTGAGGTGAGAGTCTCTCGCTAATTTTATACCTTCATCTTATCCTTGAAACAGGTCTGTAGCTTTAGGTAAAAGAGTGTAAATGGATGTGGAATGTTCTGTTTGTGAGCGGGGCGGTAAATGAACCAGAGCCATTGCAGTATCGGTTGGGTGTCCGTCCCTACGGAATCGTGGGACGCTCTGGCGCTGTCAGATAGAAGGCTCGCTTATCACACTGCTCCTCTGAGGGGTGAAACGGTGTGAAAGGCTACACTGTGTGTCCCAAGAGAGAAGCTCGGTCAGTGTTCCAGAGAACTCTCCGGTTCAGGCATCAATAGAGGGAAGGAATTTGGTGGGATTGTTGAACTTGATGTTGACTTCTAAGGGGTCAGTGTGCCCAGAGGGATGGTGGGCTGGTATCCCGGCGCTGCCGCTGAGCATCTTTGGAAGGGTTCAGGCGTCGGGTGGCAGTGATAAGGGAAGAGTTGGTCACAGTTAACTGGTTGATGTGCGGTCTCTAATTCTTTATTTGTTTTTTTCACAACCACGATTAGGAAGTCAGTGGCGTTCCGTCATTTGCCGCATGGGTAAGTGCAGGGGAATGTTGTGACTGTGATCGGGTCAGTTAATGAATCAGAGACGCTGCGGTATCAGGTGGGTGCTCATGCTGACGGTCAGTCAGGAAGAGAAAATATAGAACAGTATGTGAACACCCAGAACACCTCTATGTTCGCCGTTTATCCTTGATTGTTGCCGACTCAAGGCCTTCATTCCTACAGAGCCGTCTTTTTTTTTCTATTATCCATGTGTCTAAGAGTTTCTTAAACGTACCTGGTAGATTTGTCTCTAACAGGACTCCTGACACCGCGTTCCACACACCCACCATTATGTGTAAATACATACGCCAGGCAGCCCCTATACCTCCGTCTAAATACTTTAAAATTATATCTCCTGATAGTTATTTCCACACTGGGAAAAATGTCTTTGGCCATCCATATGACCTACGCCGTTTAACTTGTACAACCCTATGCAGTCGCCTTTCACCCACTTCGCTCTAAAAGGAAAAGCCATAGCTCGCTAAACCTTTCCTCATATGAATATCCCTCTAGTCTGGGCAGCATACTGGTAAATCTCAGTTTTTCAGTTTCGAAAGCTGTTACACACTTCCTGTAATGAGGCGACCAGAATTGAGCACAATATCCCAAGTTTAAATGAGCGGCAACATTACTCGCGGCTTTGAACTCAACCCCTCGACGACTGAGGCCAACATCTCATACAGTTTCATAACAACCTGTTCAACTTGCGTGTCAACTTTGATGAGTCTATGATCGTGAAACTAAAGATGACTCTGTTCTTGCACACCAATAATGAACCTGTCATGAACCCTGCATTTTGCATTCAAATTCGACTTTGCAAAGTGTATCACTTCACACTTTTCCACATTGAGCTCAGAGTTTGCCAATTCTCAGCCCAACTTTGCATTCCTCATTGCCCTGTTGTAACCTACATCACAATCCACACTATCCCGAAATGTCATCTGGAAATGGAACAGCCTGATCACCCGCTTCCCGAACGGATTTCTGCGGAACACCACTGGTCACCGACTTCCAAACGAAATACCCTCCACCTGTTACCACACTCTGTTTTCTGTGGGTAAGCTAGTTCTATCTACAGTAGCCACGTTTGTCTGCCTCCCATAGGTGAGAAAGTTTTCCTAAAATCTTCATCAGTGTGCTTTGTCTATTAATTAAGAATTTGATTCAGTTCCTGAGACATTTCCTGCCCCTCTCACAGCCGTGATCAGACTATCGTTCTTCAACTGTCCAGAAATACTGTCGAAATATATCCTCCAACAGTTTGACCGCACGTACGTTGGGTCTACTGGTCTGTAATTCCCAGCGTTTTCCCTGTTTCTTTCCTTGGTCAAAGAAATAACAGCTGGCAATGTCCAATCCTCTGATACTATTGCAATAGCCAGATGACACAGAAAGGTCATTACCGAAGGCGCAGCAGTATCTTCCGTCCCTTCCTGTAGAAAACTGGGATACATCCCCTCCTGCAGAAGGAATTTATGTACCCTAATGTTCTCGAAAATTTCAGCTCATCCTCTTTCTAAACATCGATATGTTCAAGCATATCAGCCTCTTCTACATCATGCTCACATTTGAAAAATTCCCTCTCAATTGTGAACACTGAAAGAAAATATACATTAAGGACCTTCACTATCTGGGCCGACCTCAGACGCATATTTCCTCTGTTATTCCTGATCGGTCCTACGCATTCATCCGTCTGATCTTCACATAGGTGTAAATGGCCTTTGGGTTTCTAAGCTCCTGCCTGGTTAACTTGTAGTTCATTTGAAACCTCTCTGATCCCTGCTTCCTAAATCTTAAGTCTGCTTCTTCCTCTCTCTGGACTATCTCATATCAACCATGACTCCTTTACTCTACCATCGCCGACCCTGTCTCAGTGGGACAAACCTATCCAGTAGAACATGCTTGCTCTTCCTTAAAAAAAAATCCACAGTTCTGTTGTGCATTACCCTGTGTATATCTCTTCCCAATTTACGTTTCCAACTTACTGACTAATAGCATCGTAATTCGCTCTCCCACCAATCAACTGATTTATAATACCATCTCTTCCTATCCTCATTCAATGCCAGGGTAAAGAATAGGAGTTCTGGTCACTGTCTGTGATAGGAGGTCTGGCAGTATCGCATCGGGAAATATGGCAGGAGACCTGGTTCATTGGTCTAATATGGCGTTTCCTTCAGATGTACTGCCACTAATGAGGCGAAACCACTTATGTGTTCCTCAAACAGATTCTGCCAATCTAAACTTTTTTCTCTAAGGAGGTTCCAGTCAATATAAGGGAAGTTAATGTCACAATAATAAACGTCTTTATGCTTACATATTTCCAAAATCAATCTCCTGAATTGTTCCTAAGTCGTTATTTGGCTATTTAACTGGTCCGTCTACTTCATACTTCCAATAGCATATCTACTCTTCCGGATTCAGCCTCCATCCACATTGACTCACTGAATGATCCGATCATGACTCCTCCATTTGTGCTGCTGTGAGATTATCCCACTCATGCACTTTTCCCCCAGTCCCGTTTGAAACAAAGAAACACTGGAACATCCAGAAGTGATTCCTGCCCTTGTAACAACAAAGCCTCAGTTATGGCCATAACTCAGTAGTTCCATGTACTGAGCAGCTCTCGAAATACAGCTCCCTTGTTCCCACACTTCTCGCATTAAAATAGGCGCAGTACAATCCAACCTACTGTCTGTAGGTTCACCGCCTCTCCTTCCTCACAATGTCCCAATACGCCACTGGTTTTACCTCTGAAATATCCCATTCCCCTCCCGAATTATGTTTCCGTTCCCCGCCACCTCTATCAAACCTGTCTGCAAGATTTCCCTCCAGTTCATGAGGCGAAGTAGTTACCGAAGCGGGTTTTGGGATACAGGATCCACCTCTATCTGGAAAGGTTGGAGTGATTAGGCATAGCCAGGGTGTCTTTGTAGAAGGAAAATCACGTTCCATAAATTTGATCAGGTGTTTTGAACAGGCAAACAAGAGGTCTGACACGGTCCCAAATTGTAAGATAGCTGAAAGGTGACATACAATGGATCCCTCTGGATAAATGTAGATGGATCGGTGGGATTGGAAACACAGACAGAGAGATGGTGAAGATGTCTGACCCGTTGCCCTGCAGCTGTAAAATCATTGGCACCCAGAGTTGGGAGGTCACCTTACAACTGTTCTTCATGTTGTTTAGACTTCACCTGCAGGATAGTGTACACCTGTGGTCACTACAATATTGAAGGGATCTGATTTTGCTTGTGAGGGCGGAAACAAAGAATCCCATGGGCGTAGGAAGTCAGACTACAGACACGGGAGTTTCTAGCTTTGAAAATTCTAGCAATAAGTCACCCGTTGCTTCTGTGACGCCGCTGTTTTTTTTTTCTTTGGAGGGGGACCGGTTTTATGATGAAGAGAACAATCCCTTCAGTAAAGGGACTGCTCTTCCACACTCAGGAACATTCCCCTCAGCTCTCTGTTATATCTTTCAGTCAGGAGATATGGTTCGTTTCCACCGGCGGATTCGACTGCCCGGCCCCGTGAGGCCAACGAGGACGCTTTGGATCCTCCGCTTGCTTCCTGTTAAACGCCGCTTTCTACATGCTCTCCACTGTTAATTCAGTCCCAACACCGCCACTCAGTAATCTCAGCACTGACCTGTTCACCCGTGGGGTAATGCCAGACATCGAATACCCGTGACCAACCCGTGTGGGATCATCACCTACTCTCACACGGGCCGCAGAGTGGCTGTATTCGGAGCCCAGTTCTGTGACGTTGGCAAATGTGGTCCTTCGGCTGACACAGGACTATCTGACCTTGGTAATGCGATGTGGCCCAGAAATGATATTACCCTGTCGGCCTGGTTCGATTTGTCACTATTACCAGACAGATTGGACGTTTCCTAGGATCTCTTTCATTCCCGGCGTAACAGTACGATAGTGAACACGTCCAAAACCGCGAGGAATCCCAGACTGACGTTTGAGGTTCGAGTGGATGTCTGTGTCTCTTATGCGAGTGCACGGCGGAAAGTCAAGAGACATTGGCCACTTTTGTCGGACCGCATGGGTTTTCGGCACCAGAGCTGTGTAAATACTGGGCAGAACAGCCGACGGATGTTTGATATGATCCACTTCCTGTGTTGATGTAACTGTAAACACTCTCGTGTACTCTGATGGTAGCAGAGGTTCTAATATTTCTTTTCCCACGGCATGTGGCAGCTCCTTCTCGGAGCTCACTACTGATCACACTGCCTTTCTGACATCTGTCCCGCGGTGGTATAACCATTTCCCAAGTTAACTGCATGAATCAATAAAGCCAACACTGTTTGCATTAACTTGGTCTGCATCTCTTGTTAAACGCTCGCTGCTGTCAAATCCGACTGTTCATTGGGAAGGTACATTCAGCCCCACCGGGAATAACCAGCTCCTTGGGCAGTGAAAACAGCATGCTGACACACCCATACTAACAGCTCACCCCTCTTCCCTTCCAACACTGAGCCACTCTGTGGAAAACTGTCAGCTGATAGTGACGCCGCCTGGGGTGCGGGGAGGGTCGTGTGGAACCGGAGCGGTACACCGTCACGGAAAATGCGAGCAGTCACATTACTAACGTGGGCCTACAGCCCAAATGGTCTCTCCCACCATATTGGTATCACATGCCGTGAGGTTAGATAGGTCTGAGTTGATGGCTCGGATAGTCAGAGCGCAGGAGGATAACCTGTCCGTGGGGTAATGCCAGACTTACCAGCTATCACTGGACAGACGCCATACCCACAACATTCCCCCTCTTAACCACCTCCATCCTTTCGCACGGCTGTCAATCTACTCGGGGCGAGGCACCAAACCCAGAACGGTATCTTGCAGAGAGACAGTGACATCTGGAATGGGAGGTGTGAGAATCAGAGAACAGTGATATTAAGAATCAGCGTGTGGAGAGGGGACATTCGATGAGGGGCGTGGTGTGGATACCGTTGGAGGTGATGTTGCTGTCGGAGGGGGTGATAATTGTTTAGAGAGAAAGGATTGGGGTGGACGAGGGGCTCGGAGACGTAATCAGTAACAGATCTGAGAAGGGAGCTGTGGCTGGGCGTGACTGTGGAAGTGATGGGGGGGTGGGGGGCGGGGAATGAGGATGAGTTCGGAGAGTCTGAATACCGAGGGTCCCGGGAGGGAGCGTCGTGTGTTTGACGGTGGGGATGTCAGAATCAGGTTTAATATCACTGGCGCATATCTAGACATTTGTCACTAAGACAGAAAATACAAAGTTATAAAATAATAAATTACATTGAGAAGTATATATTAATAATAATTATGTATTTTTCAATGTATACATAGTTCATAAAGGGAGGCGTGTACTGGGTGATGGGCATACCTAGTAATCGATGCCCTATCTCTGATCATCGGCTGTCGAAGATGCATTTGCAGCGAGAGAGGACAATGCCCGACATCAATTTAGCTGAGACTGCAACTTTCTGTAGCCTTTCCGATCCTGCGCAGTGGCCCCCTGAGGAACGGGTGGAGCGTCGGAGGGTTGATCACTGAGAGTTCAGGGAGGAGTAGCAGTTCTGGGAGATTGACTGTCCACCCATCTCGTTAACACAGTGAGGGACGCGGAGCACACAGGCTGCCTGCGAACTGCAATGGACCGACCCTGTGGTTGTTCCGTTACTCGCAGCAGAGCAAAGCACAGGAGGCCGAACGGCACCGAAAATTAGCGCTGGCAATCTGCATGACCATGCATAATCCTCCCATGTCTCAACTCCTCTCCTATGCCGGACACCATCGCCCACAGCTCCTCCATCATTTAAGTATGCACCCGTCTCCACTTTAACTAGTGGATGCAGCTGCATGAGAGAACAAATGACCCAGTGCCGCGCTCAAGCCTGAAACTTGTTCCGCTCTGAACCAATGTGAAGTGCCACCCTCGCTATCCATGCCCCTTGTCCAATTTCTGCTGCGTACTGTAATCATCACTCAACTCCCTCCCCGGCAAATACTTTTCGCCGAATCCCTCCGGTTTCCATCCTCTGCTGACACTCTGCGATCAGACGCGTCCTGTCGGGTTATCTCCCCACTGACCCTTCCGGTCTAGCTCTGTTTTAGACAATAAGACCGTAACATATACGAAAAAAGCTCTAAGCCAGTTGGATCATCGAGTCTGCTCCGATCTCTCTCAGCCCAATCTTGTCTTCTCGTAACCCTTCATGCCCCGATTAATCAAGTATCTATCAATTTCTGCCTTTTATATATCAAATAACCCGGCCTCCACAGATGTCTCCCTAAAAATAAAGATCCCGATAATCCAACCCTCCCTCCTACACCAGTTCTTCAGCCGCACATGCACCTGCCATATCATCCCATCCTTACCTTCACTGGAAAGTGCACAGTCAGTGGTCTAGATATAACTACCTTGAATGTCCTGTTTGTCCGCTTTCTGTCTAGCTCCATAAAATCTCTCTTCAGTGTGTGCCTATTTCCCCGTGTATGTTACCGGTGGTCAGATGTATCTCGGCTTCTGGTTACTCACACTCCCCCGTGAGAATGCCTTGGAGCGATCAGAGACTTCCCTGACCCTTGTGCCTCGGAGAAACATACCGTCCAGGTATCACTAACGAGTCGAGAGAATCTAGTCTCTGTTCCTCTGACTATTTCATCTTCCATCACCACCGCAGTCCTCTTCATCTCTCTGTTCTTCCATGCTACCAGAGTGCCAGACACCAGATCACTGCGACCACCAACTGCCCACCCTGGAGCAGATGTGTATATCAGGAACGCTGGAGATATCCCGGAATTCCCACATCTAACGCACAGAACAACTCCGGAGAGATGCTGCTGACATTAAGTTGCTGCACAAACACTTTTATTTACGTGGTAACGAAGACCAAGTTCAAGCAACAGTTCATCAGTGTAAAGAAATGTCCGTTTCTGTCAATTATTCCATTAATTGATAAACATGATATCTAAGTTCTTCCCGGAGGCAGTCGCAGTGTTTTTCATCTTGACACTATAGAATTGGCGCTCATCAGAGAACATGGCAGCAGGTAGAATAAAACTAGTTTAGAATCCGGGAGTGACAGAGCACCGCAACAGAACATTCGGCGAACGCAGCTCCCGAACTTCACTTCCTACCGATTACTAAACTCTTCCTCCCTTTTATTTTTCTTTTTTCGTTATATCTCCGGTATCGTCAGAACCACAACACGTTCGATAATGAATCCCATACCCCAGTGTAAATTTCCATCGGTCAAGTGACCGACAAAGCCGTAGCTTCCTGTGACATGGAGGAAAAGGAAAAGCTAGCGGAAATACTGCCGTCTCGAGGCGAACTGGCGGATTTCGCGATGAGCACTCCTGTGAACAGATCGGGCCTGGTTCCTGCTCGGACTGAGTGGGCAGCACGGCAAAGAGATTTAGCTGATTGCACTCTACATCGGCACGCCCTTCAACACGCTATGAGCAGACAACATCCACGTGCACAGAGGTCCTAACTTCAACGTTGGGGTTTACCTGTCTCCAGTGAGTTGGTATCAACTTTCTAATGTGTTTACCTGAACAGGTAATGACTCAACTAGGTCCTATTACCATCTATTACCACCTGCTCTCACCATGCAGAGGTCAGACCGCCAATCTACAACAGCAACCACTTTGACAGTGGGATCGATTGTAACTTTGACACTGATGTTGGCAGATTGGAGGGGAAGTGCATTCACACCGGGTAAGGTTCGATTTGAAGTGAGTATTCCTGATGTTGAGGCGGAGATGCCCCGTCGGCAATTAGTGATGAAGATATCCAGAGCAGGCAGAGAAACAGCGCGCTGAGTCCAAGAATAGGTGGAGGGTTGGAGACAGGAGAATGTACCGTCGGTACTGGGTGGCGAATTCTCGCCGAAAAGGTGTGCTCGGAGACAGAGCTGAATGTGAAATAAACTTACCGTCCCAGCAGCAGCTTCACCCAAACATCTGAGAAGCTCCAGTGAATTGTCTATGAAAGTGTTTGCAGAAATACCTCACAGACTAGACGTATAATGTGATGCGTATAACAATGACGTGGCATTGCTTTTTCCACTGAGGTGGAATCCCCACGCGGAACTGGGACAACCATGCATCAGAGCGTGAGAGACAGAATGGAACCAAAATCACCAATTTAGTAAAACGACCGTGACAGGACTCGAACCTTCAGTCTTCTGATGACTTCGAATCAAGCACCGAAGTCAGACGCCTTATCCATTAGGCCACACGGCCGTATTCTGTGGGAAATTCCAAGATAAAAAAATGGGGGACATGCTGACTGCTGCAAGGAGTTTTCACGTGTAGAATGGTTTCCTGAACGAGCTAAAAGTACTGGTATGCAGTGTTGTTATCCCAGGTGAACATTCGATAATTGTTCTTAATATCTCTCCATTCATTCCTGCTTTAGACTGTACATTTAAATTCAATATTCTCTTTCTGTCGTACAGAAAGGAATTGTCAAATGCCCACACCACTGTCTTTTACGGCCGCGTTATATTCTGGGACTGGAATAATTGAATATGGTTCACCACATTTAATACATAATTCATAGAGTGAGCTCGATTTCTTTTTAGATATTTCAGCCGTTGGTTTGGTAATCCAGAACCGAACAGCCATGTGTTTGTGTCGTCTAAGCATTGGGTGTTCGGATCTGCGGCTGCGCACAGCCGGAGGTGCCCTTCAGCGTGTTTGTAATACAGTATCTATCGGGTTATTGCATTTGCCCAATACACGGAAAGTCGTCATTCTAGAGCGAGGTGGCAAATTCTCTTAATATCTGTTCACTTGAAAACGAGCAATATGACAACAAAGCTACTGAAATTTTATTTAATTCAACATAAATTTATCTCATTGTACAACAGAAAACAGTCACGGGTTCTCCGAGTTGCGGAGCACTGAATGGAGCATTTTGCCACAGGTGCCTGCATTAGCTATTTCCAAGTTTCCTGTGGTTGGCACAAATCTCTCTACACTTTCCTTATCCACGTCCATGAATTCTAGTAATCACAGACAGCAAAGGAAATCGACATAGAATCTGAAAACAAATGTGTGAATCAGAAGCAGAGTCTGTAATTGCTCTGAAGAGATTCAGAAGCTCCAATCACAAGAGCAAGAAGTGGCCGAGCGGTTAAGGCAATTGACTGCTAATCCATTGTGCACGGCACGCGTGGGTTCGAATCCCATCTTCGTCGCGCCATGTTTATCTGGGAGACCATCTTTGAAGCAATCACTTCCGAGCCTCCGCCTTTTGTCCCAGAGACGCCAGACAGGTTGGTATGTGAGTCATTAAAAACAATATTCCCCATTAGTTCGTCACCGAACTTGACCACAATGCCACAAGACATAGAAACAGATTATACTATTCGGCTCACCGATGTTTCTCCGCCATTCCATCATGACAGATACATTATCCCTCTCAATGCAATTCTCCTAGCGTTTTCTCGTCACCTTTGACAACCTTACTAATCAAGAACCTGTCACCCTCCGCTTTAAATAAACCCAATAGGATGGGCTCCACAACGAGCCATGACAATGAATTCCACAGATCCTTTATTTCCGCTGCAGAATGTCCTCCTCATCCCTGTTCTAAAGGGACGTTCTTATCTGTGTCTGTGCCCTTAGCACTGAAACTGAACGGATTGTCACATGAAGAGAGTCTGTTGGCACTGGGCATCTATTCACCGGACCTCAGCAGAATTAGGGGTGACCTCGTTGAAATCAATCGAAGGCAAGGGATTGGGAGGCCTGGAAGAGTACGATCAGCCCATGATTTAATTTATTTCTCCCGTTCTTATGTCTTCTCAGCTCCCGTTTGCCTATTTCGTCCAGGAGCTTCGCTTGGCTCCCTTATTTTATATTCTGCAACTGCGCTTGGCCGCGGTTCCTTCACACTATGTTAAGGTAACCGATCAGAAATTTTTTAATTCCGCTTTTTAAGATTTTGCCTGTCCCGCCGAATGTTTAGGGTATTCTGGACTTTAGTGCTCAAAACATCCGATTTCCAAGGGAGAATAATATAGGTCCTTCAAAACATTTGTTGTTGTTGGGGTTTTTTTTCCCCAGGGATTACTGTAAGCCACTGCAGCATTATTCTAAATACATTGATGCTCATTGTTCCAGAGAGGAGTATCGCATGAAACTTATCTGGTCTGATCCCCATCGTGCATCTCTGGGTTTTCTCTTAACCCCCTCTTCAATCAGGGCATGGAAGTAAACCCTGGTTCACGAAACTGCACACAGACCCTTAATTAAATTTTCAAAGCTCCCGATGGTTCGGAGATTAACTCAGAAGTGCTGTCTGCCGCTCTCGCCTGAATCTCACCGGCGATCCGCTTCCAGCATCGCCTGTAAACCTGCAGCAATTTCGTTAATTTAAATATTTTACACTGTTGAAATGGAATAACACCAAGGACCCCGAAAAGGCTCCGAGCCCGCTGCAGTATCCGAGTTTACTCTGAGAACGGCTTTGCATTGAAAAGTCAAAACTGCCTGCCATGATTTCACAACATGAATCCATCTCCCCCATCTTCACTCTACATCCGTTTTAATTGCGAGCTTAGTTTCAGCCTAGGCAACTGATTAAACTGCAAGGGCACTTCTGACCGAGCGTAGAGTTTTCTCAGCAGTCTGCACCGCACTGACTGATACACCGGCATCACAATGCTGTCGGTAACAGAACAAGTCCGAAGACCACTCACACAGAACTGCTAATGTTGGTTCACCTGTGTTCTTACCAGGAACACCAATAACGGCAATGAGCATGTAATATATCTTTCTCACACGGTAAAATGTTTCACGTATTCTGTGTGAGATTCAGTCTGTCTTCCAGCTGCCCACGATCTCTCTGAAGAAACACTGAGCTGATGAATCACCACGGTCATTCATTTATACCCGATCCAGCACGCTGAATATTAAATACTACACAAGACTGACGTGTCTTCCGACAGCTGGGATAACAATAAACATGATGTAATTCAAGTAAAATTCCAGTTGTAATCATGTATGGATAGCTTGACACGAAATTGCAAAATCTCAAAGGCGAAGAAATGACGATGCGAGAATTCAGTGAATGTTGTTGCGAAACACTCTCAGTCTCACCTCTCGGTTTCATGATTACTATCTTTGATCTTGTCCATTCCTAAGCTCCACAGAATTTTTCATCATCGATCAATGATCTCCTGCTATTGGGAAGCTCAGTTTCACGCTGGAAATTATCTCAGCTATAGATCCTGCAATAGAAATATTTTTTAAAGAATATGATGTTTGTAAGTTAATACAGTGAAGAGTTTTAAACTAATATAGCATCCAGACTTACAAAGGCACTGAACGTATTGAACCCGTTAATTAAATTAATTGCAGCCTACACAAAATGCTGGAAGGCCTCAACAGGTCAGCAACTGGGCATGAATAAGCAGTCGATACTTCTGGTCGCGTCTCTTCTTCAGAAGAATTGAGGGTTCGTCGATCACCTGAGCTCCAGCCACAAAATAAAGCACAATTTCCCAGTGACTAACTTCCTCAATTCCTGTCTCTATTCCCGGTCCGATATGTCGGCCCATGACCGCCTTTTCTGCAGTGGAAGCTCTCTGGCAGGACGAGTAACGATAAGACCACAAAATGTAGGGGCAGAATTAGGCTACTTGGCCGATCAATCCTGCTCCGCCATTCCATCATGACTGATCCTTTTTACCCCTCCGCAACCCCATTCCCCGGCCTTCTCCCGGTAATCATTGAAGCCGGTTTCGATCAGTAAATTATCAATTCTGATGTAGTTGTGCATTAAATTGTCTGAACTGGATTGCACGTGAGAAAAAACGTTCACTGTGTCTAGAGAGACTTGTTACCACGTTCGGATATCGCCCAAGTGCGGAGTGAGAGACACGGAAGCTGGTCGAGATTCCACAGACTTTAATATGAACAGCGTTAAAGGGAAAGTATTTTAATTTTTAGAATCTTTTTATTCATACATAATCTTCCACAACTATAGAGTAATACAAAATATCAACAAATCAATATGTATACAATTAATAGAGCTGAAGAAAAAAAACTAATCATAATTAATAAAAATGAAATAAATATATATATATATATATATATATAAAGAATGGAAAAAAGAACCTCATCTAACTGAGAGAAAAAAACTACAAAAAAAAAACATTAGGAATCAGTATGCAACCTACGGGAGCAGTACGTTTAACCACCATCTAAAAATATAGAAAAAAATGTGAGTTGGCGTTTAAAGGGAAAATAAACAATAAACGCTGGGCCAAAGAGGGCCGTTAACTGAAGCTCTCAAAAGGAGTTGATTTGTAAGTCCAATATCTCAGGGAAGGCCAATGCAAAACGGCAGCGAAACGTTGCTATGCTCTGTCCAAGTCTGGACAGGTACTACGATGGCAAGTATGATGTTAAATACAATGACGAATAAGTAATATTTAGATGACACGTGCAAATTCGCAATCGCAATTGTCCTAACTGCACTGCCGAATCCGTGGTTTTGACAGGACTATGTAGTAGCAAGTGATTCCGTCGTCAGTTCTAGAAAGAAATTGATCAGTTTGCCAGACGACCATTGACGGGAAGACGAGGGTCAGTTTTGAGGTATGTGTCGATTACCTTCCATGATTGAGTAGGGCCGGCATATTCATAATGAGTGATCAGGCTCTCTAGAGGGCTGATGTAGACAAAAACAAGGAAATTGAAGTTCAAACATCATTGGAGGCAGTCAGGCAGACTGATAACGTAGTGTTCAATACATTCCGAATACCTACCTTCGCAGACTGGAAAAATCATGATGGAATAGTATATAATATTGGTCTGACTAAAGTACCATAGCGAAATGTGTTGAATTTCTCCGGTTAAATCTGACAGAAGAGACTGACAGCAGCAGTTTAGTTGCATACCTGCCGACCTCGGCTACTGCACTTTCAGTGTTAACAATGATGTCTCCAGTGCATTGGAGAACAAACATAGCCACAGGGTTCAGGTACTCGGACTGTGGAATACTTGCGCGCGGCTAACGTTATTTCACCATACATGAATGTTTCATCCACTGATATTCCAACTACTTTTCCATGTTTCTGGCCTTCTCTAACGACATAGTGAGGAGGAAAATAAACTAGGAGACGGCGTCATTTCGTCGAGCACCATCGCTCCAGCCGGTCCATGGATTATTCTTGTGCCATCGGTGAGGATAAACTCAAGACGTAGGAGCAACAATCTGATGCCATGAATGTCGGTTTTAAAACATCTCTCCTCCTCCTGTCTACCTCTATTCACCGCTCTGGCCTCATGTTTATTCTCACACGCCTATCACCTCACACGTCGTCCCCGTCCTGCTCCGTTTTCCCTGTGCTCCACTGTCCTCACTTACCAGATTGCTTCCGCTCCAGCGATTTATCTTTTATACGCATTTCACTTCTGCTTTTCCCTTCCCAAGCCATTTATTCTGGCGTCTCCCCGCTTACTTGTCAGACGCAAAGAAAAATCTCGGGTAGATGATGGAATAATTGTCAACTGTTTATTCATGTCCACAGATGCCGCCTGACCTACTGAGTTGCTCCAGCGTTTAGTGTGTTGCTTTGGATTACATCATGTGCGGAATTTCACATGTTTAAAATATTAAAATTTATGTATTTTGAAACGGTGAAATGGATGGAGACGCACGAATCAGAGAATCATTCACAAATGCTTCACACTGCATGTGATTTCGGAGAATGACTTGTCGGGGGAAATGTGAAAGGAAGAAAATGTGGCAGGAATAAATTCCAGCACAAAAATAACCAAAATACCGTGGCATGCAAAAATTGGGGCACCCCTAGTCAAAATGTGTGTCACTGTGAACAGCTAAGCGAGTAAAAGATTACCTGATATCCAAAAGACAAAAATTTAAAGATGACACGTTTCTTTAATATTTTAAGCAAGATTACTTTTTATTTTTTTATTTCAATCTTTTAGAGCTTCAAAATGACAAATTATAGCGGTGTGCTACACACAGCGCGTGATTAACGACACGCGGTCGGTGAGTTGAAGTTGCAAAAGAAATTTATTCAAACTTCTCGGCCTTGCTTTAAAGCCTTCTTGTTCTCGCCCTGCCCGTGCGCATATTCAGGGACCTGTCCCGCGCGCGGGCTTTTCCCCTTGCTGGTGAAGCAGGCTTGGCGCCCTTTTTGTGTCCGGCCTCAATGCCGGCGCGCCACTTTGTGAGCCGGTTCGAGTGCGCTGGTAAGTGGGTCGCCACATAATCCCCCACCCCCTCAGAACTGGCTATACACCCCCCAATGTCCTCAGTCTGGGAGGTCTGCCTCTGCACCGCGGTGCCTGAATCTCGACCGGCTGCGCCAAGTACACTTGAGCCGGTTTGAGTCGGTCCACTATGAAAACCGCCTCTCTCCCCCCAATGCCCAGCACGAACGTAGACCCGTTGTTTCTGATCACCGTAAACGGCCCCTCGTCGGGCCGTTGTAGCGGTGTCCGGTGTCCGCCCCGTCGTACAAACACAAACTTACAGTTCTGCATGTCTTTGGGTACGCAGGTCGGGTTCTGCCCATGCTGTGAAGTGGGTATGGGGGCCAGGTTACCGAGCCTCTCACGTAGCCTGTCCAGGACTGCTGCGGGTTCTTCCACTTGCCCCCTTGGGGCTGGTATGAACTCTCCTGCGACGACCAGGGGTGCGCCATACACCAAGTCGGCCGACGAGGTGTGCAGATCCTCTTTGGGCGCCGTGCGGATACCGAGCAGGACCCAGGGAAGCTCGTTCACCCAGTTCGGCCATTTGAGGCGGGCCATGAGAGCCGACTTCATGTGACGGTGGAAACGCTCCACTAGTCCGTTCGACTGTGGGTGGTAGGCAGTTGTGTGGTGCAGCTATGTGCCCAAACGGCTGGCCATAGCTGACCATAGGCTGGAGGTGAACCGGGCGCCTCTGTCGGAGGTAATGTGGGCCGGTTTTTTTTTTTACTTTGGTAGGCGGTGCTTGGATTTGCATCTATGCTTTTCTTGGTGCTAGCGTCGATTGATATTGACTTGTTTCTGGGCTTTGTAGTTTGGGTGGGATTTCCCCCCCCCCCCGTTATGGAATACCGGAGCATATGCCAATTATTTTTATCGTTGTTCATCTCCGCCATTTTCGACTACCATTCCTGACATGCGTCTAACTATTGTTTTTATACACAAAGTTCCATGATGATATCTAAACAGGTAAATGCTTTAAGTTGGAATGTCCGCGGTTGGAATCAACCTATCAAGCGAAAGAAAACGTTTACAGTTATTAACCGTTTCCAGCCTGATTTAATCTTTGCTCAAGAGACGCATATCAGGTTATGTGATAAAAAGCGTTTTTTTAAATATTGGAGGGTCCTCAGTTTCACGCAAAATCCCAGAGTAAAACTAGAGGTGTTTCTATTTTTATTGATTCCAATATTCCTTTTAATCAAGAGGATATTATAGCTGATATTAATTTTAAACTTTTGATTGTTAAAGGAATAATTTGTAATAGGAATATTATTTTGTGAATATTTATGGACCAAATGTTGATGATCCCTCAATTTTTAAAACAGTTTTTGCTCTATTACCTGATTTAAATCAATATATGTTATAAATGGGCGGTGATTTTAGTACTTGTTTAAATCTTTTAATGGATAAGTCATCAACCAAATATCAACTCCCTAATCGTTCTGCGTCACTTATTCCTTTTTAATTGATTACGGTTTAATTGAGGTCTGGAGGCATATGCACCCTAGTGATACAGAATACTCTTTTTCCTCACATTTTTATAATAAATATTCGAGAATCGACTATTTTATAGTTGACCCTCGACTTTTATTCAATGTTCAGAAATGTGAGTATGATGCGATTGCTATTTCTGATCATGCTCCTTTAAACTTAATATTTGAACTGAAAGATGTTGTTTCTACCAGATCATTTTGTCGTTTTCCAGAACATTTATTACAAAGTTCGGAATTTGTTGAGTTTATCGAAGCTCAGATAAAAGAGCTTTTTCTCTTTAATAATATACGAAAAGTCTCTAAGTTAGTAATTTGGGATACATTAGAAGCTTATCTATACGGTCAAATTATTTCGAATATAGCTAAACTGAAGAAACAAGCAAGAATGGAATTAGATAAAATCTCTAAACAAATTAAAGAATTAGATAACATCAATGCAATCTCTCCAAATGTTGTTTCATTTAAAAAAAGAGTAGAATTACAATCACAGTATAATTTATTACTAATATATCCTATTGAAGGATATTTGCTTAAATTGAAAAGTCAATTTTATATTTTTGGAGATAAAAATAATAAGCTCTGAGCTGCTCAATTAAGAACAGCTAGAGCTGAAAGACAAATCTTAAAGATTCGTAAAAATAATAGAGATATCGTAAGTAATCATGAGAATATTAAGATTTCAAGATTTTTTACTCTGATCTTTATAGATCTCAATTTCCTGAAGATTCCTCTAAATTGAAGGCTTTTTTTAACATAAGATTAAATTTCCAAAAAAAATCTCCTGAAGGTCAACAGATGCTTGATGCTCCAATTACCGAGCATGCAATTCAGAAAGCTATTTTCTCAATGCAATCTGGTAAAGCTCCTGGACTTGATGGTTATTCAGTGTGATTTTACAAAAAAATTGAAAGATTACATTCTCCGTATCTTTTGGAAATATTTAATGAATCCTTTGAGAAGGGTAATCTACCTTCTTCTTTTTATGAAGCATCCATTTCCTTAATTCTTAAAAAAGAGAAAGATCCTGTTGAATGTTCATCATATAGACCTATTTCGCCCAGAAATGTGGATGCAAAAATTCTCTCTAAAGTAATGGCTAATCGCTTGGAAAATTTTTGACTAAAATAATTTCTATGGATCAAACGGGCTTTATTAAAGGCCGTTATTCTTTCTCTAACATTCGGAGATCGATGAACATTATATATTTATCGTTATCGAAGCAACCTCAATGCGTTATCTCTCTCGATGCTGAAAATGGATTTGATAGAGTTCAGTGGCCATTTTCAAAGGATTAAAAAAAATTGGTTTTGGTAATAATTTCAATAGATGGATTCAAATGATTTATAACAATCCTATTGCCACGGTCATTACAAATAAATGCAGGTCTTCTCTTTTCTCCGTTTCTCGTGGCATTAGACAGGGATGTCCATTAAATCCTTCATTATTTAATCTTGTATTGGAGCCTTTAGCTATAATATTACGAGAAGCTAACATATTCGTGGTATCTCTATGAATGGAACCATGCATAAGATTTCTTTTTATACAGATGATCTTTTTTTTTCATTTCAAAACTTGAGGAATCAATTCCTAATTTTTTGGAAACACTTAAAGATTTTGGGAAACATTAAGGATATAAACTTAACTTGAATAAAAGTGAATTGCTCCCGTTAAATGTCCATGTTGGTATATATAATGATATTCCTTTTAGACTTGTTAATACATTTAGATATTTAGGTATTATAACTACTAAAAATATAAAGATCTCTATAAAGCGCATACAGTTCCTTTAATGGACTCCATGATACAACAATTTTCTAGATGCAATCCACTTAGTATTCTTAAATAGGTCGTATTCATGCTGTGAAAATGATGATTTTACCTAGATTTTTATATATTTTTCAAAATATATCTATCTTTTTAACTGAGAAAAATCGATCAACTTGACTATTATTTCTTCTTTTATTTGGAACAATAATCGACTAAGAATTAATAAGTATCATTTACAAAAAAAATTAAAAAGATGGTGGACTTGCACTTCCTAATTTAAGACTGTATTATTGGGCTGTGAATATTAGACAATTATGGTTTTGGTTATATTGGCTTGATAAGAACCAAAAACCATTATGTGTTGATTTGGAATTAAAAGCTGTTAAACAATTCCATTTAACTTCAATTTTAGGAGCTCCATTACATTTACAGGTCTCTAAAATTCCAAATTTAAATCTTTATTCGGTTATTAAACAATCCCTATGGATTTGGGTTCAGTTTCGTATTTTTTTTTAAATTTTAAACTATTTTCGTTGTCTAGTTTTATATCGAAACTTTTCATTTAAATCTTCAACAATTGACCCCATTTTACTTCTATTGAAAAATAATGGAATCCATTCTTTTACACATTTATTTTGTGATAGTCGATTGATGACATTTGAGGAGTTAATTAATAAATTTTCTCTCGCTCATACACATTTTTTGCAATATTTTTAGGTTAGACATTTATTACAGTAATATTTACATAAGTTTCCATATTTACAAGAATCTGATTTGTTGGATATCATTTTGAAATTGAATCCCTTAGGGAAAGGTTCCATTGGCAGATTTTATAATTTATTTTGGTTACAAAAAGAGAACCTGTCACTAAAGGTTAAACAAGATTAGGGGTGACAATTTAATATGACCTTTGTTAATGAAGATTGGCTTCGAGTTTTGAAACACGTAGATTCTTCTTCTGTATGTGCCAACCATTGTTTAATTCATTTTAAAATTGTTCACCGTTATTATTTAACACATAACACAGGAGAGACTAAAATATTTCCTACCATAGACAACTATTGCGATAGATGTAAAACTGAAGTAGCTACTTTGTCACATATGTTCTGATCATGTTTTTCATTAAAATCGTTTTAGATATCTTTATTTTCCACAATTCCTAAAGCTTTGAAATTCATTTACAACCTATTAGATTGACTGTTCTATTAGGAATTGTTCTGCATCATACTCAGGGTATCTCATCCTCAGATCAACATGTAATTGCATTTGTTACATGAAGGGCTATTTTATTTAAACGGATCGATATTTCTACCCCTGCATTAATTGAATGGTTTTCTCAAGTAATGTTATGTCTTAGATTGGAAATTTTTTTTGAAATATACACAAATATATATATATATATATATATATATATATATATATATATATATATATATATATATATGGGTGTGTGTGTGTGTGTGTGTGTGTGTGTATATTTCAATTTTTATATTTTACAGTCAGTTTTTTTCTTCAGCTTTATTAGTTCTATACATATTAATCTGCTGAAGTTTTGTATCACTTTATAGCTGTTACAGATTACGCAACAATGAAAAGATTCTAAAAATGAAAATGAAGACTGTCCTGATGTTCCGATTAGATGAGTATCGATTTCAGTGAATTTTGTGTAAATACTGCTAATATACAAAAGCATAAAGTTACAAAGTAAGAATATTTAACAATCTTCAACTTTTTCAAACAGTTAACATGAAAGAAAAGAACACGAAAAAAGTGTCAATTAGAGTTAAACTACTTCTGCAGAAGAGACAGAAACGCGGAGTGCGTTTAGGATGTTAAAGACTGAGGTACAGTGAGTAGGGAGGGAGGTCAAAGGTGTATTTTATTTACAAGAATATTTACTGCGTATAACAGTGAGAATAAACTCACACACTTATTTGAACTTTATTGTGATCATCCCTGCAATACTGAGTGCAATTATATTCCCTTTACACACCTAGGTTATTTGTGCAAGAAATAAAAATCTGGAGCACTTCAAGCAACAGACAGAATCGATGGAGGATCTCAGCACGCCAGACAGCTTCTATGGAAAAGATGAAATTGTCGATGTTTCATGCCAAATCTCTTCATCAGAATTGATAAAAGGAGAATAAGTCAGAGCATGAAGATGTGGGTGGGGGGGGGGGGCGGGGGTGTGGAGGGGATGAACCAGTGCAAAGTGGTCAGCAGGCCGGTAGGTGGAGCCGTTTGGCAAATGTAGTCTATAGACCTCGTCTCCTTGCTCACTGCCTGCCTCAGAACATCTCCTCAGATCCCAGACACACCGTGCGAGAAAAGGGAAGGTGAGTACGGCTAGAACCAACAACAGCAACTCGCTGAGCTCCGACATGCAGTTGGAGTGGCGCCAACAGAAGAGGAGAGGCTGACCATGGGGCACCTTTCCAACAACCTGTGCGCCCTGCTCTTACCGGCTGAGGCGCCTGTCGGTCAATTTAGAATTGACATGATAATTAGTTAATATGAATGTCAGTCATGGAGAAGGGCCTTGGACACGGAATTCCGAATATTGATAATGTGCTTCCAGTCATAGTACAGACTGTGAAGCCAGTGGATATATGTCGGAAACAGAGATCTCTAACTGAAGATGCTTTACAAACATGTAATCTTTATAACCGATGTCGTCAATTGTACTGTCCAATCATCTAGACCCACTGTGGAAATTTACATCAAAGTGGAAGCGCAGAGGAGTATTTTGTTATAACTCGTGTTACGTTGGAAGCTATGAACGAAGCTGTGATGTGTCGAGTATCTGTATCCCAGTCTACTTGTGAAGGCACTTAGTGGAATTCAAATATGGCAGTGAAATGTGAAAAGCCTGTTTTCTGATGGTCAACATTTTAAGAAGTTTATTTCAGATTTGTTCTTTTATTCCCGATATTGTATGTATTCAGGAAACCTGTTTGTCACCACGAGATGTAATGTTCATTATCGTTCTGGAACTGCTGTAGATTTAACTTTGGTTTCAAATAATTTGTCTGGAGTGAGAAGGTTGTTGAGTGAGCATTACCCCATCGTTATGAGTTTGGATATGCATTTGTATCGAAGAATGTAAGCCGTTTTTCCAGGTGGATTTTTGATAAAGCACATTGGGAGAAGATTCAGCTTTTACTTGATGAACGTCTGTTAGGTCTCAAGTTTGAGATTTATGTGAGGTTATGTCACACTATTTATCAAACAGCATTTTAAGTGATTCAGGTAAATTGGGAATAATAGGGGAAGGTCTGCATGAAGCTGGACTGAGAAGTGTGCAGAGGCAATTCGAGAGAGCACTAGTGCGTTTGGGAAAGTTAAGAATATCAGTTCCAGAGTGACCTTATAAGTAGTAAAGGGAACAGTCCGCGCTGAGGGACGTCGTAAACGTTGCAAATACGGATCACTGAAGATTATATTGTGATAATATTAGAACAGAAAGTCAACTTAGATATTTTTGGGGAATGATTAAGACAAAGAGGGTGAGGAATGTGTTTGCAGGGATAATAACGTTCCAGTATCGATTCATGAGGGTAACAATATTGTTACTGAAACAGAGTATATTGACATAGTAGAAGGGTCACTTTCTGCGATTCATTTTCAAGATAACCTAAGCGAAAAAGATTAAACTGTGTGGGGATAAGGGGTTGGAAGTCACATGTAGCAATGAGTATATCACTAATGTAGAATTTGCTTTGTGTGGCTTTAAGAAGGCTATCCATAGTGCAAGTCAGGCGTGCCCAGGAATGGATTATAAATGATATTTTTATTGTTAGATAACACTTTTGAGATGCTATTAAATTGTATAAATCGTAATTGCAGGTTAGACCTCCTTCCATGCTCATGGAAAATAGCAGTACTACTGCCTGTTCTAAAGCTGGGAGGTTCCCGTCTGATTCTTCTAGTGATATGCCTGTTTCGCTAAAGTCCCATTTATATATGTTTATAGAACGTACGATAATCGAGCGTTTCGGAAGGGAGAAGTGATATAGCGTTTTATCAAAATGGATTTCGGAAGGGTAGACTGACGATAGATTCTGTACCAGTGGTACTATCTCCAGGATGGGTAATAAGCTGATCTGGAAGCACGTGGTACATTATGGAAAGAAGGACTTTTGATTAAATTACGGACATTAGGACTGAGGCAGAGATTCTGTTATTTTTTCTGTGTTTTTTTTTAGTTTGGACGGTCTATGCATGTAACGGTGGACAGATGGTACTTCTATTTCTGTGAGATTTCTGTCAGCTTTTAATACCGTCAACCCCAGCAAGCTCATCTCCAAACTCCATCATCTAGCCCTCAGCTCATCACTCTGCAACTGAGTCCTGAATTTCTTGTCAGAGCGTTCGCAGGCAGTGAGACGGGACGCTCGCCTGTTCTCCACTAATATCCTGAAAACTCGTACAAAACAAGGATGCGCATTGAGTTCCATACACTACTCCCTCTTCACTTACGACTGTGTACCTGCATTTAACACCAATACCATCGTCAAATTCGCAAACGACACAACAGTGATCGGGTTGATCTCCAACAGAGACGAATCAGCATACAGAGCGGATCTCGCACTTCCAGAATGAAAAATATCTTTTTCTGCAGACCTATAATTGCTCTGAACCAATTGATCAAGCATTATCCATAAATTAGTAATGTTCCTACTTTTAATACTGGTTTTATGGCTATCATGCATCTGTGTTGCGCTTTTGTACTGCTGGACATTGCTTGAACTGGCTGTTTACTTGATTTTATTTATTGTTTATTTATTTTAATTGTTTTTATAGCATTGTGTACGATAGTTGCAAACTCATTTTCTTAATACAGCAAAGACTAAGGAGCTAATTATCAGCTTTGGAAAGTCACGGGATGAGAAGAACGCTCCAGTCTACGTTAAAGGAGACACAGTGGAGGAAGTGTCCAGTTTCCGGTTTCTGGGAATACACATCTCAGAGGACCTTACATGGTCCACTAACACCACAACAATAGTTACGAAAGCACAGCAGCGCTTGTCTTTTCCCTCAGGACGCTGAAGAAAGCTGGTCTACCTGAACAGATGCTGGTGACCTTTTACCGCTGCACCGTAGAGAGCTTCTTAACGTACTGCATCTCTGTGTGGTATCTCAGTTCTACAGCAGTTGACAGGAAAGCACTTCAGCCGGTCGTCTCTAGCGCACACAAGATCATCCGCGGACAGCTGCCAGCCCTGGAGGACACCTACAGCTTACGCTGCCTATGGAAAGGTACAAGCATCTGTAAGGACAATACACACTCATACAATCATCTGTTTGAACTTCTTCAATCTGGCAACATTATAATAGTTTCTTTGCTCGGACTTCCAGAATGAAAAATATCTTTTTTTCGCAGAGCTATAATTGCACTTAACCAATTAATCAAGCATCATCCATAAAATTAGTTATATTGCTACTTTTTACTTGATTTTATATTGCTGTTTACTTGATTTTATTTATTGTTTATTTATTTTATTGGTTGTTGTTATTTTATTGTGAGGTAGTTCTCTTTTGGGAGAAGACAGCGAGGCTTTGAGAGGAAGTGCGGCGGCGGCCATTTTCAAATTGCTTTTCAGATCGGAGTTCTGAGAGGTGGTACTGCGCAGGCGTGTGAAGGAGACCTGGGAAGGAGGGAAGATATAAAAAGAACGCAGCCTTAAGCAGCGGGCAGCTTCGTTTGCGGGCAGCGGAGTGAGCCGGGAGCAGAGTGCAGGGCTTGGGCTGAGAGGGCTTAGGCGGAAGAGGGCACAGTAGGCTTATCTTTTAGTTCTCCTTGTTATTTTCAGTTATTCGGGAAGTATGAGTGTGAGGGCAGCTTGTTGTTCTCGGTGTCGGATGTGGGAGATCCTGGAGTCTCCGAGCCTCCCGGACGTCCACATCTGCGCCAGGTGTGTCGAACTGCAGCTCCTGAGGGACCGAGTTAGGGAACTGGAGCTGCAGCTCGATGACCTTCGCCTGGTCAGGGAGAGTGAGGAGGTGATAGAGAGGAGTTACAGGCAGGTGGTCACTCCGGGGCCACGGGAGGCAGATAGGTGGGTCACGGTCAGGAAGGGGAAGAGGCAGGTACTAGAGAGTACCCCAGTGGCTGTACACTTTGACAATAAGTACTCATGTTTGAGTACTATTGGGTGGGACAGCCTACCTGGAGGAAGTGACAGTGGCCGGGCCTCCGGCACAGAGGACAGCCCTGTATCTCAGAAGGGTAGGGATAGAAGAAAGAGGACCATAGTAATAGGGGACTCGATAGTCAGGGATTCAGACAGGCGGTTCTGTGGAGGTGATCGGGAGTCCCGGATAATATTTTGCCTCGCTGTTTACAGGGTTCGGGACGTTTCTGATCGCGTGCAAGATATCCTGAAGTGGGAGGGTGAGGAGCCAGAGTTTGTGGTACATGTAGGTACCAATGACATAGGTAGGAAAGGGGAAGAGGTCCTGAAACGAGAGTATAGGGAGTTAGGAAGGCAGTTAAGAAGAAGGACAGCAAAGGTAGTACTCTCGGGATTACTGCCTGTTCCACGCGACAGTGAGAGTAGGAATGGAATTAGGTGGAGGATGAATGCGTAGCTGAGGGATTGGAGCAGGGGTCAAGGATTCAAGTTTCTGGATCATTGGGACCTCTTCTGGGGCAGGCGTGACCTGATCAAGAAGGACGGGTTACACTTGAATCCTGGGGGGACCAATATCCTAGATGGGAGGTTTGCTAGGGCTACAGGGCAGACTTTATACTAGTAAGATGGGGGGGGGGGGCGGGAATCAATTTGAGGAAACTATGGGAGAGAAGGTTAGTTCACCAGTAGAGCAAGTAAGTAGACAGTGTGTGAGGGAGGAAAGGCAGGTGATGGAGAAGAGATGCGCTCAGCCCCAAGATGTAAGGGAGAAAAAAGAAAAGGATAATAAATTTGAATGCATTGCTAGGGATGAAAAGAGAGGAGCAGGTGGAGAGTGTCTTAAATGTTTATATTTTAATGCTAGGGGCATTGTAAGAAAGGTGGTTGAGCTTAAAGCGTGGATCGATACCTGGAATTATGATGTTGTAGCTATTCGTGAAACATGGTTGCAGGAAGGGTGTGATTGGCAACTAAATATTCCTGGATTTAGTTGCTTCAGGTGTGATAGAGTAGGTGGGGGGGGGGGGGCAGAGGAGGAGGTGTTGCATTGCTTGTCCGAGAAAATCTTATGGCGGTGCTTTGGAAGGATAGATTATAGAGCTCCTCCAGGGAGACTATTTGGGTGGAATTGAGGAATGGGAAAGGTGTAGTAACACTGATAGGAGTGTCTTATAGGTCACCTAATGGGGAGCGTGAGTTGGAAGAGCAAATGTGTAAGGAGATAGCAGATATTTGTAGTAAACACAAGGTGGTGATTGTGGGAGATTTTATTTTTCCAGACATAGATTGGGAAGCTCATTCTGTAAAAGGGCTAGATGGTTTAGAGTTTGTGAAATGTGTGCAGGATAGTTTTTTGCAACAATACATAGAAGTACCGACTAGAGATGGGGCAGTGTTGGATCTCCTGTTAGGGAATGCGATAGGTCAGCTGACAGATGTATGTGTTGGGGAGCATTTCGGGTCCAGTGATCACAATAGCATTAGCTTCAATATAATTATGGAGAAGGACAGGACTGGACCTAGAGTTGAGATTGTTGATTGGAGAAAGGCTAACTTTGAGGAGATGCGAAGGGATTTAGAGAGAGTGGATTGGGTCAAGTTGTTTTATGGGAAGAATGTAATAGAGAAATGGAGGTCATTTAAGGGTGAAATTATGAGGGTACAGAATCTTTATGTTCCTGTTAGGTTGAAAGGAAAGGTTAAAAGTTTGAAAGTGCCATGGTTTTCAAGGGATATTTGAAACTGGGTTCGGAAAAAGAGGGATGTCTATAATAAATATAGGCAGCATGGAGTAAAGGAATTGCTCGAGGAATATAAAGAATGTAAATGGAATCTTAAGAAAGAGATTAGAAAAGCTAAAAGAAGATACGAGTTTGGTTTGGCAAATAAGGTGGAAGTAAATCCCAAAGGTTTCTACAGTTATATTAAAAGCAAGAGGATAGTGAGGGATAAAATTGTTCCCTTAGAGAGTCAGGGTGGTCAGCTATGTGTGGAGCCGAGGGAGATGGGAGAGATTTTGAAAGATTTCTTCTCTTCGGTATTCACTAAGGAGAAGGATATTGAATTGTGTAAGGTGTGGGAAATAAGTAAGGAAGTTATGGAACCTATGACAATTAAAGAGGTGGAAGTACTGGCGCTTTTAAGAAATTTAAAAGTGGATAAATCTCCCAGTCCTGACAGGATATTCCCCAGGACCTTGAGGGAAGTTTGTGTAGAGATAGCAGGAGCTCTGACGATGATCTTTCAGATGTCATTAGAAACGGGGTTTGTGCCGGAGGATTGGCGTATTGCTCATGTGGTTCCATTGTTTAAAAACGGTTCTAGAAGTAAGCCTAGCAATTATGGACCTCTCAGTTTGACATCAGTGGTGGGTAAATTAATGGAAGGTATTTCTTAGAGATAGTATTTATAATTATCTGGATAGACAGGATCTGATTGGGAGTAGCCAGCATGGATTTGTGCGTGGAACGTCATGTTTGACAAACCTTATTGAATTTTTTGAAGAAGTTACGAGGAATGTTGACGAGGGTAAGGCAGTGGATGTAGTCAAGATGGACCAGCAAGGCCTTGACAAAGTTCTACATGGAAAGTTAGTTAAGAAGTTTCAGTCGTTAGGTATTAATGCTGGAGTAATAAAATGGATTCAACAGTGGCTAGATGGGAGATGCCAGAGAGTAGGGGTGGATAATTGTTTATCGGGATGGAGGCCGGTGACTAGCGGGGAGCCTCAGGGATCTGTTTTGGGCCCAATGTTGTTTGTAATATACATAAATGATCTGGATGATGGGGTGGTAAATTGGATTAGTAAGTATGCCGATGATACTAAGGTAGGAGGTGTTGTGGATAATGAGGTGGGTTTTCAAAGCTTGCAGGGAGATTTATGCCGGTTAGAAGAATGTGCTGAACGTTGGCAGATGGAGTTTAATGCTGAGAAGTGTTTGGTTCTACATTTTGGCAGGAATAATCCAAATAGAACATACAGGGTAAATGGTAGGGCATTGAGGAATGCAGTGGAACAGAGAAATCTAGGAATAACAGTGCATAGTTCCCTGAAGGTGGAGTCTCATGTAGATAGGGTGGTGAAGAAGGCTTTTGGAATGCTGGCCTTTATAAATCAGAGCACTGAGTACAGAAGTTGGGATGTAATGTTAAAATTGTATAAGGCATTGGTAAGGCCAAATTTGGAATATTGTGTACAGTTCTGGTCACCGAATTATAGGGAATATATCAATAAATTAGAGAGTGTGCAGAGACGATTTACTGGGATGTTACCTGGGTTTCAGCACTTAAGTTAGAGAGAAAGGTTGAACAAGTTAGGTCTCTATTCATTTGGAGCGTAGAAGGTTGAGGGGGGATTTGATCGAGGTATTTAAATTTTTGAGAGGGATAGATAGAGTTGACGTGAATAGGCTGTTTCCATTGAGAGTAGGGGAGATTCAAACTAGAGGACATGATTTGAGAGGTAGGGGACAAAAGTTTAAGGGAAACACGAAGGGGTATTTCTTTACTCAGAGAGTGATAGCTGTGTGGAATGAGATTCCTGTAGAAGTAGTAGAGGCCAGTTCGGTTGTGTCATTCAAGGTAAAATTGGATAGGTATATGGACAGGAAAGGAGTGGAGGGTTATGGGCTGAGTGCGGGTTGGTGGGACTCGGTGAGATTAAGAGTTCGGCACGGACTAGGAGGGCCGAGATGGCCTGTTTCCGTGCTGAGATTGTTATATGCTTATATGGTTACTGACTTATTTTGCTTTCTGGAAACACTTCATTCTTTAAAGCTTTACTATTTTGGTGTTTCTAAACGATAGACAATTTACAAACTCAAATCTCTCGTTTTCTATTTCACGGCAAAGTATACGTGTCCTACACTTTTCCCATTTGGGAACATACTCTGCAGAAGATGCTCGATTCAGATATCATGTCTGGACTTGCTGGGTATGTTCTCGCTATACTTATGAAGCTTTCATCAGTCAGAGTTGACTCAGATGGACCTCTGATTCGCTCTGCAGATAATTCTCTTCAGAATGGATCGAAAGGATTAGTTTGTGCCGGTTGCTGACGTATGGATTTTTTTTTGTAAAGGGACACTGCAGAGTTCGATGTTTACACAATTTCATTTCGGTGCGAATATGGAGTGAATTCAGAAATCCACCGCAAATTCACCCTTTGGCCAACTGAATCTACTCTATCGATTAATTATCCATTTTGTGTATGCTGATTCGACTAACGATCACGTATCCCTCGCCTACGTATCTGGATATTCATGTTCTCCAGATGCTTTTCATCAGACCAGTTTTGCTCTCACAGTTTTCCAAGATATTGAAAGAAATATTTGTAAGGAGATTAAATAACTTTATAATAAAACATAATATACTCTCTGAATAGCAATGTGGTTTCAGGGAAAAAAAAAACAGAACCACTACAATACGCTACAAGAGGAAATTGGATCAACTCATGATGAAATGGCGGAGCAGACCCATTGGGCCGAATCGCCGACTTCTGCTCCTTTGTCTTATGGAATGCAAACAGATTTTTTCCTCTGAGGCTATGGGGAAAAAAAGAGGACATGGGTTAAGGGTGAAGGGGGGAAAGTTTAAAGGGAACATGGGGGGGGGGTTCTTCTTCACACGCAGAGTGGTGGGAATGTGGAAATAGCTACCAGATGAAGTGGTAAATGCGGGCTCACTTTTACCAGTTAAGTAAAACCTGGACAAGTACATGGATGACAGCTGTATGGAGGGATATGGTCCAGGTGCAGGTCAGTGGGACTAGGCAGAAAATGGTTCGGCATGGCCAAGAAGGGCCAAAAGGTCTGTTTCTGTGCTGTAAAGTTCTATGGTTCTATGGAACACAGCAATGAACACCGATCAGTTCAAAGAGAGGAGCGATGTGGGAGTGGGATCTTGGTGAGTGGAGGGATGTGGGAATGGGAAGGTAGGGTTCTCAGAGTGGAGTATATAGGAATGGGGAGGGAAACGGGTCCTGTTGAGTGAAAGAATGAGGGAATGATGTGGCGGGGTGTTGCTTCGGTGAGCGGATGAAGTTCGGAAACCAAGGTCCTGGTATGTTAAAGCAACTGAGCGCGAACCACTGGAAATTCCGAATAGGCTGACGGTAGATTATCGGATGGATTATATTCTGATGCCGCTGCCCATCCCTGAGAGTGAGTCAATGGTACAGACATGAGAGGAAACACTCATCGTCTCACAAGGATGCAAACACCTCGTGACCAGCTAGTTACAGAGTTGCCTCTCGCCTGCCCCAGACAGGGACTCCCTGTGCCAAGAGACCGCATCAGGCCTCAGCCTGGGAGTGGCAGGCAGAGGGATATCAGCAACAAGAGAAAATCTGCAAATACTGGAGATCCAATGGAACAAAAAACAAAATGCTAGAGGAACTCAAAAGGTCAGGCAGCTTCCGTGCAAAAGAGTACAGTCCATATTTCGGGCCGAGACGCTTCAGCAGGATGACAGAGTGGGCCACATGGAGCTCCCACTAATGGGTTGGGTCGTGTGTGACCCCATGCACCTGGCCACTGGGGTTTCAGCAGAAGGGCAGGGGGAATAGACACGTGGCAGGTCCTAGATCCCCTCATTGCTCGTCAGCCAGCCTGGAGATAACTTAGTTATGGGCAGGGTAAACAGATCTACGGCAGGGGCTGGCTGGGAATGTTTGACCCTCGCCAGTCGGGACTCACTACTTGATCCTCATTGGTTGATCCACCCTGGGACTCACTATCTGAGTTTCACTCTCTGGTTCACATTGTCTGGCACTCACCGTTTGGGACTCTCAGTCTGGGAATCTCTAACGGAGGCTCAATGATAAACCCTTGTTGTTTGACCTTCATTGTCAGGCCCTCAGTGTATGGGACTCACTGTTGGGGTCGCAGCATCAGGTCCTGATTGTCTGTGACTTTATGTCTAGCAATCACTGCCTGGCCCTCATGGCTGGATCTCCACTGTCTGGCGTCTGGAACCATTAAACCTTCAAAAACGTTGCTGGTTTTGTTCCATATTGTAACCATTCAGATTCCAAGAAGATAGGATTCTCTTCCTGAAAAATTGCTGTTGATTCATTATAATTTTCTGGAATTAGATAAACATTGATGCAATCGAAGGCAAAATAGTTGCTATTTCAATTATAATTTTCACTCAGTTCCAACGGCCTAATGGATAAGGCATTGGCCTCCTAAGCCAGGGATTGTGGGTTCATGTCCCATCTGGGGTGCTGCAAATTTTAAATCGCCATTACTGGGCTATGGACTTTAGTTCAACTAATGTACACAGATAAAATACTTAACTGCTTATCTTTCAGGGAATGAGGAACATAAAAATATCATCAGATATCCATTATTGTTAATTGTTTAAACAACTGGAGACACATTAAAAAATAAGTTCAGGCACATATTCCATATACCCATATAACAATTACAGAACGGAAACAGGCTATCTCGGCCCTTCTAGTCCGTGCCAAACGCGTACTCGCACCTCATCCCACCGACCTGCACTCACCCCATAACCCTCCATTCCTTTCCTGTCCATGCACCTATTCATTTTTTAATACATCAGCTGTCGTTGTCTTCGAAGGACGAGATACTGTTACAAAGTCCTGATGAAGGGGTTTGGCCCTAAACGTCGACTGTTCACTTTTTACTATAGATGCTGCCTGGCCTGCTGAGTAAAAGAAAAAAAAAACATTAATATATACTATAGAAGAAATAGCAAACGCGAAAGAAAGAAATGAATACACCGTGGAGATATTCCTTGATTAAAAAAAAGCATTGACACCATTGACCACAAATTATTATTAATAAAATTAGAAATATTAGATGGGTGGCACATGGCTGGTTATGTAGTTATTTGGAAGACAGTTATCAAAATGTGCATATAAATAACTCAAAGGCGAAGCTTTATTTGAGTCGGATGTGGGAGGTCCTGGAGTCTCGTAGCCACCCGGACGTCCATATCTGCACCAACTGCGCCGAGCTGCAGATCCTAAAGGACCGTGTTAGGGAACCAGAGCTGCAGCTCGATGAACTTCGTTTGGTCAGGGAGAGTGAGGAGTTGATAGAGAAGAGTTACAGGCAGGTGGTCACACCAGAACCACGGGAGGCAAACAAATGGGGTACGCTTATGAGTGGGAAGGGAAAGAGTAAGGTATTAGAGTGTACACCAGTGCCTTTACCCCTTGACAATAAGTAGTCCTGTTTGAGTAGTGTTTGAGTAGTGTTGAAGAGGACAGCCTGCCCGGGAGAAGCAACACTGGCCATGCCGCCCGCACAGAGTCCGGCCCTGTAGCTCAGAAGGGTAGGGAAAGGAAGAGGAAGGTACCAGTAATATGGGACTTGATAGTTAGGGGGTCAGATAGGCGAATCTGTGGACGCAGTCAGGAGACCCAGATGGCAGTTTGCCTCCCTGGTACCAGGGTCCGGGATGTTTCTAATCGCTTCCAAGATATCCTGAAGTAGGAGGGTGAGGAGCCAGAGGTCGTAGATCATATAGGTACCAATGGCATAGGTAGGAAAAGGGAAGAGGTCATGAAAGGAGAAAATAGGGAGTTTGGAAGGGAGTTGAGAAGGACCGCAAAGGATCTCGGGATTACTGCCTGTGCCCCGCGATTGTGAGGGTAGGAATGGAGTCAGGTGGAGGATAAATGCATGGAGCGGCCTTTCACCTGCTCGGACTGTGGGAAATGATTCATTCAGGCACGTCACCTACTGATACATCAGTCAGTTCACACTACAGAGAGGTCGTTCAGCTGCTCAGTTTGTGGGAAGAAATTCACTCGGTCTTCTATCCTACAGAGTCACCAGCGACTTCACACTGGTGAGAAGCTGTTCACCTGCTCATACTGTTGAAAGGGATTCACTGGATCATCCACCCTATTGGCACAGCAGTCAGTTCACAGTGGGGACTGGCGGTTCACCTGCTCAGAATGTGGGAAAGGATTCACTCAGCCATCCGAACTACAGGCAGTTCACAGCGGGGAGTCGCCGTTTACCTGCTGTGAAAGTGGGAAGGGATTCGCTCGGTCATCTCATCTACAGATATACCAGCGAGTTCACACTGGAGAGAGACCGCTCACCTGCTCAGTCCGTGGGAAGAGATTCACTCGGTCATCCAATCTACAGAGACACCAGCGAGTTCACACTGGGTAGAGGCTGATCACCTGCTCAGACTGTGGGATGAGATTCTCTCAGCCATCTCCGTCAAATGTGCATCATTGTGTTCACACAGGGGCAAGGCCGTTCGCCTGCTCTGAATGTGGGAAGGGATTCACTCAGACCTCTAGACTTATGGAACACTACCGGTTTTCACACTGGGGAAGAAGTTTCAATAATCTGCATGGTCGATATTTGTCCATCACCATTGCTGAATGCAATTTCGAGAGTGACTGTCGGTGCTGTACTCTGCAGTTATTGCTGCTGCTCACCACACCCAGTTCTGCATCCTGGTCACTGCGCATGGACGGAATTTATTCTGCTGCACATTCATCTTCAATGGGACCTGAGTCTAATATTCTGGAGCTGAGACAAGTAAAGCAGTTCTATTTTAAACTCTGTTTCCGGTACTTGGTGAACACACCAAGTGTACAGTCGCGAGTCAATTCAGGCCGGCTGGACCCTGTCAGTGATTCTGTTCCACGACAGTCCTTTTAAATCCTCCCCTGTTGTTCCCCTCTCGTCTCCCTGTGGTGATGAGTTCCAAACTGTTTTCTGCAGACCGAAGAAGTCGAGCTGACTACAGTTCTGTCTGAGATCTTCTTCGCCCCTTAAATCTCTGGGCTGAGGAAGAATGACATTGATAGTTCACCTCCTTATTGACGACTCATTTCCATATTATGGGTCATTTTTCCTGCTTCTGAAGGTTTGTTGATGTAGCGTCTATGCCCAGTTGATTCAGGTTCGTCTGGGGGAAACAGCTGTTGACAATACACCATATGCCATTAAATGATTACACTTTATAGTTATTTCTTCGAGATCGGTTAGTAGAAACAAATAACAAAAGATGCCATTTCAGTAAATTTGTCAGTTTTGAGCACAGGAAAATTAATGCGTTGGAGCTCACGCCACCGGATCCGTCCACAATGAAGTCGGAGCCTCCGTCAACGTCCGAATCGCCGATCTCCGGTATTCGCCGTCCGGGGACTCCGGGCGCTCCGGCACACGTCCGTCCTCTTCACTCGCCACCCCGAAATGAACGCAAACTCTTTCTTGGTTCCCCCCCCCCCATGCAAGATAGAATAACAGTCATTTATTCGTTAGTTCTCCGTTATTTGTAATTATAACCCAAACATATACAGAGACGCCATTTTGTTAGCCTCAGCAGTTAACATGGAAGAGAAACCGCTACATTGAAAACTCAAAGCAGAATGGGAAACCATTAGTTGGATGTTCAACGAAGCACGGTAAGAATCCGGAGCCAGGTCTACCCAGGGCAGAGTTTGAGGCTCTGGACGATGGTCAGGGTAAGAACGTATGATGAGGAGAAGGGATTCAGCAGCGGGGTGTGGGAATGAATAACAGAGTAGCAACATTTGGAAGCTGATTGACAGGGAAAATCTTTCGGTTGTCGGACTGATGACACAAACAATGCCTGTTGTGAAGTGCTGCAGGGTTTGGGATGGTTATACAGTATCTATTGAGGGAGCTGTTCTTGCTTGTTTATCCAGTAATATTATAACCGGATTGTTATTATGGATTGCCATATCTGAAATAATGTATTGATAGTCATAAAAATTTTAAGATTTTGACTCTAAAACTGGATCAGGCTTGAATTTATGGCGTCTTTATGAAGCTACGGTGGTCATTCATGAGTTCGAATTTTAAAGCAAGATTTTGGTGAATGATATTTGCCACTTGATTGTACCTTTTTAAGTAAACAGGTAAGTAATCACATTGCGGAGAGGCCGTTCACCTGCTCAGTCTGTGAGAAGAGATTCACTCTGTCATCCAACGTACAGATTCACCAACAAGTTTACACCGGGGAGAAGCCGTTCCCACATTCTGAGCACGTGAACTACCAGTCCGCAGTGTGAACTCGCTGCCGTGACAGCAGATCAGATGATTGAGTGAATCCCTTCTCACAGTCTGAGCATGTGAAAGGCATCTCCCCAGTGTGAACTCTCTGATGTTTCAGTAGGCTAGCTGCCTGAGTGAATCCCTTCCCACAGTGTGGGCAGGTGAACGGCCTCTCCCCAGTGTGAACTCTCTGATGTTTCAGTAGGCTAGCTGCCTGAGAGAATCCCTTCCCACAGTGTGGGCAGGTGAACGGCCTCTCCCCAGTGTGAACTGTCTGATGTTTCAGTAGGCTAGCTGCCTGAGTGAATCCCTTCCCACAGTGTGGGCAGGTGAACGGCATCTCCCCAGTGTGAACTCTCTGATGATTCAGTAGGCTAGCTGCCTGAGTGAATCCCTTCCCACAGTGTGGGCAGGTGAACGGCATCTCCCCAGTGTGAACTCTCTGATGATTCAGTAGGCTAGCTGCCTGAGTGAATCCCTTCCCACAGTGTGGGCAGGTGAACGGCATCTCCCCAGTGTGAACTCGCTGATGTTTCAGTAGGCTAGCTGCCTGAGTGAATCCCTTCCCACAGTGTGGGCAGGTGAACGGCATCTCCCCAGTGTGAACTCGCTGATGTTTCAGTAGGCTAGCTGCCTGAGTGAATCCCTTCCCACAGTGTGGGCAGGTGAACGGCGAGTCTGAGTCGACGCTCGGCGCATCCCGTCTGCTCAGATCGCTGGGATGGCTCCCATGGAGGGTCATTCTCATTCCACTGGTGAACGTTTTCTTCCATAGTGATGATTCATTTTTCTGAATTGACCTCTCATTTAAGTTTTCAGATCTGTATTTCTTTTCAGAATTCTATATACCTGCACGAAGTACTGAATCCTGTTTTTTTTTTGTATGAAAACATATACTTTAGAAATCTCATCAGACTGTCTGGTGATTTTTTAATGTCTGTTAGAGCTCTTCCTCCTTCTGTCCTCCGTAGTGTTAATCTAAGTGTGTTTGAGTGCAAATATTCTTTCCGAATTTTGTCATTTCAGTTTTTATTTCTCTTTATAAAGTTCCCAGATTAGAATGGGATCGAGAGATTTTGCCTAAGAAATACGTTAATATGGGTATAGCGAAAGCTTCTATTGCCTTTGTTGTAGGCATTGATTCTGTGGATAAGACATTGATCACGTGTACAGCCAGAGGATTTTTCCCATGGTTGAAATGGTTAACCCGGGGGGGGGGGGGGGGTGGATGCGCGTAGAATGTACCATAGGACAAGGGTGTAGAAGCATATATAATACGGTCATTTAAGAGACTCTTTGATAGGTATATGGAGCTTAGGAAAATAACGGGCAATGCGGTAGGAAAATTCCAAGCAATTTCTAGAGTAGGTTACATGGTCGGCACAACATTGTGGGCCGAAGAGCCTGTAATGTGTTGTAGATTTCCATTTTATCTTTTCTATCTGTTGGCATATGTTCTTAATTCTTGAAGTAAATGGCGTTATTTGTTTCCATTTTTTAAACCATTTTTCTATTTTCATTGTTTGTTGGTATTGCAGTTAGCTGCGTGTCAAGAGCACAAACACGAGGATATCCTCAGATGCTGGGAATTCAAGCAACACAGACAAAATGCTGGTGGAACGCAGCAGGCCAGGCAGCATCTATAGGAAGAAGTGCAGTCGACGTTACGGGACAAGTCCCTTCTTCAGGACTAACTGAACGGAAAGGTAACAGAAATTATAGGCCAGTTAGTCTGAACTCAATGGTTGGGAAGACATTGGAGTCAAATGTTGAGGATGTGCTTTCAGAGTATTTGGGGTCATTATATAATCGGCCATTTTCAGCATGTTTTCCTGAAGGGAACTTATTGTCTGACAAGTATGTTGAAGTTCTTTGAAACGATTGAGGAAGTAACAAGCGAGATAGACAAAGGAGAATCGGTTGATGACGTGCACCTGGCGTTTCAGAAGGTCGTTGACAAGAAACCACACACAAGGCTGCTTATCAAGGTAAGAACGTATAATATTACAAGAAAGATTTTTGCACGAGTAAAGAAGTGGCTGACTGTCAGGAGGCAAAGAATAGTTATAACATAATAAAGAACAGTAATAAATGGAACCTATTCCGGTTAGCTGCCAGTAACCAGTAGTGTTCCACAGGGATCTGTGCTGAGAACGATACTTTTTTTGTTATATGGCAATGACGGATGACAGAATTGATGGTTTTATTGCAAAGTTTGCAGATGATGCCAGGGTAGTTGGAGGGACATGTAGTTTTGAGGACGTCTACAGATTACAGGAATGGGCATAGAGGTGGTAGATGGAATGCAGTGTGGGGAAGTGTATAGTCATGCATTTTGGAAAAATAAATAAAAGGGTAGAATATTTTCAAAATAGAGAAACCAATTTGAAAGAACGATGCGCAAAGGGAGTGAGAGTTCTTGTGAAGGATTCTCTGAAGGGTAGCTTGAAGGTTGAGTGGGCAGTGAGAGAGACAAAGGCGATTTTAGCACATTTCAAGAGTACTAGAATATAAAACCAATAACAATTTTGAGGCTTTATAAAGCACTGGTGAGGTTTCACTAAGAAATTTATAAGTGTTTTGGGCCACTTCTGTTAGAAAGGATGGGCTGACACTGTAGTGAGTTTAACGGAGGTTTATGGAGATGATTCCAGGATTGAATGTATTGTCATATGAAGAGATTTTGAGGGGTGATATCTTTGCAACCTATCTAATGTCTCAATGGATTGGATGTGGGGAGAGTGTGTCCTATGGTGTGAGAGTCTTGGACCAGAGAAGGCAGTTTCTGAATGAAGATGAGATTAGCCAGAGAGTGGTGAATCTGAGGAATTCGTTGCTACAGGCAGTAGCGGAGGCAAAATCCTTATGTTTATTTATACAGAGGTTGATAGATTCTTGACCGGTCAGGACATGAAGGGATATAGGGAGAAAGCAGGAGATTGGGGCTGCTACGGAAATTCGATGAGCCATGAGGAAATGGCGGAGAAGAATCGATGGGCCAAATGATCTAATTCTGCTCCTACGTCTGATGGTCTTATATTTCATGCTCATCACTTAGTTGTATTGTATCTTGCTGATCTGTTTCATATTCCACCATCTCTATTGTAGTTGTCTTGTTATTGGTGTTCCGCTGCGGTCGGTATTGAAATCAACGAATTGGATGAAAGACTTGATGGCTTGGTGACCAATTTTGCAGTTGATATGAAGGTAGGTTAGAGCAAAGCAGGTGTCTGCAGAAAGACTCGGACGGATTTGGAGAACAGGCGATGAAGTGGCAGATGAAATACAGATAGAGGACTGAGGGAAGATTTGCTAGAAGATGTACCAAATGACGAGGCGTATAGAGAGTGTAAATGCAAGGAGGTTTTCTCCACTGATGTTGTGCGAGAATACAACTAGAGATCAGAGGTGAAGGGTGAAATGTGAAATGTTTAAGGGAAACATGTGGGGAAACTTCTTCACCCTGAGGGCCGTCAGAGTGCACACAGCGCTGCCAACGCAAATGGTAATTGAGATTCCGATGTCAGCGTTTAAGAGATGATTCGATGAGTACATGGTTGAAAGGGATGTGGATGGCCATGGTCCATGTGCAGGTCGATGGGAGTAGGCAGTTTGAATTTCCCGATGACACCAACACTATGGGTGTAGTCGACAGCGAGGAAGCCTACCGGAGCATCAGGCGGGATCTGGACCAGTTGGAGAGATGGGCTGAAAAATGGCAGATCGGATTTAGCCCAGACAAGTGTTAGATGTTGCACTTTGGGAGGATCAGCCAGGGTTGGTCTGACACAATGAGAAATAGGGCACTAGGGAGTACGATAGGACAAACGAATCTGGGAATGCAGGTCCATAATTCAATGAAAGTTGTGCTGCAGATATACAGGGTCGTAGAAAAAGAAGCTTTTGACTTCATAGGCCAAACTACCTAGTACGCGAGGTTGGACGTTATGTTCATGCTGTTTAAGATTTTACTGGGGCCTAATTTGGAAGATTGTATGCTGCTGGGCTTAATTACCTCAGGGATGATGTAAATAAGTTTGAAAGAATACAGAAAATTATATTACACGGCTATTGCCGGGACTGGTTGTTTTGAATTGAAAGGAAAGATTACACATGTTAGCACATTATTCCGAGCGGGTAGAAGACTGAGGGGAGATTTGACAGAGGTATACAACGTTATGAGGAGTATAGAGCGTGTAAATGCAAGCGGGGTTTCTCCACTGATGTTGGACGAGAATACAACTGGAGATCATGGGTGAAGGGTGAAACGTGAAATGTTTTTTTTTTAACTTTTTTTATTTAAGGGAAACATGAAGGGAAACTTCTTCACCTAGCGGGCCGTCAGAGTGCACACAGCGCTGCCAACGTAAGTGCTAATTGAGATTCCAATGTCAACCTTTAAAAGGTGATTGGATAACTACACGGATGAGAGGGATATGAATGGCCATGTCCGGGTACAGGTCGATGGGAGTAGGCAGTTTAAATAATTCCTCACAGACCTGACGAGATGAAAACCCTGCTTCTGTGCAGTGGCTCACTGTGGCTGTCTGACTGTATGTCTGGGTTAGAATTTTAGTGTCTCACAGCACCGACCAACCTAGAGAGTCGTGATACCGTTCTGTCCCTCTGTCCTTGCACACACTGAAGCATGGAAACCGAATAAAATGGATGGTTATGGCATAAGAAGATGAAAGTGAAGTTGTGAGATGATAAATGGGGTATCATACTACAGGAATATGCGCTCACCCCTTCAGCAAGGCGGTAAAGAAAATAGTTCCGGACTGGAAGTCGGTGTGACAGTCGTCCCAGTGCAGTAAGCAAATCTTTTGATTCAGTGTTGGTAATGGGAATCAGTAGCCCCAATACTATACAACAAAGAGTTCATTTAATCCGAATCCTACCCTTGGTCAGAAATTGGAGATGAGATATCATGGAAGTCGGTCTAAGGTTGGAGTTGTGGAAATGTCATATTTTAATTGTGTTGAATATTAACTCGAGGGCAATACATTACTTTCTGCGTCTCTTTGCCTCGGAGTCGAAAGGCGTTTTTAAATGTTGTATTATTACCATTCCAGTTGCTTGTGGACTACTGAAAAAAATAAGATCATGTCATTTTCTGCGATATTTTTAAAATGTGAATGCATTGCGGATTTAAAATATTGCATACAGTGTGGACATAGGCGAGTTCTTTTGAAGGAGAAAGAGAAATGGAGTGACGTGTTTCTTTAGTTTGTGTTGGGGGGATGATTGAATTAATCTTCCTTTTCACTATACTTGGGCCAGAAAAAATGTGTCTCCTCGCGAGAATTGATTTCCAGGAACTGATGCGAAATTCGGAGGCTGGATATCTTTGCGAAATTCTATGAATTGTTAGTGTGTGTGAGCCTCAGCTCCCCACACCTCACTCTCCTAAATTCTTTAGAATACCTGCTCAGGCCTTTTGCTTTGAAAGCTGTTTATTCGGTATTCTGCAATTGTCTGCGATGGTTTTGAAGGAAGACAAGTGTGAGCCCGGATGTTTGCTTTCCTTTCGCTGATGCAGACATGTTTTATATATTTAGAAAGATGCTTTATTAATACAACAGAGTTGGTCAGTTTTTCAATGTTTGTCGTCACCTGGGTCATACTGTCCGTGAACTCCCTGACGGCTGCTTCCATACGATCAAGTAATAGTTGTTATTTTTTAGTTTTAAGTCCTCCTCCGCGAGAGCCAACAGCTGTCCGTCATTTGGCAATTTCGCTTTAGGTATTTCTAGTCTGTAACTGGACAACCGCACGCCAAGCCTTTCACGGCAAGGTTCGACCCCAAACATGTCGATTGCTTCCTGTAGATGTGTCCTGCGCATTCGCCCAAATACCCGTTATAATCTGGAAGGAGGTATTTTCAAAAACGCTTGGTGTGGACGCCGATCGTATTTACGTGAAACTGTCTTTATCAAAATTATCCAGTTTACTGTGCATAAATCGCTGAGCTATTGACTGCACCAGCTGGGTGATGGATGTTCAGATTAAATCGGGTATTTCCCTCTGCCCTACTTCTCGAAGCACTGCAAATTCAGAGTCCAATTATAGTTGTAAAATGTCCCAAAATTTCCACCTTCCTAGCGGACCGTGGCTGTCCGCTGTCTTCCAGCCAGAATTCACGCAATCTACTAATACTCTGCCTTCTGAATTCAGAAGCCAATTCTGAATTAACGCAGCCAGGTTTCCCTGGATCCCATTGCTCCTGACTTTCTGAATGAGTTTGCTATGGGGAACTTGTCAAACGCCTCACCAAAATGAACGCATCCACATCGACTATTCTAATTCATCTGTTTGTTTTATTTTCACTTGGTCAAATAATTCACTCTGGCTCATAAAGGACAACATGTCTCTCAAAAATCCGCGTTGATTCTCTAGCCAGACTACGTTTCTCGAAATGCTCATGAATGTCCTCTCTGATAATCCTCTCCAATAGGTTGCTCACTACAAACGTAAGACTCACCGATCTATAATTCCAAGTATCCCTATTATCTTACTTGAACAAAGGAATAACATTTTCCAACCTCCAATCATCCAGTTCTACTTCCGTGGCCAGCGAAGACACAAATATCTTGTCGAAAAGCTCTGCAATAATCTGCTCGCTTTCCAAATCACCTGGTCTATATCCATTCTGGCACCGGGGAATCACCTGCCACAATGTTTTCCAAGTTTGGAGTGCAACCTCTTCCTTAGCGTCGGCATGTTGTAGCATATCTACCTTTCGACGCTATGTTTACATTCATCAATGTTCTCAGTGAGAAGCTTCACTGCCTCCTTTACTCCAAACACGATTTTCCTCTTTTACCTCTGATCTGCCCACACTCTCTCTCGTCATCGTCCTGTTCTTCACTTACCTTAGTGCAACTCGCCAAGACATTCTCAAGTCCCTTTTCACCTCTTCTAATTCCATTGTTAAATTCTTTCCTGTCTGCGTTGTGACTCGCCATAACCCGACTCGATCCATTCTTCCGAAACCTTTTGTACCTTTCGGTCTTTCTCTTGGCGAGCTGTTCCATGCTTCTTGTCAGCCTGAGTTACTTTACACTGCCATCCTTTCCCTGCGTCAATGAAACAAGCCCTTACTGAACCCCATGTCAGTGCTCCCTAAACAATCTACACATATCTTTTTCGCATTTCCCTGAGTACATCATTTCCCAATGTATGTTCCCAAGTTCGTGCGAGGTAGCAGCATACATCGCAGACCCCAATTAAGTGAATTCCATGCTCCCTGGTCCTATCCCTGTGCAAGGTAAATGTCGGGGAGTTCTGCCCTATCGTTATGAAATGCTGACCCGAAGAGAGAACTATCACCTGATACGTTTCCTTTTCTAATCTTGGATCCCCTAGAGACTGTACGCCAGCCACCTGCCTTCATATAGTGACATGAATCCTTCTTGGAAACAACTGAAAAATTAGGCCATACCTAAACGTTTTACACTGGGGAGTGCCCAAGGATGTTAGGGAAGTTTCAGTTGCTCATGCCAATAACATGACACATGTCCAGGTCCTCTTCCCGATCGGTTCCTCATTGTTCCCGATGCGTTTTTATCGCGTTAATCTGGTGGAAGGCTGTACAGAACACTTCAAATGGTGTGATCACGCCCTTCATGTTTCCATGTCCGTCTCACAGTCTATTAACACACGAAAGCTGCACATTGTCCTCCCTTTCTGCAGCTGAGATACTGCCTCTGGTTTGGCATCGCACTCCCTTTACACTGTTACCCGACCCTGTCCATTTTGAATCATCTTCAACACGGCAAATCCTGAAACTGTCCCTACCCTTGTGACAATTGCGTGTCTGTGATAGTCTGGAACGTACCTCAATCAATGTAACAATCACGCCAACAGCATTAAACCTCTGTACCGCTACCTACCTGAACTGTATGAAGTCAGTAATCTTCCGTAAATTCTGCAATTTTTTGATGACCAGGGATATGATTGATTGAATTTATGATATAGTTACCAAAAAACTGTTCATTGTAAAGCGGTTTTAATTGAAAAGTCCGCTGAATTGCCATTAGACGCGGGCGTTATCTACTCAGATGGCAAATGAAAAACACATGCTTCATTCCATTCCTCAGCTCTTCTCTGAATTTCCTCTGTGTCAGTGTATAGATACAAGTATTGGTGCACATGCTGAGTGTTTGTAACATGAACCCAAATTGTTGTAGGATGTATACCGGGGAACTCAGATATCTGTCGTCGTAAAAATAATTTTGTATTTGCCATTTCAGGGAATGGGCAACAGAGGGCATCCAAAATAATATGAAATTAGCTGATATAGAAAACAACAAAATAATCGATTTTTTGCGTTTTTCCACCTGGACATCTTTCTGATTGTCGCTGCTGTGCCGAAGCCTTCTGCGGACTCTATTTGCCACAACGATATGTCTTACGGTTAAACCGTTAAGCACCAGGATTAAGCCGAATGGTAGTAATGGTGTTAAAATACTCCCCAGCATTGAATATCCTCTCCACACGGGTGAAGTAACGTATTCATATGTGACTGTGCACCGCCACGGCATGTTGTCAATGATGACGTAAGGTTCAATGGCAAAGTATAACGGGACACATATCCCACAGCTCACTATAACCACGGTCACGATAACCACCGTTGCTGTTCTCTCAGTGCAGTATCGTTCCCGCAGCTTTTGGCAACATATTGCGATGAAACGATCGAAGGTAAAAATGACTGTAAACCAAACAGAACATTCCATCGTTAAGACCCGAAATACAAGTGTGAGAGCACATACAGGAGTGATGAGCAGGGATCTGGAGTAAATGTAGATATTGTTGGTCTGTTCCAGTAAAGCGAAAACGATAACCACCATCAGATCCGCTGTTGCCATTCCAACCAGGTAACTGGTGATACATTTGGAGAGTCCGCATTTTCCCCGAGATAGGATCACAATCGCCATTAAATTAACTGCAAGAAATTTGAAAAGAAAATAGAAATATATTTAGCAGCAACTCTGAATGCCCCCATGGCTCTGGTCTGTTTGGAAATGGAAAGTGTAAATTCAATGTGTGCGATCTCAGACGCTGCACCTCGGCTGGCGAACAACGACCTATTGGAAAAACAGTGGATTGGCGACCTTCCCACTGTTTAGAGCGAGGCATCCGAGTTGCACGAATCACATACCTGTGAGCGGTCCATCGTCCCAGTGAGCAGCATTATTTCCATTATTAAAGATGAAATAGGTGAAGGGATTGTATGCAGCCGTGACAAAGTGGAATCAAAAGATAAAAAACACAATTTACCATTTACTGACTTACGTCAAAATAGACCTACGTGCCGAAAATAGACTGGATAGTCCTTTTAAATAAATTGCTAGGCTGTTATAAGGTCGAAGTGTCGAAACTGGAAGAGAAACGGCCAAATAAAAACAGAGACCAGCATCACTTCAGAAAGCCTAGCGAGGTGAAATTATGAAACATTGTCAATATCTGATCCAAAGTAATTGACAAAAGAAAAAAAATCACTTCGCTTAAAGTACGAAAATGAAAATCAAACCATTGGATGCCTGAATTCTCCATTCCGGAAACAGGTTTCAGCCGACGGTAGCAACTGTGCTTAGCAACAGTGCGGATACCGCAGCCGAGTAACAGCAAGACGGTGGCACCACACATAAAGTACCCAGCTCCAGCATCTTACCGGGGACACCAACCGCTACAAGTGTGGGAAAGAAAACGGCTGCGATGTAGTAAATCGCCGGATATCCCATATTCCAATTGTACGGAACGTTTCAATTGCTCATATGGACTGGGGATCGGTTTAGCAGACTTTTATTGAGGCGAGAGCAATTCCACTGAGGCAATTAGCGTGGCTATCACGTCAGGACATTAGTGGCAACCAACTGCAAAACACTTCCGTTAAACTACATATACTCACTGTCCCCGTGTCATGAGTTTCAGTCCTCAAGGGATATTGCTATCTATTTCATTTAAAATAAAATATAATGTGAATTTTGGCAGTTTAATTTCCCTGAAACCTGGCCTCAGCTATTTGAACAGGACATTTTTGTTTCTAACAACACAGGGTGTGGGACGATAGCGGGTAGAGTGATTAATTTGGACCGTGACACGGGGCTGTGGGCAGAGAGTGGGGCAATGGGATGGGTATGGGGAATGACACGGGGTTGTGGGGACACAGCTCGGCATTAAGATTACTTTGTGACTGACGCGCGCCGATGTGATTGGTGTATGCAATGCGTTTACGAAAGGAGGGTGCGGGACTCCTTATAATTTGCCTACCGACACAACCGATCGACAGACGGCACAATAGCCACTGCTCTACATTCCGTCCTTACAGATCTGGAGAAGAAGAATGCTTATGTGAGAATGCTACTCTTGGACTACAGTTCAGTATTCGATGCCACAATTCCCACCAGGCTCGACAGGAAGCTCAGAGATCTCATCCTTGACCCTGGCTTTCAGATTGTCAGCAGGGTCTAAGTTGGGGCTCCCTCACCTCCACCCTTCTGACTTTCAACAGAAGAGCCCCTCTGGGCCATGGACTGCGTCCCCTCCTTTATTCCCTGTATACCCTTGACTGTATCGGCACCTACTTTTCCAATCTGTTAATTAACCTTGCCGTTGACACTATATTGATTGGCCTAATCTCAAAAAAATAACGAAGAGGCCTACAGGGAAGAAGTTATCTCTCCGATACAATTGTATCAAGTAAACAACCTCTCTCTCAATATCTCAAAAAACAAAGGAGCTGGTTGTGGATTACGAGGAATGGAGATGGGATAACACCTATTGGCATCAATGAATCTGGGCTGAGAGAGTAAATTGCTTTAAGTTCCTCGGCATCCACCACTGAGGACCTCACGTGGTCTGAACACACCAGCTGTGAATAGAAAAAGGCACAAAAGCTCCTCTTTCACCACAGACAGATGAGCAAGTTTGGTATGGGTCCCGAAATCCCAATAATTTTCTGCAGGGGCACAATTGAGAGGATCCTGACTGGTTGCATCACTGCCTGATATGGGAACTGTAGCTCCCTTAATCGCAGGACACTGCAGAGAGTGGTACGGACATACCAGCGCATCTGTAAATGTGAACTTCCCATGATTAAGGACATTTACAGAGACAGGTGTGTAAGAAGGGCCCGAAGGATCATTGGGGACCCTAGTCACCCCAACCACAGTCTATTGCAGCTGCTACCATCCGGGAAGCGGTACCGCAGCACAACCGCCAGGACTAGCAGGCTCCGAGACAGCTTCTTCCACCAGGCCATCAGACTGGTGAACTCTCGCAGATTTGATTGTACTGTATGTTGCACTCACTGTTCTATTTACTACAAATTATTATAAATTACTATGATTGCACATTGAAATAGAGACGTGACGTGAAGATTTTTACTCCTCATGTATGTGAGGGAAGTAAGAAATAAAGTCAATTTAATTCAGTTTATTTCAGAGTGAAGCACAATCATATTTTAGTTTTATTACATTTTACCGGTCTTTTTGCATTACTGCATATATAGTTACATTGATGAACCGAACTACAGTAAATAAAGAGAAAAACACGGAAGAGCCGCATAACGGCCTAATACCGCATTTCCGCTCCCTCACCCCACCCTTCCTTTGACCTCAAGTCCATGGAAAGCCCGAGCCTAGGAGCACGAACAAGCCTACCAGTGCCGGGACTACGGGCTCTAACCAACCGTGTCGACGCTCCCACATGGATCAGCCACACGGAGATGAGGTAAGTCTCCAAATTTCACCCACCCACCCCGCAGCCCCTTCGGTCTCAAGAAGCTATCGACTCGAAACGCCTCGTAAGCGAGCATTAGCACCTCCCTCTCGTGGGTGCGACAGCGGACCGGCTCCGAATCCGCCGGACTGGAAGTGAGAGAGTGCCCCGCCCGCTTCGGTCAAAAGAGTCCGTTCCCACCCGGGAACTAGAGGCTGAGGTGGACGCCTACCCTTGACTGTGCTCCTGGTGCGCCAGAACGTGGAGCGAGTCTCGAGGCCTTCCCGCTCTTAGCTTAGCGCCTGGGACAAACCCGTGCTGTAAGTCCGAAAGACCAGGCAGGACGATGAGCCCTTTGGGGTCCCTAGACGAGGCTAAGGCAGGGTAGGGGTGGGGTTGTTGGTGATTCCCCTTTGAAGCAGAGGTAGAAGGAGCAGCGGTGGCTAGTCGGGTATTTCAAGTTCTTGGCGATTACGTCCTTGGCCTTTTTCACGGTCAGGGAGCGAACATTTCCTCTCAGACCCTCCGACATCAAGTCCGACACGCCTTCATGCTGTAATGAGCTCCCGCTACGATTGCAGATGTGAAAGAAGGCTGGCTGTGTCCGCATCCCCCATGAGACAAATCGCCTTTCGTCGGCAGCCAGGGCCCGTTCGTCCGAGAAGCGCGAGGGAGGCCGCAGAGCGTAGGTAGTAGATCTCTGGGAAGTGTCGGAGAGAGGGAGGGAGTGAGAGTCAGGACGGAGGAGGGGAGAGAGTTTGTCATAGAGATGGTGGTTGTGGACAGCGGAAGATGAGGGTAATGGTCGCGAAGATGGAGTGAGGAACAAGATCGAGATATGAGTTTCGAAGGAGTTGGTTCCATCTGAGGGGTGACTCAGATGGGAAGGGATGGACGTTTGAGAGAATATTATAATGGTGGCCGTACAACCCCAGAATCCGTTGCGGTAGGAAAGATTTCAAGCGGCTCACCTAACATAAGCCTTTTCTCTGACTGACAATGAAGACCGGAATACAATAAGACATAGGAGCAAAATTAGGTCATTTGGCACATCTCGTCTGGATAATGCTTCTTCCACAAATCACACCCCCCCCCCTTTCGCCACTTTAATCCCGGTCTTTTGGCCACAACTTTTGATGCTGTCCAATCACGAAACTATCAAATTCTGCGTTAAAACACCTAACCTGGCCTCCACAGCTACATGTGGTTGCTAAAGCAATTTTCATGTGCCTCTGTTTTAAATGGACGCCTCTCTATCCTGAGGCTGTGCCTTCTTGTCCTTGACTCCGCCACTTTGGGAAACATCCCTTCCACATTAACCCTGCCTGGATCCTTCAACATTATGAAGTGTAAAGGGCTTCTTATGTCACTACGTATGTTAATCAAAATGGCTTCTTTGTTAAGTACAAGACGGGATACTTCTTTGTTATGGTAACTGGGGAGAGAGTGCTTTCTCTCGCTGGTTGCTTGGGTTATAATTTGGGGAGGGAGTTGGAGAGGAGATCGCGAGGAATGTGGACGGTGCTGGAGGCGCGCTAGTCGATCACCGATGGTCGTCCCAGGCGCGCTGGTCAAAAAGGTCGGAGAAGATCTAATAGTGGACTGAAGACTTCGATGGTTGAGCTGCAACGATTGTGCAATATTTGACGAATCCCTGATAAGTTCTCGCGCCTTATCTACATTTTCATTTCTTTCTTACATAACGTATCACTATTAATCGCTTAGTTCTAGTAAGGTTTATAAAGTGTATTCTGTAACCCTACATGTGTTTTGATTTTGTGTGTGCGAGTTTGGACCAGTGTGCATTTCACAGCATCCACCTATCCGGGAGCTGCGGTTTGGCGGGTAGACAAAATTTTCCCCTTGACCTACACCAGCCGATCGCGTGACCGTTCCATTAGTGGGGGCTCCTCCGGGGATTGAATTAACAGCAAGCTGTGTAAATTGCCACGTTCAGAAGTGCGGAGATGGATCGAGATAAGATTGTAAACTGGTGTGAGTTAGAGAATGTACCGGTGAATTATGCGTGTGTGTTAAGCCGGATGGATTTCCCCATTTCGGAAAGTATGTTAGTGCGGGATTAAGTTTGGTCAAAGTTATGGAGCAGATAGAACTGGTGGCTAGAAGGTGCGGTAAGCAAGTGGAGGCTATCTGGGTGTTGGTTCGTACGAATGCTGACGTCATGACGTTGGAAATGCCAGCGATGGACAGCGTCCCGGAGGAGGCGTCCATCCAGGAGGACAAAGGTGAGGAGACACGGAGGAGGAGGTAGATGTGACCCCAGGGGAGGTGCCAGTAACCAGTAAGGAGGGGAGTCGGAGTGGAAAGGCTTGGCCAGGCCCCGTGCCACAGCTAGAGTGGAGGCCTCCGAGCTGGCAGCCGCCCTTAACACACTGATGGGAATGGCCGATAGGCCACGGCGGAAGCTAGGGAGCGGTTTTCAGGTACCACGCCTACTCCGGACAGGGAGGTTGGTTATGATACCTGGATCAAAAACACGTCCCTGTTGTTAGAGGCATGGCAAGGTTCGGATGAGGAAAAGAGACAGCGATTGATGGAAAGTCTGAGGGGTGAGGCGGCCGGAGAAGTCCGGGAGCCGAAAGCGGAACAGCCCTTGCTTCAGTTGTGGATTATTTAGAAGCTTTGGAGGGAGCGTCTGGAATGTCAGGAGATCCCTGGCTGCTTTTAGCAGAGTTTCACCACATGGAGCAAGGGAGGGGGGTACAGGTCTCAGAATACATATTTCAGCTGGAGATAATGCTGACTGGGTTGCGGCGCCGAGAGGTAGTGAAGGCGGACGAAGTCGCAACACTGAGGATGTATTTACTAGTTTCCTGGAGGAGGACAAGGTGACGTGGAGTCTCCGGCAGTCCTGTAAAAAGAACCCCACCTCTTCATCATTCGGGCAGCTGATTAGACAGCTGCGGGAGGAAGAGAGCGCGATGGGCCGAAAAAGGGGCTTGGCCACCTGGAGAGATCCTCAGCGGTACAGAAAGTGACAGCCGGGTTGAGGACCAGAGAAACCCAAGGATTCCCAGAGGAGTAGGGGCACCCCGTTTGAGGGGGATGGACAGGGAGAGTGCACCCTTCGGGGTACGACCTGCACACTGGGCTGGGAATGGCCGGCGTCACGATACAGGACGGGCGGCGGGTAGCATGTGCTGTAACTGTTGGAAAGAAGGGCATTTCCGGACGGAATGTGAGGGGCCAGGGGTGTGCTACGGCTGTGAGGAGGAGGGACAATTTCGATATGATTGTGAGAGACAAGGCGTCCCGCGGAAGGCAAGCACCCGGGCGACTAAGAAGGGAAAGTTTTCGGGAAACTTAGGAGAGACTCAGTGACGGAACGGACTGGAGTCTCTGGAGGAACTCGTTCCCAGAAATCATCCAGGGGACTACCGAAAGCCTAAGCCTTTATTCCGGCTGGGCTGGTGGGGCCCCATTCCAGCGTGTGCCCACGGATAAAGGGAGTTTATGCAAAAGCCATCCTCGACAGAGGATCGCAGGTTACCTTACAACAAATATCTAATGCACTTGCCAGTAACCCCATTTGACGCTTTGACGCACGAGAGAGAGAGAGAGAGAGAGAGAGAGAGAGAGAGAGAGAGAGAGAGAGAGAGAGAGAGAGAGAGAGAGAGAGAGTCTGTGTGTGTGTGTGTGTGTGTGTGTGTGTGTGTAGTTGTGCAGAAGACTCTCTCTGTCTCTGTCTCTCTATCTCTCCAGTAACTGTATTAAGTTATTTACCCACGTCCCTGTTCATGCCTTTCTCTTCCGTCACTGAACACGTTGCACAAGATATCTCATGCTAGAGTAAACGACAGAAAAAAAAACTGAAGTGACATTGAAACTGTTGCAGGACCATGTTGCAGAAACAAGAGCCATTCATAGCAGAACAAGAGGAGTAAAACAGCGAGTTGGGAGAACAGAGAATAATTGCTCAGTGTGCTGGATAGAAAATGATTCAGGAGGCAGTAGGTTTCTAGCTGAAAAGGAAGAGAGGATTGATGTGAAATTAGCATAAATTGCGGATTAGTGATAGAGAACGACAGCAGGGCAGAGACAATCAACAAACTGGAGATATTATGTCGGATATTATGAGAGTGTTGTTCAGTCTCTACCTGCTGATAGCGGGTATAGAGTGAAGAGGGGTAGTTAATCTTGTACCCACCGACCTCCGTGCATTGTAAGGTGTAGGGTTCATTTTGCAGGTATTAGTTCTTGGTACAGATAGAGTGTGGGAGTTCTTTACGTTTCCCTCTTGTTCAGTGTGAGATTGTGATATTCATTTTGTACCTGTCGGTCTCTGCGACTTTGTGAGAATGTGTTTTTTTATTCCGTATCTGTTGGTCTCTGCTGCAGCAGACCATGGATTTATTTGAGTTATGCCTCACTCATAAATAATAAAATATGCATTTCAATTTTCTAATGACAGTTTCACACTGATCTGTGATAGGCCAATTATACAATTATTTCATTTTTAAATTTGTTATTCATTTTTATTTTCATTTTTTAAATTTGTTATTACTTTGTTCTATGCAGCACTGAGAGGGTTTGGGAGTAGGAATGCGAGGAAAACTTAAGTTTCACGTCCAAATTTCCACGTTGCAGCACGCGGTTGATTGAAGAACTCCTGAGAGTTTGGTGCGTTACAATCCAGCAACAATGAATATATGATTGCAGCAGGGTTTTTATAACAAATAAAACATTTATGAAACACCGCTAAAAAAACCCCGAAAAGTAATCAAACGTCTAACAAGCAGAAGTCAACTGTGATACGGTCGCTCAAAAAGTTCTTAGAGCGAGAATGCGAAAACAGTTCTGAGAAGTAGCAAGGCGGAAGTCCAAAATTTTACCCAGTCGCTTAGGACGGAGTTATTGAAACAATTTAAATTCTCTTTCACGTCGTGTTGCTGGTGTTCCCAGACGAAGTATGCTTTGATCAAAGGATTCATGATGAATTCCTTCGGAATGAGAATCAAACAAGGTCGAACATGCTTTACCGTCAAAATCAACTTTCCTTGATCATTAACTTCCAGAACGTTAACGAATCTTCTCACTCCGACTTGATTTTAAATGGCAGTATTGTAGCAAAACTGCCGGCAATAATTTTTGACTTAAGACAGAAAGTAAAACTCCACTTTTAAATGAACCTGCGTCATAACATCGGAATACGCAACAGCATGGAGTCACTACCGAATTTAACCACGGACTGCCCAGGTCACAGGGTGGGGTTCTCCTTTTATACCCGCTTGAAAAAACGATCACATGACCACTCGCTGGCGGGAAAATGACGTAACACGCCATCACAAGTCCATTACCTCATCTCCAGCATAGCTTCAATTACATCATGGTCACGTGACAGGTACCAGATCCCCACAGGTACGTAACACAGAAGGTTATGCTATCATTACATCAGGCGTGTTCCTTTTCAGCTTCGCGATTTGTAGGGACATGTGATGTCGCTGACAAAGCTGGTCCATCAGTATATTGAATCCAGACCGCTCCGAACAAGTGCGGTTGGTATCATATTAACGAACTCAAACCCTTTGGAAATAGTCAATGAGTTCTGGAAAGCATATTGTCAATGGAATCCTTAGACTGAGATGAGATGATCATCTTAGATTTATGTTTCAGGTAATTGACGGTGATGTGGATGAAGGAGTTGAGCAACCAGTTCCAGATTGCTCCCGGATGATGAGGATAATTCACATCTTTGCACTCGCCCAAGCAAAGGCGGAGACAATGGAAGACAGAAACGGATGGGAGAAAATGTTATCTGATCTTCTGGAAATAAAGTGGGGGATAATTGATCTGATAAGAATGGATTTTAACAAGGCGTTAAGGTTAGCCATGGTAGTACCATTCATTACATCAGAATGCTTAGTATCCAAGGATAGTTGGCTGGTAGATTCAGAACTGACACCCACAGAATACAGAGGGTAGCTGTGGATGCAGATGTTTGTCCATGGACGTCAGTGACCAGTGGGGTCCTGCAGAGATCTGTTCTGAGACCCCGGAATTAGTGCTTTTATAAATGATCTGGATGAGGAGTTGGGGGGTGGTTTATTGTATTTTCAGTCATGTGAAGGTTGGTGCAATTATGGAGAGTACAGAAGTTTGTCACAGATTACAACAGGACAGTGACAGGACGTAGAGCAGCGGTAAGAAGTTACAGATGGAGTTCAACCCGGAAAGGTACGAAGTGATTCACATTGGAAGGATGAATTTGAAGGTACAGGTGATACTTCCTTCAGTCAATCCAGTGCCGCACATTAGTACGAGTTCCACAATGGAAACAGAGTGATGAGACTTTCTCCAATAAGGCGATGCCCGCTCATCGCTACGAGCCCCACAATAGGCACGAAGCGGTGCACTGCAGTAGCAAGAAGAAGTGTGATTGAAAGGTGAGCGTGAACACTTCCGCTGTTCTGCACATACTTATAGTGACGCTGGAAAGGCAATATTCCTGAAAGTAAATCAGGAGAAAAAAATACAAATTCATGGCAAATAATACAACAGCTTGGGAACCTCAGATAGTACACAGAATTTAATTACTACTTTTGTTCAAAGAGAGAATGGATGGAGAAATACTGGTAGAATTGTGACATGTTTGAGAATATCTTTAAAGTTAAATAGACTGCATCGCACGTCACGGGTATGGGATGGTCAGGCCATTCACTGACTGAGGTCGGGTTCCTGCTAAAAGGCCCACGTGTGCGTTGGAAAACATTATTCTTCAAACTGTCCGCAACCCTCGCTTATTTCCCAAGGACATGCTCCCCTTTTGATCACAGGTCTCTGGAATATCACTGTGGATCTTTTACAGTGCTTGCAGGAATATGTGTAGTGTATTGTGTTGTAACACGTGTCAGCTGTCACTGTGATTTCCATCTGTGAAACCGCTCGGAATGGCTGTAACGAACGGAAGAAAATAATTAACGAATGTTCCCCTTTAATAAAGAAGCGTTCTCCATTTCGTCTGGTAGAACAAACTCCTTTCCTCAATTTCAGAACCGAATGTTCTCCGCTAAATGTCACAAAATAAATCGACTTCAATATGAAAGCCTATTTTAAAAACAACAATGATAGAAACATATCATATTTAAATAACTGAAGCCAGGTATCATGAAAATTAACCTGAAAACGATCACATTATATTTTCTTTTAAAGTAAATAGATTGCAATATCCCTTGGGGAGTCAAATTCATGACACAAAGAGAGTGAGTAAAATTAGTTTAACGTCAGTGTTTGTACAGTTGGTTGTCACTAATGACGCGAATTACCTGAGGGAATTGCTTTCACCTCAATAAAAGTTTGCTAAACCGATCATTACTCCATCTGAGCAGCTGAAACGCTCCGTACAACTGAACGCTGCTTCTGACAGAATATGGGATATTCGGCGATTTACTACATCGCGGCCATTTACTATCCCGCACTTATAGCGGTTGGTGTCCCCGGTAAGATGCCAGAGCTGGTTACTTTATGTATTGTGCCGTCGTCTTCCTGCTACTCTGCTGCGGTATCCGCACTGTTACTAAATACAGATGCTACACTCGGCTGCAACGTGTTTCCGGAATGGACGATTAATGGTTTTATTTCCATTTACCATACTTTGATAGCAGTGTTTTCTCCTTTTGTCAATTAAGTTGGTGCCGATATTGTCACTGTTTCGTAATTTCACCTCGCCAGGCTTTCTGAAGTGATGCTGGTCTGGGCAATTCTAGACGAATCTGTATCAGTGCAGACACTTCGACATTATAACAACGTGGCAGCTTATTTAACTGACGGTCTAGTCTATTATCGACATATGGGTCTGTTCTTCTGTATGTCTGTAAATGAGAACTCGTGCTTTATATCTCCTTGACTCCACTTTGCCGCCGCTACAAACAATCCCTCAGCTATTTCACCTCTAAAAATGGGAATGGTGTTGCTCACAGGAGCGATCGACTGCTCACCGGTCCGTGAGTCGTGGAACAGATTCTGTGCTCTAAACTGTCGGAAGGGCGCCAATCCACTGACACTGACAATGTTGTCATTGTCCTCCAGCTGGAGTGCAGAGACGGAGACCGCACACAATGGCTTCCCGCTTTCCTCTTTCAGACGAACCATACCCTGCATAGCATCGGTAGAATGGGGGCATTCAGGGAGTTGACCATATTTATATTTAGTTTCCAATTTTTTTTGTAGTTAATTTAACGGCGATTGTGTTTGTCTCTCGTTACATCACCCGTTACCTGGTTGGAATGGCAACAGCGATCTGATGGTGGTTATCGTTGTTACTTTAGTGGAACAGACCAATAATATCTACATTGATTCTATTTATATTTCTATTTATCCAATTTCTAATAGTTAATTTGACGGCGATTGTGATCCTATCTCGGGGAAAATGCGGACTCTCCAAATGCATCACCCGTTACCTGGTTGGAATGCCAGCAGCGGATCTGATGGTGGTTATCGTTTTTGTTTTAGTGGAACAGACCAACAACATCTATATTTATTCCAGATCGCTGCTTATCACTCCTGTATGCGCTCTGACACTTGTATTTGCGGCCGAGGCGCGTGACTGTTCGGTTTGGTTCACGGTCAGTTTTACCTTCGATCGCTTCATCGCAATATGTTGCCAAAAGCTGCGAGAGAGATACTGCACTGAGAGAACAGCAACGGTGGTTATCGTGACCGTGGTTATAGTGAGCTGTGGGAGATGTGCCCCGTTTTACTTTGCCATTAAACTTTACGTCACCATTGATCAAATACCGTGGCGGTGCACCGTCACATATGAATACGTTACCTCACCCGTGTGGAGAGGATACTAATTACTGGACAGTATTTTAACACCATTGCTTCCAATCGGTTTAATCCTGGTGTTTAACGGGTTAACGGTAAGACATATCGTTGTGGCAAATAGAGTCCGCAGAAGGCTTCTGCAAAGCAGCGACAATCAGAAAGATGCCGAGGTGGAAAAACGCAGAAAATCGATGATTTTGTTGTTTTCTATATCAGCTAATTTCATATTATTTTGGATGCCCTCTGTAGCCCATTCCTTGAAATGGCAAGCGCAAAACTATTTTTACGAGGACAGATATTTGAGTTCCCCCATATACGTCCTACAACAATTTGGATTCATGTTGCAAATGCTCAGTGTGTGCACCAATACTTGTATCTATACACTGACACAAAGGAAATTCAGAGAAGAGCTGAGGAATGGAATGACGTATGTGTATACATTAAATGGCCATCTGTGTAGATAACGCCCGTGTCTAACGGCAATTCAGCGGAGTTTTCAAATAAAGCCGTTTTACCATGAACAGGGTTGGCAAATATGTCAAAAATTCGAACGATCATATGCCTGGTCATCCGGAAATTGCAGAATTGGCGGAAGACTGCTAACTTCATACAGTTCAGGTAAACAGCAATACAAACGTTCAAAGCTGATGGCGTGATTTTTACATTGTTTGAAGCATGTTCCAAACACTCGATTTTCACAAGGGCAGGAATAGCTTCACGACTTTCCCGGTTTTAGATGTTTCAAAATGGACAAGGACGGCTAATTGGTAGGTCAAATATGACGGCAGAATAGAGTATTAATTTTAAGACACTTTGCAATGTGGAGGATCAGAGGGATCTTGGGATCCGAGTCCTTAGGAAGCTCAAAGCAGTTGCGCAGGTTGACTCTGTGGGTAAGAAGGCATACGGTGCATTGGCCTTCATCAATCGTGAAATGGAATTTAAGAGCCGAGGGGTAATGTTGCAGCTAAACATGACCCTTGCCAGACCCCACTTGGAGTACTGTACTCAGTTCTGGTCCCATCACTACAGGAAGGACGAGGAAACCACAGAAAGGGTGCAGAGGAGATTTGCAAGGATGTTGCCTGGATTGTGGAGCATGCCTTTTGAAATCAGGTTGAGTGAACTCGGCCTTTTCTCCTTGGGGCGACGTAGGATGAGAGGTGAACTGATAGAGGTGTATACGATAATGAGAGGCATTGATCGTGTGGATAGTCAGAGACTTTTTCTCAGGGCTGAAATGGCTAGCACGAGAGGAGACAACTTTAAGGTGCTTGGATGTAGATACACAGGAGATGTCTGGGTTAGTTTTTTTTAACGCAGTGAGTGGTGAGTGCATACAATGAGCTGCCAGCAGCGTTGGTGGAGGCGGATACGATAGAGTTTATTCAGACTTTTGAATAGGTACTTGGATCTTAGAAAAATAGAGTGATATAGGTAAGTCTAGTAATTTCTAAGGTAGCGACATGTTCAGCATGTTCAGTTGTGGGCTGAAAGGCCTGTATTGTGCTGTAGGTTTTCATTGGTTCTAAAAGAGTGTAAATGGAGTGCGATGGTAAATCTGGGATAGTATCGCAGATGCAGAAAAGAAGGACAACGTGAAGCCTTCGTTTGTTAATAGACTGTGAGACGAGACAAACACAGAGACAATAGACAATAGGTGCAGAAGTAGACCATTCGGCCCTCCGAGCCTGCACCGGCATTTTGAGATCATGGCTGATCAATTCCTATCAATACCCGGTTCCTGCCTTGTCCCCATATCCCTTGAATCCCCTATTCATAAGATACCTATCTAGCTCCTTCTTGAAAGTATCCAGAGAATTGGCCTCCATTACCTTCCGAGGCAGTGCATTCCAGACCCCCACAAATGTCTGGGAGAAGAGGTTTATTCCTTAACTCTGTCCTAAATGACCTACCCCTTTTTCTCAAACCAAGCCCTCTGGTACTGGACTCTCCCAGCATCTGGAAAATATTTCCTGCCTCTAACTTGTCCATCACTTAATAATCTTACATGTTTCAATCAGAACCCCTCTCAATCTCCTTAATTCCAGAGTGTACAAGCCCAGTCTCTCTAACCTCTCTGCGTAAGGCAGTCCAGACATCCCAAGAATTAACCTCGTGAATCTACGCTGCACTTCCTCAACAGACAGGATGTCCTTCCTTAACCCTGGAGACCAAAACTGTGCACAATACTCCAGGTGTGGTCTCACCAGGGCTCTGTACAAATGCAAGAGGATTTCCTTGCTCTTGTACTCAATTCCCTTTGTAATAAAGGCCAACATTTCATTAGCCTTCTTCACTGCCTGCTGCACTTGCTCATTCACCTTCAGTGACTGATGAACAAGGACTCCGAGATCTCTTTGTATTTCTCCCTTACCCAACTCTACACCGTTCAGATAATAATCTGCCTTCCTGTTCTTACTCCCAAAGTGGATAACCTCACACTTATTCACATTAAACGCCATCTGCCAAGTATCTGCCCACTCACCCAGCCTATCCAAGTCACCCTGAATTCTCCTAACATCCTCATCACATGTCACACTGCCACCCAGCTTAGTATCATCAGCAAATTTGCTGATGTTATTTTCTATGCCTTCATCCAAATCGTTAACGTAAATGGTAAACAGCTGTGGTCCCATTAGCGAGCCCTGTGGCACCCCACTAGTCACCACCTGCCATTCCGAGAAACACCCATTCACCGCTACCCTTTGCTTTCTATCTGCCAACCAGTTTTCTATCCATGTCAATGCCTTCCCCCCCGATGCCCTGAGCTTTGATTTTACCCACTAATCTTCTATCACGAACGCAATCACCCCATTTGGAGTATTCTATACAGCCGTCCACCAGATTAACGAAAGAAATCCGCAACGGAAACAGCGAGGAACCGACCGGGAAGCACAATTTGGACATGTGCCATGTATTGGCACGGGCAGCTGAAACATCCGTAATATTCTTTGGCACCTGCCCAGAGTAAAAGTTTTTCGATATGACAGAAATCCTCAAATGTGTGCAAGAAAGATTTACGTCAATGTAAAATGAAAGACAGGCTAGCGAACAGTCCAAACCGGATCTAATATTAGGAAATGAAACGGGTCAGGTGACAGATCTTTCCGTGGGTCAGCATTTTAGAACGATAGGGCAGAACTCCCAGACATTTACCTTGTATTCAACTGGGGGTCTGTGATTATAGTGCTACCTGTCAGGAACGTGCAGTGGGAAATGATGTACTCAGGGAAATGCGCAACAAATAATTGGAGATTGTTTAGGGAGCATTTACATGGGGTTCAGTACAGGATTGTCTCATTGACGCACGGGACGAATTATGTCGTAAAGTAACCCTGGAAGACTGGAGATTTGGAAAACCTGATCAAGAGGACGAAAGAAAGATACTTACAGTTTATGAAGAAGGGATCATGTCGGGTGATGGCGAGTCACGATGTACAGAGGACAAAAATTAACAATGGACTATGAAGAGGTAGAAGGGGACTTGAGAAGTCCTTGACGAGTTGCACTGTGATGAACAGGAAGGTGACTGGAGAGAGTGTGGGCAGATCAACGGTAAAAGAGGAAAACTTGTGTCTGGAGTCCAAGGAGGCGGAGAAACCCCTCACTAAATACATTGATGAATGAGTACACAGCGTAAAAAGGCAGATATGCTCGAACTTGCCGACGCTGAGAAACAGAACGCGCTGGAAACTTGGAATACATTACGATAGGTGATTCCACCGTGCCGGAAGGGATATAGTCCGGGTGACTTAGGAAAGCGAGTGAAGATATTGCTGAGCTTTGGGACGGAATTTTTGCATCTTCTCTGGCCACGGAAGGAAATCTAGAAAACTGGAGGGTGGCAAACTTTATTGCTTTGTTGACGAAAGATAATAGGGATACTTTTTTGAATTATAGAACGGCGAGTCTTACATCAGTTGTGGGTAAACTTTTAGAGAGAATTATTGAAGAGGGAATTTATGAGCAACGTAGTCTGATTACAGAAAGTCAATATGACTTTTGAAGGGCAAATTATCATTTATGAGCCAGATTGAATCATTTGAAACTGTGAAAATAAAATAAAAAAACAGAATGAACCAGAACTGTCGATGTGGGTGCATTAATTTTGTTCAGGCGTTTGATCAGTTCCCATGGTGAACTCATTCAGAGATTCAGGAGGCATGCCATCGAGGGAGACCTGGCTGTGTTGATTCAGAATTGGCTTCCTAACAGGAAAGAGATGACGTAGTAGATAGAGTGAATTCTGTCTGGAAGACTGCGGACAGCCGTGTTCAGCAAGGAGAGTGGAAATTTCGGTACACTTTACAACTTTATTTGAACTCTGCAGTTACAGTGCTCCGAGAAATAGGGCTGAGGGAAATAGCCAATTTATCGTGACCACCCAGCAGCAGCTGGAACATTTACGGAATTAGGGTTGCCGATGTAAGCAAATCGCTGAGCTATTGACTGCACTGCCACGTTATCTAAACTGACCTGTCGTTTACATATTACAGAGCAGTGCTACAATGACTTCAAAGCACTTTTTCAAATGGAACCCTACAACCTAAAACCAGCACTTCAAAGTATTCTGCAGCAGCTTCTGCTGCTCATTAAAACAACTAGCCTACCAAAATGAGAATGTATCTTGTACACACCAATGTATCGTAATGCAAATTGACCTCTGAATCGTGGTTTTATGTTATCGAGTGTAGATATGCTCAAATTTCGATTCAACCCACCGGTGTGGAATCCGTGTCTCCCTGTGAAATCAATAACAAATGAAACATACAAAACGACAAAAACTTAAAATGCAGCGAAGGCAAAGCAAACATCCCTGCTCACACTAGTCGTCCTTCAAAACCTTCGCAGGCAATTGGAGAATACAGAATAAACAACTTCCAAAGCAAACGGCCTCAGCACGTATTCTAAAGAAATTAGGAGAGTGAGATGTGGGGAGCTGAGGCTCACATACACTAACAATTCATAGAATTTCGGAAAGATGCGCAGCCTCCGAATTTCGTATCAGTCCCTGGAAATCACTTACCGCAAGGTGACACCTTTTTTTTTACGTGTATGGGAAAAAGGAAAATCAATTCAATCATCCGCCCACCCCCCCACCAACACAAGCTAAAGAAACACGCGACACACATATTGGTGACTGCAATCTTTCTCTCTCTCTTTCAATTGAACTCACTTATGTCCAAACATCGTGTTATTTTTTAAATCCGCAATGCATTCATATTTTCAAAATTTCGCAGAAAATGGCATGCTCTTAGTTGACAAGCATGTGTAATTGCAATCATACAACATTTACTAAAACTATTCGACACCAAGACAAATACACGCAGAAAGTAATGTATTCCATGATTCATTTATACAATAACAACGACCAGGGAGTGAATTGAAGGGTCAATTTCCGACACAATATAAAGGTTTATACATATAAAAAATCACGTTCAAGTTTAGTTTATTGTCATTCAACGGTACACTTGTATACCACAAAACGAAACAATTTTCCTCCTGACCAAAGTACACAGCACAGTGCATGTAATTCACATATATTATACATCAAGTAATGTTACCACTAGTGGATTAACATGTAATAAGGTGCTTTTCCGAAACAATTTAGATAAAATAGTATAACGTTATCGGCGCTTCCTGTAGGATGATACGTCGGTGTTGACAGGGTGTTCAATCTTCTTAAGGCTCAGGGAATGAAGCTGTTTCCTGTTGTAACTGTAGATGGACTGATGCTGTGGTACATCCTGCCTGATGTTACGGGATTAAAGCGATTGCTGGACGGACGAGTAGGATCATTTACAGGCCTTGCATACGCAGCTCTCCTCTCAGCTTTCTAGGCAAAACTTTTGTATTGATTTGCGTTCAGACGCTTTGCAATCCCCTTACCAGATGATGATGCAGCTGGTATACAGACACGTTATGGTTCTCGTACAAACATTGGTAAGAATAGGAGAGTATGAGCCTCACTCGAGGGAAGTGACGTTGCTGCACTTTCGTGAACAAAGGCGTGATGTTGAGGGACCAGGTGAGAACTTCCGTATGTGTGCACACAGAGACGTGGTGCTCCAAACCCTCTCCACGGCTGAATCGTGTATGTGCAGTGAGAAGTGATCAGCCTGCATTTTCTTAAAATCCAGAATCATCTCTTTGAATGTCCACCCTGAGAATCAAGTCTTTCTGTCTATCAGCCAGTCTACTTCCCCCGGGTACACCATGTCTTCGTCATAATTGATGTGGCCAAGTACAGCGAACTAGCTGATTCGTGTAGAATTCGATCTAGAAATACAGCTATGCGCCTGCAACGTGAACATCAGCGAGTTGAGTCCTGGGGGAGTTGTTCTTCAGCGTAATGGTGCTGGAGATGTTTCAACCTACACGGACTGACTGTGGCTTTCATGCCAAGAAGTCATGGATCCAATTGCGCAGAGATGTGTCGAACTACAACAATGGCAGATCACCCACGAGCATCTGAGGGATGATCGCATTGAACGCCGAGCTGAAGGCGATAAACAACATCCTGGCATATGAGACGCTACTTTACAGTTGTGACAGGACGGAATGGAGTGCGGAGACTCCGACAATGTCAGTTGACCGTGTTCAGCGACAGAAACAGTAGGAAGGACCCATTGTAGTAGGAATTTCTCAGATGCGTCCTGACCTCTGCTGTCAGCCATGGCTTCCGTTTCGCCCTCAAATATATGTTCTTTATAACCCTAATGTGATGGTCATAGAGAGCTGCTTCCCAGAACATGTCCCAATCCTTGTATTCAAAACTGTCCAGCAATCAGAAACGTTGCTCCTTCGTCTCTGCTTTCCTTTAAACCGGTTTACCTCGTTTTAATCCGTGGTGGGTGGGAATTAGTATAACAGATACGTGGTCAGAAAATCCGAGGTAACGACTGTAGGCTTTTTTCTTTTGCATCAGGGATGTTGGTATTAACCAATGCGAATGTGTTCTCACCTCTTGTGGCAAATGCAACAAGCAGGCAGTATTTAAGCAGGAAGGCCCTTAGCTTCGCTTGGTTAAAGTCGCCAGCAAGATCGGACAGTGCGGTTTGCAAGTGACTGATAGCGCCAGAGATCTCACTCAATGCATCCCCAGTATTAGCATAGGGAGGATGTGTATCGCCAGAATCACAATATCAGTGGCTACTGAGGATAACTGGGAGAAAATCCAAGACTGGGATTGAATCGGCGTGTTTAGGAAATATACTTGTGGAATAACGGATATCCGGGAGTTGATTTGCAGGCTGAAATGAACACACGAACGATTTACCACTCAGTTGACATCGGACGAGGTTATAAAAAAAATGGACCTCGTACATTACAGCAAATTATAGACAGGCATTAACTGGGTTTTGAGTGACTTTACTTGGTACAGTTTAGAGAAAGAGTGCTTTTCAGCATGTTGTCCCATGCCACAGTAAACCCCCTGGAGCCTAGTCCTGCCATTACGTCTGTCCCAATAACAAGAGCTTTGTTTGTAGTTTAGGGCAACATGTGAGATATTTAATTTTTCCGGGATCTTCCAGGAGCAGCGCTCAGTCCAGTGGTGATGCTCCGACCGCTTAACAACCGGAACGGGAAGTCTAAGCATGATGGGAACCGAAGGAGCCACTGAAGATGGAAGGAAAGACGTCGAAAACGTCAGATATAAAATTGAAGAGGTGGAGGGCGTAGAGAAACGGGAGAGAATTGAGTCCTAAAAGAGTCATGGAAAAGAGAGATGCTTTTCGGAATCCCTAGCCCAATAAGGCAAAAGGTAAGAAATTCCTAATACAATTTCCATTACTGCACTTAAACACCCCTCTGACCAGCTATATCCTTTTTTCGATCCCTCCCTTTCCGTTCACGGTCTTTCTTACTTTCTCATTTTCTCCTTTGTGTCATGCTGAATTTTCAGATTCAATTGGAGGATCACACAGAGACACGGATGGGTTAAACAAAACTAAGAATTTTGTTAACAAAAGAGACAAAACCAAACAGTAGAACTTACAAGCTTCGGGATAACGAGGAATAACTCGGCTTTAACTTCACTGGGCAAGGATTAGGACTATCGAGCCCGGACGGGTTAGCACGGCTCCCTTAAATACACTCCAGGTCACAAAGGAATCCAACCCAGCTAATTAAAACCGCCGACTTCTGAAAAGCTTCCAAGTTACCATTCTGAGAAGAAACACTCGGCTAAGGAGACTAACTTGGGCACCTGCAAGATCTTCGATGACAATTAATAGGAAGTACCCGATGACCATTCAACTTACTGGAGTTATTTGAGGGTATAATGAGTGCAGTGGATAGAGGGGAACAGTTGATGTCGTATACTTGGATTTTCAGAAGGCGTTCGATACGAGACATAAATAAGATACGGATACATAGATTCGGGGAACTGCATTGGCATAACCATTAGAAGTCAGAGAGTTGGTATAAATGAGTGTTTCTCCGGTTGGCAGTCAGCGGTGAGTGGGGTGCTGCAGGGGTCGGTGCTGGGCACGCAGCTGTTTACCATTTACATTGATGATTTGGAAGAGGAAACTGAGTGTAGCGTAGCAAAATTTGCTGATGACAATAAACTGAGTGGAAAAGCAAATTGTACAGAGGATGTGGAGAGTCTGCAGAGGGATATATAGATAGGTTAAGTGAGTGGGAAGATGGAATACAACGTTGGTAATTTCAAGCGCATGCACTTTGGAAGGAATTATAGAAATGCAGATTATTATTTAAATGGTGAAAAATTGCAGCATGCTCTTGTCCAGAGGGACTTGGGAGCGCTTGTTCATGAATCGCAACCAGTTGGCTTGCAGGTACAACAGGTTATTAAGAAGGCAAACAGAATGTTGGCCTTCATTGCTACAGGGATTGAATTCAAGAGCAGGGAGGTCATGCTGCAACTATAGAGAGTACTGGTGAGGCCACACCTGGAGTATTGTGTGCAGTTCTGGTCTCCATACTAAAGGAGGATATAATAGTTTTGGAAGCAGTGCAGAAGAGGTTCACCGGGTTGATTCCATAGATGAAGGGGTTAACCAGTGAGGAGAGATTGAGTCGCCTGGGACTATACTCTCTAGTGTTCAGAAGAGTGAGAGGGGGTCTATAGAAACATACAGAATTTTGAAAGGGATAGATAATATAAAATTATGAAAGTTATTTCTATTGGTAGGTGAGAATAGAGCTAGGAGACATTGCTGCAAGACTCAGGGGAGAAGATTTCGGACGGAGATGAGGAGAAACTGTTTTTCCCAGACATTGATGAATCTGTGGAATTCTCTTCCCGGGGAAGCAGCTGAGGCTTCTTGACTAAATATATTTAAGACACAGTTAGATATGTTTTTACATAGTAAGGGAATTAAGGATTAGGATGATCAGGCAGATAGATGGAGCTGCGTTTATAGATCAGCCATGTTCTTATTGAATGGCGGGGCAGGCTTGATAGGCCGGGTGGCCTGGTCCAGCTACTATTACTTATGTTTTTATGTTCTAATATAAACTGGAGAAGAACAATTCTAACACGTAAAAAGCCGAAGTGTTGCAATTATAGTTAATAAAGCGAAGGGAATACAAAAAAATAACAATAAAAATGCAGAGCCGGCAGAATACTCTACAGAAGTGCACATCGTCTGGCAAAACCCCTCACCTCCGGCCAGCACCCAGCGACCAGGATTATCTAGTTGAACACGATGGTATTCCGAAATAACGCCGCGATCCACAATATCGCTGGAATGAACACAGCACTGTTCCTCTGACCATCACCCTTGCAGTCTCAACTATGTTAATTTTCCCCTTTATGTCGGAGAAGTAAGCAGTCTACGGACTTTGTAGACAAAGTGGCCGTCTGCGATCCTTGGTCAGGAGTGGGTATTGGGGCCAAGGGGTAAAGAAATGGTGGAATGAATTCTCACAGAACGGGGATGTTGTAAGCTACATGTTACCAGGCTAATTTTTCGAAAGACATGGATGGGTCCCATAAACAGAGTAGTTATTTCCCACCATGCTAGCTTGAGTAGAAGAACTTTACTTTGAAGGCCAGACATGCTGACAATTTAGAAATCGGAACCCAGGCGTCTTTCTATTGGCGCTGGCCTGTTGCCGGCCTGAACAGAACACTCTGCAATGTTTAGTTCTTATTTGCACTTCTGAACAAATTGTTCCGCTGACGGAATGACGAGTGGTGATGGAAATTATGGGAGAACACGGCCCAGATCAAGTGGGCACTACAAGAGGCTGCCAATGTTCACTCTGAATGGTTAATTCTCATAGTCTGTCCATACTTCAATTATGGAACCCCGATTAAAGGTAGCCCCAACCAACTTAGAAACAGCTTCAGAGAACGTGGAGGTGAATAGTCCAACTCTGCTCGAAACAATATCAGTGGAAGACCAGTTTTTTCGGGAAAAAATGGTGCATGAGATTTTGTGCACACTCTCGTGCTGATGGTAGCTTGGTTAGAGGAATGAAACGGTAGGCCTTGGAAAACCAACCGATCACAGCCAAAGTAGAGGCCAAGCAATGCGATAGGCAAGACCGCAAATAAAATCTATAGAAAGATTCTAGATGCAATATTGAAGTACATTCATTATGTTTACACATTGCAGATTTAGATGGAGACGTAACGTAAAGATTTTTACTCCTCATGTATGTCTAGGATGAAATAAATAAAGTAAATTCAATTCAATTCATTTCAATTAAAGTACAAATTATAATACCTTGAGATTTGATTGCTCATATGTCGTCACAAAGTATGAAACTCGAAAGACAATGTAAGGCAAATAAAGAATACAGATAGAAACTAAAAGCATGGAACAACCTACAGCACAGTACAGGCCCTTCGGCCCACAAAGTTGTGCTGAACATGTCCCTACCTTAGAAGTTACTAGGCTTACCTATAGTCATCTATTTTACTAACCTCCGTGTACCTATCTGAAAGACTCTTAAAAGACCCTATCAGATCCGTCTCCACCACCATTGCCGGCAGCCAATTCCACGGACAGACCAATCTCTGAGTAACGAACCTACCCCTGACATCTCCTCTCTACCTACTCAACATCAATATAAACTTGTGTCCTTTTGTGGCAACAATTTCATCCGTAGGGAAAAGCCTCTGACTCTCCACAGGATCAATGCCTCTCATCATTTTGTACACTTCTATCAGGTCATCTATCATCCTCCTTCACTCCGAGGAGAAAAGGCCGAGTTCGCTCAACCTGTTCTCATAAGGCATACTCCCAAATCCAGGCAACAACCTTGTAACTTTCCTGTGGACCCTTTCTACGGCTTCCACATCCATCCTGTAGTGAGGCGACGAGAACTGAGCACAGTACTTCAAGTGAGTTCTGACCAGGGTCCTATATAGCAGCAACATTATCTCTCGTCTCCTAAATTCAATTCAACGATTGATGAAGGCCAATATACCGTACGCCTTCTTAACAACAGAATCAATGTGCTCAGCAGCTTTCATCGTCCTGTGGACTCGGATCTAAAGATCCCTCTGATCCTCGACAATGCCAGGAGTCTTACCATTAATACTATATTCTGCCATCATATTTGACCTACAACAATGAGCCACCTCACACTTATCTGGGTTGAACGCCATCTGCCAGTTCTCAGCCCAGTTGTGAATCCTATCAATGTCCCGCTGTTACCATTGACAGCCCTCCACACTGTCCACACCACCCCCAACATTTGTGCATCAGAAAATTTACTAACCCATCCCTCACTTCCTCATCCAGGTCATTTATAAAATTCACGAAGCGTAAGGTTCCCAAAACAGAACCCTGAGGCACTCCACTGGTGACTGACCTCCATGAAGAATATGACCCCTCTGCAACCACTCTTTGTCTTCTGTGGGAAGCCTGTTCTGGATCCTCAAAGCAGTTATATCCCCTTGGATCCAAAGCCTCCTTACTTTCTCAATAAGCCTTGTATGTGGTACCTTATCAAATGCCTTGCTGCAATCCATGTACCCCACATCTACTGCTCTTCCTTCATCACATCCTCAAGAAATTCCACCATGCTCGTAAGGCACGGCCTTCCCTTGACAAAGCCATGTTGACTATTCCTAATCATATTATACGTCTCCAAATGTTCATAAATCCTGCCTGTCAGGGTCTTCTCCATCAACTTGCCAACCACTGAGTTAAGACTCAATGGCCTATGATTTCCTGGGCTATCTCTACTCCCTTTCTTGAATAAAGGAGCAACATCCGCAAACCTCCAACCCTCCGGACACTTTCCCATCCCCATTGTTAATACATGATCATCGCCAGAGGCTCAGAATCTCCTGCTTCGCCTCCCACAGTAGCCTGGCGTACATCCCATCTAGTCCCAGCAACTTATCCAACTTGATGATTTCCAGAAGCTCCAGTACATCCTTTTTCCTTAATATCTACATGCTCAAGCTTTTCCGTCTTAGTGTGTTGTAAGTCATCATGACAATCATCATGATCCGTTTCCATAGTGAATACTGAAGGAAAGTATTCATTATACCTCTTGTATTTTGTTCGGTTCCAGGTATACTTTCCCACAGTCACAATTGATAGGTCCTATTCTTTCACATTTTATCCTTTTGCTCTTCACATACTTGTAGAATGCCTTGCGGTTTTCTTTAATCCTACCGCCAAGCCTTCTCATGGACCCTTCTGGTTTTCCTAATTTTTTTTTTCTTAAGGTCCTTCCTATTAGCCTTATAATCTTCTAGATCTTTAACATTACCTACCTGTCTGAGCCCTTTGTGAGCTTTTCTTATTTTCTTAACTGGATTTATTACAGCCTTTGTATATCACGGTTCCTGTACTCTACCACAACTTCCCTGTCACATTAGAACGTACCTGTGCAGAACTCCACACAAATATCACCTGAACATTGAACACATTTCTTCCGTATATTTCCCTGAGAACATCTGTTTCCAATTTATGTTTCCAATTTCTTGCCTGATAGCTTCATAATTCCGCTTACTCCAATTAAACGCTTCTCTAACCTGTCTGTTCCTAACTCTCTCCAATGCTATTATAATGGAGATAGAATTATGATCACTATCTCCAAAATGCTCTCCCACTGAGGGATCTGACACCTGACCAGGTTTATTTCCCAATACAACATCTAGTACAGCGTCTCCTCTTGTAGGTTTATCTACATATTGTGTCAAGAAACCTTCCTGAATACACCTAAGAAACTCCACCCCATCTAAACCACTTGTTGTAGGGAGATGTCAATAGATATTTGGGAATTAAAATCTCGCATCACGACAACTCGTTATTATTACACCTTTCCAGGATCTGCTTCCGTATCTGCTCCTCGATATCCCTGTTACCATTGAGCGGCCTATAAAAACACCCCGTAAAGTTATTAACCCCTTCCTGTTCCTAACCTCCACCCACAGACACTCCGTCGACAATCTCGAGATATTTTCTTGAACAAGGTATATGGAATTTATGCAGAAAAAGTTGGATTAGTATAAGTCCGCATTATGATTGGCATAAATCTGATAGGCTAAAGGGCCATTTTCAGTTTTGTAAATGTTTGATCCCTCCGAAAGACCAATCCTCCAGGTTTCACTCCTAATATTACCCATAATGTTTCACAAATTTTTCGTGTGAAAGGGAATGGTGTATTTCATTATTTTTACTGTTAATACGCTTGCTGAACTGACTTCTTCCCCTCTGGTGCTGAATGTTTCAGGGCAGCCTGATCTAAAATGACGTGTTCCATGTTCCCACAGCAGAGTCAGATGTTTATGCGGCAAAAAAAGTAGGAACTAGACCCATAATGTGTGTGCAAGCCATTGAGAATCTGTCTTCTGTATTTCAGCATTTGTACATTCGCCTGCTCTCTTGGTGATTCAAGTGCTTATAGAGATGACCCTTACATTGTTGCCTGCACCATCCCCTCAGGCCATGTGCTCCAGATTGGTACTGTTATGGATTCGGCAACAATACACATATAACGGAGGCAGGTTTTTTATTATAACAAATCAACCATTTATTAAACACGGAAAAAAACCCAAAAGTAAGCAAAACTAACGGAACCGGAAGTCAACGGCCCTGCGGCACCTCAAACAGTTCTTAAAGCGGTAAAAATAGTTCTGAGAAGTAGAAATGCGAAAGTCCAAAGTTTTACTCAGTTCCTTAGGAGAGACTACTTTCCTTTGAAATAATTTCAGTTCACTTGCGTTGCGTTACTGCTGATTCCCGTCGAAGAATACTTTCCCCGGAGGACTTGCGATCAGAGAAAATAAAACGGCTTAAAGGCACTGACCTTTCCTTGGCGAAATTTTACCCAACCTTCTATTATTCTGGCAGAACAGAAGCCATCATGGGCGCAGCTACCGAATTCCTTCCGAATGAGGATTAAACAAGATCCAGCCTGCTTCACCGTCGAAATGAACGTTCCTGACTCTTCTGGATTTCCGAACTCCGACGAATCTTCACTCTGCACTTCTAAACCGGCAGTATTATAGCGAAACTGCTGGCAATAACCTTTGAGACTTAACGCAGAAAATCAAACTCAATTTTTAAACGAAACATCGTCATAATATTAGAATACGCAGCATGCTGCCGTCACGGGTGAATTCAACCACTGACTGCCCAGCTTCACAGGGAGTGGTCCTCCTTTTATACCCTGTTGAGAAAAAAACTATCACATGACCTCTCACTGGCGGGAAAATGACATCACTCCACCATCAGAAGACCATTACTTCATTTCCAGCAGCTCAACACAACGGTCAGGTGACAAGTACATGATACACACGAGTATGTAACACCTCCCTCCAAAAAAAATGATCTTTCATGAACAAAATTTTAACAATTAACTATTTAAAAGAGGAAAAACACAAATATATAAACTTTACAACATGCACAGTATACATAGTATTACCATACAACAGCTGACAAATTGTTACACAAGAGTGCTACAAATGTTAAAATATCACTCCATAAAAAAATTACATTGTACAGTGAACATCGAGATAAACAATCAGCAATCACATTATCTTTCCCTTTAATATGAGTTATCAACATATTGCACTCTTGTAACATCAAATTACAATTTAATAGTCTTATATTTTTGTTTGTCATCTAACTCAGAAACACTAACGGATTATGGTCGGTGTAAACAATGACTGGGTTTTGAGTTGTACCAACATATACATCACAATGTTCTAAAGCTAAAACAAGAGATACCAATTCCTTTTCTATTGTCGAATATTTCATTTGATGCTTATGAAACTTCTTAGAAAAGAAAGCTACGGGATGATCAACCTCATCACTCTTATTCCTTTGCAATAATACTGCTCCTGCAGCCTCATCGCTAGCATCGACAGCTAATGAAAAAGGTTTTCCAAAGTCAGGTGCCTTTGAGCACAGGTTGTTGACATATCATAGTTTTCAATTTTTGAAATGCTTCTTGACAAGGCACTGTCCACACAAACTTCTTATTCTTCTTCAAGAGATTAGTTGGGGGGGGGGGACGTCACGTGATGACGTAGGGTCGAAACGTTGGAAATCCAGCTCCCTCGTAAAAAGTAATGAAATAGGGTTTAAATGAAGAAGAGTTAACTAATATCTATTAGAAATTACTTATAAGCAACTCGGGAATATCTTTTGATATGGCTCCTAAACTGAAACGGAAGAAAGCTATTACTTCGAAGACTGCGCAAATCGGTGGGGGAAAAGGCCTAACCGCTTCGGTGAAGCATCGGACTCAAGTTGGATCTCCTCCCGGCGAAGTGCACGGTACTTCTGATGATGAGGGGAAGGAAGTTGTAGCAATGTCGGCGGTCTCTAAGAAGAAACGGAAGGAACACATGCACGAATGTATCTATGGGAAGATATCAACAGAACTACAAAGCCTAACTACGGCTGGAAGTGAAATTGGATCGGAATCGGAAGGATACACAGACTCTTTGGGAAATTCGGAGGAGGAAGAAAAGGAAAAGAAGAAAGAGATTAAAGGAGACATAAAAGATATCCTGAGGTATATAACGAATGAATTAAAATCTATAAGAGCAGATATGATGAAAGAATCAAAAGTTACAAGAACAGAAATGACGAAGGAATTAAAAGCTATAAGAATAAATATGACGAATGAATTAAAAGCTATAAGAACAGATATAAAAAGGATACAGAATACACTTGATAATGTGGTGGAAAAACAAAAGAAGATGGAGAAGGAAGTTAAAGAGATGGAAGTAAAAGTGGAAGAAAATACTGAAAGAATAGAAAAAATAGAAAATGATAATTCTGACTGGATAGCAGAAAGAAAACGGATGTTTGAAAAAATGGATGCGCTTGAGAACTCTAGTAGACGAAATAATATTAAAATTGTTGGTCTTATGGAAGGTACAGAAGGAGAAAATCCAATAAAATTCTTTCAAGATTGGATTCCGAAAATTTTGGAAATGGAAGAAGGAAGTCAAGTAATTGAAATTGAAAGAGCACATAGAGCTTTAAGACCAAGATCTCAACAAGATCAAAATCCAAGATCAATTTTGATAAAATGCTTAAGGTATCAAGATAAAGAAATGATCTTGAAGGCAGCTACTCAGGGAGCCAAAGAGAGAAAAAGGCCAATGATAATAAAATAGAAAAGTTTTTTTTTTTACCCAGACATAAGTTACGATCTTCTGAAGAGGCGGAAAGAATATAATCCAGTGAAAAAATCTTTATGGGAAAAGGGTTATAATTTTTTTTTGAGCTACCCAGCAAAATTGATAATTTGTCTGGAAAATGGAGAAAGAAGTTTTTTTGTTGACTACCGGAAAGCGGAGAAATTTGTGCAAGAACTACCGATGTTCATGAAGAGGACTAATGAATTATAGAAATGAAATGGACTTATGATGAAGATTGAAATAAGTTTGGACTTGATGGACATTTATAAAGAAAAAATAGTCGAAGAGAATTAATTGGGAGTAGAGATATTAATTATTTTCTTTTTTTTCTTCATTTATATATATATATGCTTTTTTCCTTCTTTTTGCGGGGGAGCTGGAGGAGCTCTTGATCGACGGCTGCGAGTTTCACGTGTACAATCATGGCGATTGCCATGACCCGTAAAATGGGGGGGGGGGGGTAATGTTGTGTTCTTTTTATTCGCAACATTAGTGGGTGGGTATTTTGTTTTATTTTTCTTATATATTAGTTATCTTTTTTATATCTTTCTTCTTTTCTGCCTGGATGGTTGGGGAGAGACTCATAGCAACATGGAAAATTTTAAAGAGTTCCCAAGGTATTATGAATGACTAATTTGCTTAATTTATTAAGTTTTAATGTTAATGGAATTAATGGACGTGTGAAAAGAAAGAGAGTTTTAACATATATTAAGAAAATGAAAGGAGATATAGCCTTTTGTACAAGAAACGCATTTAACGGAAACAGAACATAAGAAATTAAAAAGAGATTGGGTTGGAAATGTTATTGCAGCTTCATTTAATTCAAAATCGAGAGGAGTTGCAATTTTGGTTAATAGGTCTTTACCAATTAAAATACAAAATGTAATAATTGATTCTGGGGGGAGATATGTAATTATACATTGTCAATTTTTTTCAGAATTATGGACTTTTATGAATATTTATGCACCAAATGAAAATGATACAAGATTTATACAAGAAGTCTTTTTTGAAATTGGCTGATGCACATGATAAAATATTAATAGGTGGAGATTTTAATTTTTGTTTGGATCCAGATTTGGATAGGTCAACTAAAGTTGCTACAAAATCAAAAGTAACAAAATTAACTTTATCATTAATGAAAGATTTAAACCTGATTGATATATGGAGAAAAATGAATCCAGGAGAGAGAGATTATTCATTTCATTCAAATAGACATAAAACTTATTCAAGGATTGATTTTTTTTATTATCAAAAAATATTCAAGATAGAGTGAAAAGTGTGGAATATAAAGCAAGAATATTGTCAGATCATTCTCCCTTGATAATGATAATGATAATGATGGATAAGGAGGAATCGATTTGTAGATGGAGATTTAATTCAATTTTAATAAAACGTCAAGATTTTTGTGATTTTATGAAAAAACAAATTCAGTTTTTTTTGGATACAAATTTACATTCAGTAGAGGATAAAATTGTATTATGGGAAGCGATGAAAGCATATTTAAGGGGTCAGATTATAAGTTATACATCTAAAATCAAGAAGGAATACGCAGCAGAAATAGATCAGTTGGAAAAAGATATTAGGAAGTTAGAAAAAGAATCTCAAAGACACATGACAGAAGAAAAACGAAGACAACTTGTTAACAAAAAATTACAATATAATACACTTCAGACATATCGTACAGAAAAAGTAATTACGAGAACTAAACAGAAATATTATGAACTAGGTGAAAGATCACATAAAATTCTTGTTTGGCAGTTGATAACAGAACAGGTTTCTAAAACAATAAACGCAATTAGAACAAGTGTAAATAAGGTTACTTATAAGCCTTTAGAAATTAATGAAATTTTAAAAAAATTTATACTGAACTATATCAATCAGAATCTAAATAAGATTACTGAGATAGATAAATTTTTATCACAAATAACACTTCCAAAATTAAATTTTGAAGAACCGAAAGGATTAGATATGCATTTTACATTAAAAGAGGTTGAAGAAGCTGTAGGATCACTTCAGAGTAATAAATCTCCAGGAGAAGATGGTTTTCCTCCTGAGTTTTATAAAAAATGTAAAGATTTATTAATTCCTCCTTTTATGGAATTAATATATCAAGTGGAAAGAATGCATAAACTCCCACATTCATTTTTAACAACGATCATAACTGTACTGCCAAAAAAAGATAGAGATCCTTTAAAACCAGTATCATATAGGCCTATTTCTTTGTTGAATACAGATTATAAAATAATAGCAAAAATTTTATCTAATAGAATATCTAAATATTTACCAAAATTAATACATATGGACCAAACAGGTTTTATTAAAAATAGACAATCAATGGATAATATAACCCGGATAATTAGTATAACTCATTTGGCACAAAAAAGAGAGGAAATGAGTGTGGCAGTTGCTTTGGATGCAGAAAAAGCATTTGATAGATTGGAATGGGATTTTTTTATTTAAGGTATTGGAGAAATATGAATTAGGAAAATCTTTTATACAATGGAATAAAATTCTAAATACTAATCCTCAAGCTAAAGTAGTTACAAATGGTCAGATTTCAACACCATTTTGTTTAACAAGGTCAACTAGACAAGGCTGCCCATTATCACCTGCTTTATTTGTATTGGCAATAGAACCATTAGCTGAATTAATTGGAACAGATTCAGAAATTGAGGGCTTTAGAGTTAATCAAGAAGAATATAAGATTAACTTATTTGCTGATGATGTTTTGATTTACTTAACAAACCCATCGCAATCTTTGCAAAGATTATCTTTTAGATTGGAAGAATATGGGGGAGTATCGGGTTATAAAGTAAATTGGGATAAAAGTGAAATTTTACCCCTTACTAATGGAAATTATAATCAATGCCGATTAGCAACTCAATTTCGATGGTCAATAAATGGGATAAAATATTTAGGTATTAGAGTTAATAATGATGTAAAAAAATTATATAAACACAATTATTTGCCATTATTAAAAACAATAAAATGGGATCTTGATAAATGGATGATATTACCAATAACATTAATAGGTAGAGTTAATGTTGTAAAAATGAATATATTTCCTAGATTGCAATATTTATTTCAAACTCTACCAATACAATTACCTCAGAAGTTTTTTCAAGAACTGAATAAATATGTAAGGAAATTTCTTTGTAATGGAAAGATGTCAAGACTATCATTGGAAAAATTGACATGTGAATTTGATTTAGGAGGGTTACAACTTCCAAACTTTAAGATTTATTATAAAGCAAATCAACTTAGATTTATTGCGTCTTTTTTTGATGAAGAAAAACCGGCATGGATTAGAATAGAATTAGATAAGATAGGAGAAAATCCACCAGAAGATTTTATATATAAATGGGAATCCAAATCGATACGGGAAGAAAAAAAGAATCTCCTATATTAAGACATTTGATTGATTTATGGAATAAGGTAAATGTGGATGATGAGATAAAGAAATCTTTATTAGCAAAAAGGACTTTATTTCAAAATAGGCTTATTCCCTTCACAATAGATAATAAACTTTTACATAATTGGTTTCAAAAGGGGATTAAATATATAGGTGACTGTTTTGAAGGAGGTATATTGATGTCGTTAGATCAATTAAAAATAAATATAAAATATCAAATAACACTCTTTTCTGTTATTTTCAATTAAAAGCTTATTTACGAAAAAAAACTGGGACAAACAATGTTGATACCAAAACCTAGTGAAATAGAAGTATTAATTCAGAAAGGAAAAATTTAAAAAAATACATCTTCTATGTATAATTTGATTCAAAAGCAGGCAATTAAATTAGGAATTCATAAATCAAGACAATAATGGGAATCTGATCTGAATGTTAAAATTGATGGAAATAATTGGTCAAGATTATGTTCTGATAGTATGAGAAATACAATAAATGTTCGACTTAGATTAATACAATATAATTTTTACATCAATTATATATAAAACCACAGAAAATAAATAGATTAAATTCAAATATGTCTGACCAATGTTTTCGATGTAAACAAGAAATTGGTACTTTTTTACATTCTACTTGGTCTTGTTCTAAAATTCAACCATTTTGGATTAATTTAAGATTTTTATTGGAACAAATTATTGGAGTACAACTTCCACATAGTCCATTGCTATTTTTATTAGGAGACATTGAAGGGACAATAACGAAATTTAAATAGAATAAGTATCAGAAAAAAATTATAAAAATTGCTTTGGCAGTAGCCAAAAAAGTTATTGCAGTTACTTGGAAATCTGATTTAAATTTAACTATGGATCGTTGGAATAATGAAATACATAGTTGTATTCCATTTGAAAAAAAATACGTATAATTTAAGAAATGAATATGAGATATTTTTGAAAATTTGGTTACCATCCTTACGAAAGATAGGATTAGATACATAGTTCCTTTGAAGATAAAATTATAGTAATTGGGGAAAGTGAAAATAAATATCAAAATTATTTTGAACTCCATGGAACATGTGGGGATCCTCCGATATCCAGGCAATCTTTCTTCTCTTTTCTTTATTTCTTTCTTTTTTTTCTTTAGATAAGGATTAAAGGGGGAGGGTTAAGGGGAGGGGGGTGGGTTAATATCACTTTTCTTACCATTTCAGTATTACATTTATTCTTGTAATTTCTAAAATTCAATAAATAAATAATATTTAAAAAGAGGTTAGTTAATGGAAGGGCAATTCTAGCAAAATTTTTACAAAGTTTTCGATAATATCCTACCATTTCCAGAAATCTTCTGAGAGTTTTTTTCCCCAGTTGTAGTGGAAATCTCTAAACTTGACCCACAACATAACCAAAGTAAGATACAGTGGCATGTCCGAATTCACTTTCAGCTAAATTAATAGTTAAGTTAGCTTTTGAAAACCTTTCAGATAATTTCTCCACCGCAATATTGTGTGCTTCCCAAGAATCATTTCCTGTTACTAAATCATCAATATAAGCATCTGTATCTTTCAATATCTGAATCACAAAGTTAATCATCCTCTGGAAAGTGCCTGGAGCATTCTTCATCACAAATGTAAGAACATTATATTCATATAACCTAGATGGGGTTACAAATGCAGATATATCTCTACCTCTATCCGTTAATGGAACACACCAGTACCCTTTCAATAAATCAATATTTGTACGGAACTTAGCTTTTCTCACTTTATCTACACAATCATCTACTCTAGGAATTGGATACGCATCTGTTTTAAATACAGCATTCACCTTCCGTATAAAACCTAATACTACCATCTGATTTTGGCAGCATAACACAAGGTGAACTCCAATTTGAGTTAGGTCGAATAACATTATTCTCTAACATATATTTAATTTCTTTCTCAGCAAGTTCACATTTTTCTATGTTCATCCTATATGGGTGTTGTTTAATGGGTTTGGCATCTCCAACATCTACATCATGTGAAGCTATTGTGGTCCTCCTAGCAACATCTGGAAACAAATCCTTATATTTAAAAATTAGTTGCTACATCTGCTGTTTCTGCTCTGGCTGTAAATGTGCTAATTACTCAACAATACTTTCCAGATTGGTTGATAGATAGATAGATAGATAGATAGATAGATAGATAGATACTTTATTCATCCCCATGGGGAAATTCAACTTTTTTTCCAATGTCCCATACACTTGATGTAGCAAAACTAATTACATACAATACTTAACTCAGTAAAAAAATATGATATGCATCTAAATCACTATCTCAAAAAGCATTAAAAATAGCTTTTAAAAAGTTCTTAAGTCCTGGCGGTAGAATTGTAAAGCCTAATGGCATTGGGGAGTATTGACCTCTTCATCCTGTCTGAGGAGCATTGTATCGATAGTAACCTGTCGCTGAAACTGCTTCTCTGTCTCTGGATGGTGCTATGTAGAGGATGTTCAGAGTTATCCATAATTGACCGTAGCCTACTCAGCGCCCTTCGCTCAGCTACCAATGTTAAACTCTCCAGTACTTTGCCCACGACAGAGCCCGCCTTCCTTACCAGCTTATTAAGACGTGAGGCGTCCCTCTTCTTAATGCTTCCTCCCCAACACGCCACCACAAAGAAGAGGGCGCTCTCCACAACTGACCTATAGAACATCTTCAGCATCTCACTACAGACATTGAATGACGCCAACCTTCTTAGGAAGTACAGTCGACTCTGTGCCTTCCTGCACAAGGCATCTGTGTTGGCAGTCCAGTCTAGCTTCTCGTCTAACTGTACTCCCAGATACTTGTAGGTCTTAACCTGCTCCACACATTCTCCATTAATGATCACTGGCTCCATATGAGGCCTAGATCTCCTAAAGTCCACCACCATCTCCTTGGTCTTGGTGATATTGAGACGCAGGTAGTTTGAGTTGCACCATATCACAAAGTCCTGTATCAGTTTCCTATACTCCTCCTCCTGTCCATTCCTGACACACCCCACTATGAGTTTGGTAACCTGGCAAAAACAATGTTGGATTTAGACTGAGTTTCAGATGAATCATCTATTATGTTCCTAGTTAGATCAGACTCATTATTAATTGCAACAATCATAGCAGCAGACTGTTTCCCATAATATGCTTTATCATATTTATATGAAAAAGTTGAGTTGGCCTTCTATGATCTGGAATTTTTATCACGTAATCCACATCATTGATTTTAGACACGATTTCATAATGACCATGAAATTTAGCTTGTAAAGGATTCGTTTGGACTGGGAAAAGAACCAGCACCTTATATCTAGGCTTAAACTTCCTCATCCTAGCTTCTTTATCGTACCAGGTTTTCATTTTCTCCTGAGCCGACTTTAAATTTCCCTTGACTGAACGACAAGCTTTATGTAACCTGTCCTTAAATTTCAAAACATAATCCAAAAAATTAGTGTGTACCTCTTTGTTAATCGATTGTTCTTTTAATAAAGCTAAAGGTCCTCTCACTCTGTGCCCAAATACAAGTTCAAATGGACTGAGGATTCCTGCACCGACACCCTTACTCCAAATAGAAGTAAGTAGATACCCTCATCCCAATCGCTTTCATTTTCCACACAATACGTCCTAATCATAGACTTCAGGGAAGAATGAAACCTCTCTAAGGCACCTTGCGTTTCCGGATGGTAGGCAGACGAAGTAATCCGCTTAGCTCCCAATTTATAGACTATCTGTTGAAACAATCCAGACATAAAATTACTGCCTTGATCAGATTGTATTTTCTTAGGCAGTCCAAAATAAGTAAAGAATTTTATAAGAGCCTTTGTCACAGTCTTAGCTGTTATATTCCTAAATGGTACTGCCTCTGAAAACCTAGACGCAGTGCACATAATAGTCAACAAGTACGGATAACCAGCTTCTGTCTTTGGTAATGGACCTACACAATCTATAATAATTTTAGAAAACGGTTCACCAAATGCTGGAATAGGTTGCAATGGAGCCAATGGCATAACTTGATTTGGTTTACCTACAATATGTCAAATATAGCACGTTCTACAAAACATCGCCTCATCTTTTCTTAAACAAGGCCAGTATAAATGTTTTAAAATTTTGTCCACAGATTTCCTTACCCCTTGAAGTCCACCCAAGGGCACACTATGAGCTAAAGTCAAAATCTCATTTCGATAAACTTTAGGATCAACTACCTGGTAAACAATATTCCATTCATCACTTGCAGGAATTGTAGGTGGTCTCCACTTCCTCATCAACACTCCTTTTTCAAACTAATATCCTACTGGCACCTTATCTATTTCACTATCTGGTAGAGCTTTATCTTTTAATTTGATCATCTCAGGGTCTCTGCTCTGCTCTGCTATCATCTCCTTTCTAGACAGAGACAAATCTTCATGATCAGACTTACTCCAAATATCTTGTTCAAACAATGAAGTTAAGAAAATTTCTGACACATCCTCAAAACTCGAATCCTGAGTTGATCAATCATGGGTAACAACCTCATTCTGCACACCAATCTTTTTAGCCATAGCTCGAGTTACAACACCGGAAGAATCTGTATTAGAATCCATCTGTAGTTCCTCTGATTGTATTGTTAAATGCACTTCAGGGAAAACTTGTCCACCTGCCAAGTCATTAACTAACAATAAAGAAATATCCTTCGCAGGTAACCTAGGCTGTAGACCTACTTTAACAAGTCCTGTAATAAACCCTGATTTTAAATTTACTTTATGCAAATGTACAGACATGAGGCCACTCCCAAAAGCTTGCACATAATTTACCTCACCAGTATCAGACTCTTCATTAAACTGTAACACACTGACTAACATCAGTGATTGAGAAGCTCCAGTATCCCTAAGGATTTTTATTGGCACCAGAGTAGATCCTTCTTTCAAGGATACAAACCCTTCAGTTATAAAATGATCATATCCCTTTTTAACTTGATTAGATACTAACAAAACTTCATTTGTTTTTGTCAAACCCTGTTGATTTACAGCTCTTTCAGTATGTTACTCACAGGCATCTGGGACTGCTTCCTTCTCTTTCTTTTTCAATCTCAAACAGTTAGCTATTACATGGCCAGGTTTCCTACAATAGTTAGAAAAAGGACCAAACTGTCTTTCCTTTACAGGTTTTCCTTCCTCCTTACCTTTCTCATTAACTTCTGATTTAATGTCTGATTTACCTTGAGTCTCTGTGTTATTTTTCCTTTTAGAAGTTCTACACTGAGGAAATTTATTCTTATGGATTAAAGCATACTCATCAGCTAATCGAGCAGAGTCCTTCAATGGAGCAGTGTTTTTCTCATTTAAGAATGTCCTTACTTCAACAGGAATGCTTCTTTTAAATTCCTCCATTAAAATCAGCTCTTTCAATTTATTATAGTCTCCATTTACATTTCTAGAAGAAACCTATCTCTCAAAACACACTTATGTTCCACATAAGTTTTTTCCACAGATTTTTTCAAATTTCTGAATCGTTCCCTATACGCTTTCAATATGTGCGATTTCACAATATCATAGTCAAGTGCCTGCAGAGCATTTAAAGCTGTATAAACTTGCTTTGCTTTGTCTTTAATTACACTCTGTAACAACACTGACCATTTTTCTTTCGGCCACTCTGAAATCTGACCAATAGTTTCGAAATGCTGGAAATATTTTTCTACTTCTGTTTCACTAAATGGAGGGATCAATTTAATTTCTTGACTAACAACAAACATTTTCTTAGGAGCAGGAGACTGATTCGCAGACTTTAATTCCTCTATCTGAAGTTATAATACCCTCTGTTGATTTTCAGCCTACAACGCTCTAAGTTGGCTTTACTATGATCCAACTTCAATTGTTCAGTTTGTAACTGCATTTCTGGATTACCTGTTGGAAATGAATCTAAAATTGTTTCATCAAAATCACCCGAATCTACATAATGTGACGCAATTTTTCTCTGTATTACAGCCTTTGATGCAGAACGCGAAATACCTTTAAATTCCAACTGATTAGTAATCTCAGATACCTCACTTTGTGTCGCCTTGGCTAATAATTCCAAATCAGGCGAATCCAGGATGACATCAATATCCATTGTTGCCGAATTCCACTCCCAGGGGAATAAAAAAAATCGAGTATTCCCCTTCCAAAATACCGTATCAAAATATTAAATAAGCATTTAATCTCAGATATGATACATCACGGATGAGCCCCCATTTATGTTAGGGTTTCGGCAACAATAAACATATACCTGAGGCAGGTTTTTTTATAACAAATAAAAAAATTTATTAAACACTGAAAAAAACCCAAAAGTAAACAAATCTAACGTAACCGGAAGTCAACTGCCCTGCAGCAGCTCTAACAGTTCATAAAGCAGTAATGCAAAAATTAGTTCTTAGAAGTAGTAATGCGAAGGTCCAAAGTTTTACTGAATTCCTTAGGAGAGACTTCTTTCCTTTGAAATAATTTAAGTTCTCTTTCGTGACGTAACTGCTGATTCCCGTCGAAGAATACTGTCTCCGGAGGACGTACGATCAGAGAAAATAAAACGGCTTAAAGGCACCGACCTTTCCTTGGTGAAACTTCACCCAACCTTCTATTTTTCTGGCAGAACAGATGTTATCATGGGCACAGCTAACGAATTCCTTCCGAATGAGGATTAAACAAGGTCGACCTTGCTTCACCGTCAAAATCAACTTTCCCGTTTCTTCTGGATTTCCGAACTCCAACGTATCATAACTCTCCACTTCTAAACTGGCAGTATTAGAGCGAAACTGCCAGCAATGACCTTTAATACTTAAGGCAGAAAATAAAACTCAATTTGTAAACGAAACTGCGTCATAATATCAGAATACGCAGCAGCATGGCGTCAGCTGTGGAGTCAACCACCTACTGCCCCGGGTCACAGGGAGGGGTCCTACTTTTATACCCTGTTGAAAAAAAAACTATCACATGACCTCACGTTGGCGGGTAAATGACATCTCTCCACCATCACAAGACCATTACCTCATCTCCAGCAGCTCAACACCAATATCACGTGACATGTACATGATACCCACGAGTACGTAACAGTACCTTCAGAGGCAATTACTCCTCAAATCCCCTCTAAGCCTCACTCTCCTTTTCTTAAAACTTTATCCCAGGGAGATCTCTCTCTGGAGTAGCAGGATTTTAAAGCATAGAAAAGTACCCTTCATTTCAACTGTCCCATGCTTACTCGAGTCAGTCCCATTTGCCTGCATTTCGCCCATATCTCTTTCACTCAGTCTTGTCCATAACGCTTTCTATATGCCTTTCAAACCCAGTCACTGAACACACCCTTACCACTTTCTCTAGTTCCTCCTTCCACATTCCCTTCACCTACTGTGTTGGAAATGTCTCTCACGCCCCCTTTCAATATATCTCCACCTACGTGAAATCCAAGCCCACGAGTTTTACACATTGTGTGCTTGTAAAACCTGTGGCCATTCACACGAAGTTCACCCCTAACGTATGTTCTAGACGGAAAACTGTTCCAGCCAATGCTGGATCTACCAGAAACACAGACGCTCCCACATCTCCTCTTCAGCGCAACTTCAACCTTTCGTCGTGTGTCACCAGGTGCGTATACACAGTTAAACCCGGCATAACTGATGTTTTATAAAGTACTTGTAAGTAAGACTACTATTCAGTGGCTAGTTGAAAACACATGTATTCATTAAGTACCCTTTTTATCTACCTGTTTTTGCACCTTCAAGGATCTCTTCACATATACATCAATGGGTAAAAACTGGAAGCAATTCCGAAGCCACGGGAAAGATCCATCCTAAATAAGAAGGTTTTAAATCATATCGATAGGTTGATTAATAAGGGCATGCTTCTTTTTGTTGGTGCAGATATTGAGCTCAAAAGTCAGGACGTTATGCTGCAACTTAATAAAACCCTAATTCGGCCACATCTGTAGTGTCTCGTACAGTTCAATTCGCCACAATATAGAAAGGATGTTGAGGTCTTGGACAGGGTGCAGAAGAGATTCACCAGTATGTTGTGTATTTCAGAGAACATGTGTTATCAGGAAAAGCTGGGAGGGTCCTTCCACTGCAGTGGCAGAGAGTGAGTGGAGATCTGGTAGAGATTCAATAGATAATGAAGGGCATAGAAAGGAGCATACAGAGCATATCTCTTTCCCATGATTGAAATATCTAATAGCAACGAGAATGCATGGAAGATGTGGGTATGTTATTACAAGGGATTGTAATGGTAAGTTTCTTACTGACTCGTCTCCTTGTGGACACTAAACTTATAAGTATCCTGCAGCCTATGTGTGTGTGTGTGTGTGGCTTCCATTAGTCTCGCGAGACCAATGATCTTCGACTAGAAAGTCGTGCGGTACCCTCTCCAGGGCACAGGCCTAGGCACGGTTGTATGGTAGACCGCCTGTCGCCCATGCTGCTAGTCTCCCTCTGCACGACACAAATGTTGTCCAAGAGAAGGGCAACGGCTGATACTGCTTGGCACCAGGGTCGTCGCAGGAGTTACCAGATCGAGATGGAAGTGAACGTCGGACTGACTTAGGGACTCCAGCTCTGGATTTGTCCTCATGGTTTACACCCGAAGCCTTTCCCATTAGTGGGAATGGCCACAAGGCAGTGGAGGTTTCTAATCAGAGTTTTCTCTCTCTTAGATCGACTACTTTCCGACGCTGAAGATGTCCATCTACGCGAAGCTTAGCTCTACACATCTGACAAATGATTTCGTCTCAGACTCCTGGACAACCCATGGTCAATTAATTTAATTGTCTATTTCCCTCACATAGTCATTCTGTAGCGGCTTCAGGTGCACTTCCCACTTTGAAGGTATCCGGCAGAGATACCCACTACCTGATGTCCCATATGCTCTGGCAAGGCATGTTACTGCCACAGCTGCTCAAATAGGGAGAGGAATTCTGCCAAAAAAACCCCAAAAACAAACCTACAATTTGACTTGAGTACAACAACCGTCGTTGCTCTGCCCACGTTTCTGGTCAGTCACTGTTCTGCTAGATCTTTTAGCAAAATTCCTCACTATCCACATTGCAGCAATTTTTAGTGTCAACAGTGCAGTTTACAGGTTTCTCTCTACAGCCCTTATTAAACAGGGAAACAATATTGGCTCATCTCCACTTATCTGCCACAGCGTGCGTAAATAACTAGGGACCTTCGAGTTGTCCATGAAGTCCCCTGCGATCAGCTGTCTTGCCACACTCATTCAATAGCCTGAGATATATCCCATTCAGGCATGGCCATTTATCCACCTTGCTATTCTTTGAGAGACAGGACGCTCCCACCAGCTTGTTATCAACATGCCATGGAATATCAAACTATCTTTGTTGATCTTTCTATCCCCCATAAAATTCTCTTTAATAAATATTGACGTTCTATTAATTTGATGTCTTGCCTACTTCCTCCGGCTCCAAGCCTCAGTATCCTCACCTGTCCTTGTCTTGCCCTATTTCCTATCTCCTCTGTGATGCCTCATTTGTTTATTTTAGTGTTGGTACAAAGTGCGTTGGCATTCTCGCCCGTCTCGCTTAGCAAAATAATTCAAGCTCCACTACCATAATTCAGCACTGAAGATTCCCTGTTTACATTGCATATTCTGGTTTGTTTATCCCATTGTCCAATTCCCCCTTCCGAAACAATCCTTGTTCCAGCCTGCCATGTAGTTGGATCCACACTGGACTTCCATGCGGATGGTTACCAAATAATCTCTTCCCATGAATTGCATCAATGCAAGGCCTACATACCAATGCAAGCTTCCTTAAGTATCCCTGTTGTGTTTGCCTGTGCTAACTTAGCATCGAATACCACATTCTTCCTGTTTTTAAACATGAACCAAAGTTAGTTTCTACACTTCCCTTTAATCAGCTTGAAATTATGCCCCCTTGTATTAGCCATTTCTACACTGAGAAAAATCTTTGCCTGTCTACTGGATTTAGATCTCCTATTACCTTGTTTTTCTCTTTCAATTCACCTCTCATCACGTTTGATCTTACTCAGCCTATCCTCACCAGACACGCTCTGAGAAACGCAGTGTTGAAAGTAAATTTATTGTCAAAGTACATATGTCTCATCATTTACTACGCTGAAATTCATTTCTTGCGGGCATACGCAGCAAATATAAAGAAACCCAATGGAATCAAGGACAATCTGCACACAATGAAGACGCACAAGCTGCAATTTTCAAAAGACAACAAGGGTATCAAATAGTGCAAATGAAAAACCAAAAAAAGAATCATGAAGTAAGTATCAAGAACATGGGTTTTCGAGTCATTGAATGCTAGTTCGTGGTTTGGATCAGTGAAATTATCACCTCTGATTCAAAAGCCTAAAATTTAGGGGTCGTAACTATTCCTGAGCCTTGTACCATGGGACCTGAGGCTCCTGTAGCTCCTTCCTGATGGAATCAGCGAGAAGCGAGCATCACCTGGATGATGGAGTGATGATCATCATCACCTTTGATGATGAACGCCGTTTTCCTGTGACAGCGCTCCTTGTTGATGAGCTCAGTGGTGGGGAGGGCTTCACCTCTGATGGACTGGCTGCATCCACTACTTTTCATTGCATATTTCATTCAATGACCTTAGTGCTTCTATACCAGACCATGATGTAACCAGTAAGTATATTCTCTACTGTACATCTTCATAAGTGTGTCAGAGATTTTAGATGACATGCTGTCTCTGCACAAACATGCACAGTATAGGCTGTAAATGCTGCAAAATCTCTCCAGGATGCCAGTAAAGTCTGCTCATCTAGGCATCCACACATGGAGAGTCCCGGACAGAATAGGAGAGATGGCAGTCACACTCTACCCTGTTGCTTTCAGAATTCTCTCTAACCTACCTACATTTTGGTTCCTCTTTCTCCTGCTGGCATTTGGAATTTGAAGCACACAGCTTCTCAAGGTTCTCCTTTATCAACGCTCTGTTACGCACAGTAGTGGGGAGTGGGGAGGTGGGAGTGATTGCTAGTGTCCATGAATCGCAGTCCGGAAGTCAGGGTTGTAGATTCCTCTGTCCTTTAATACTCGGAATGTACTAGTGGTTAAGGAAACACTTGGGTTTTGGCTGTGCACGGGTCTGTGTGGTCTCTGCAAAGTGCGAAGAGATTTATAGCTCTATGTCCTGGCAGTGAAGGTCTTGATATTGTACTCCGTTGTCCCTCTAGTCAAATACCGACGGAACTTGTACGATCACATATGCAGGGCATGTTTATAACGGAGATACACAATCACTTTCTTCAACATGCTAAATTGTAGAAATCTTTATCCATTCACAACCGTGTTTAGTTCCCATGTATTTACCTTCTGTTGTGCAGTGCCGGAGCCGCACTGAGGTATGTCCACAAATTCTAGAGCTGTTGGTTTGTTTGATTGTTTTTTTTTTGACGATCTCTATTCCTCTAGTTTACAAATGTATGGTGCAAACAGCGGCCTGAGTATGGTCTGTGTCGGGCTGTGGCTCCACAGTGCAATGTGAGTCTTAATGTCTTATTCTGTACAGCAAATGGCTGGCGCTGCAAATCTCTAGCTCCAGGGAGCAGCACTCTGCTCGTTGGGAACTGTGTTCCCACATTTTTGGTACTCTGTTAACTCAGATCTGTGGGCTTGTCATAGCGTGCAGAATTGACTGAGGTTTGTATCATTGTTGAATTTCTGTTCATTATAGCAATTGCACAGGTCACAGATCTTCCAGAACAAAGCTAGTTAAGTATTGGTGTAGAATAAGAATCTCTGCCATTGTATATCTATTCTATGAGACCATAAGAGAAAGGAGCACACCTTGTGCATTCAGCCGACGATTCTACTCAGCCATTAGTTCATGGCTGAATCCTAATCTCCGTCCTTCCAAACATCTGTCTTCTCTCCATAAACTTTGATGTCCTGATTAATCGGGAAACTATCAGATTTTGCTTTAAATAAATCCACGACCGTGGCCTCTACAGCTGCTTGTTGCAGTGCCTTCCACAGATTCAATACACTCCTTATGTCTGTTCTAAAAGTACGCCCCTCCATTTTGCGTCTGCGCCCTCTAGTTCTGGACACCCCAAGTACTGGAAACACCCTCTCCACATCCACGTTATTACTGGTCTGTGCTTGACTTTATATGTTCAGCTTGGTAAATAACTATCCCCTCACAGAATTCGGCTAACTATTGCAAAGATCTATGCCCTTAGAGTAGGGTGCCGTTTGCTGTAAAGATGTGTGTCTTGCAGTTTGAGCCAGCTGTTGGAAAGATCTGTCTGTACAACATGGTGCCGACTATTGCAAAGATGTCTTTCCTGAATCTCCTGCCAGCTGTTGTGAAGGACTATGTCTACAACGTACGGTGCGTGGTATTGTACCATTACAATGTGTATGAGACACAATGTTTATGAGACACGGTTACAGCGCAAAACATAGATTGTCCAGATCTGGGTCATCAGTATTATGTTTTGATAAATTTCTGATCTTGTATCAGAGTCTTGTACTGATTAGTGACCTCAATTGTCAGTGCTGTGCTCTGGCAGCTTAGTGTGATTGGAGTACAACGTAAATGTTTTTACAGAAGTGAGTCCTTTTTATACAAACTGATCTTGTAGGCGCAGGTAGAAAAGCGGTCTCCTGGAAACAATTTCAGATCATCCCCCGTTTCAACTCTGTTCACACGGCTCGGCAGATTATTTCTTCTGAAGGACTTCTTCAGTTCCTCTTTCAGCTCTCTGACTGTTTGTTCCCACCAGCTCTGCAGGCTGTGTCTCCCAGCTGAGAACCAGAGTTAGTGTAGAAATAATAATTTCGTCAGATGTCCTTTGATCGTTTGCCCCCCTGTGCCTCAAATCTCTGACGAATGAAGAGTAAACAGTACAACACAGGAACAATACCCCTGTTCCCTCTGTGTATGTGTGCAATGATGACAAATTAAACTGCATGTGTGCCGGCATGTAGCCTGTGTCCCCAAAGTATTGAATCCCCCAGTGATTGAAGTGCCTTAATGTTCAACACCACCTCTTTCTTAGTATAAGCACTTGTGAGAATATCACCAAGGTCCCTTCTCGATCTCGCTTTCCTCCATCTCCTCTCCTTAGTAAATGCAAAGAATTAATTTTGTACTACGCTTGCTAACTCTGTCTCCAGACATAAACAGTGACATTTCCTGGTCACTGTTCACTCTCGTAATTCGCAGTGTGACTTGTTTGTATATTCATCTATGTTCCTCTAAACCCTGTAGAAATTCACCTTTCTAAATCTTACATATAACTCCTCTTATTTGTGCAAATAAATGCGATATCTCTCATCATCCTAAGATCCAGAATCTCCCTATCCTTCTCTAGTTTTCTGAACGAGACAGGGAAGTCCTGACGCCTGAACAGCTGGACTGTATGTGACTCTTACATGTCATCCATGGGCATAACCAGTAATATACGTACCCAGACTACGATTCCTCCTAATTCTGCTGTAAATAGCTTTCCACAATTTGCCTTTATCCGCCTGCAAGCCCAGTCTTCTCCTTATAAATAACCGTTTGAAAACCTCCTGAATTATATTCCTTAATCTTTCCCAATGAAGCTCCAATCATCTCGCTAGGCTCATCTCCCAGTCCTAGGTAAAGTAAGTCTCCCTCCCAGGAGGACCATTTACATATTTTTTCCGGAAACCTTCCTGAACACACCTAACAAATAATGCTCCATCCAGGCCTCAGTCTAGAAGAGAATACCATTTGATCAGTGGAGCTTGTTCACCCACTACGTTTATTCTATTGTTCTTAAATCAGCCCGCAAACTGCTGTCATATCGGTTCCTCTCTCTTGCAGGTTATTGGGAAGCCTACTAATATAATACTATACATTGTATTAACCTTTCTTATTATTAAAGTCTAACTACATATGCCTACTGGTTGTACCTCTGGGATGGCAGTGCCCCTGTGACATTTTACCTGGTCAGAGGGCAGCTCCACAATCTATTTGTCCACACTCTGGAATGTGAATTACATAAATATTGGAATGTTTAGTTACCAGCCCTACTTTCTCTTAACCATAACTCTATAATAGTTGTATCACTGTGACACGTACTAATCCTGCCTCTAAGTACATCTTCCCACTGGACTGTGTGAGTTAGCTGAAAGCTGAATGTTCACCTACAAGGCCTGTCCATCTTCCTACCCGAAATCTACATTTGTTGCATCACTGCTTCACCTACAAATCCTGGTTCTATGTACGTCTCCCTTAACGGTTATACACCCTGCACTACAATAAACTCACTCCTGCCCCTCGGTGCGACTGTGCTCCTAAACGTAGCCCCAATGCGACCTCTTTTTGACATTCCTCTACGTCCTATCCAATGCTACCTGTTGCTGACTTTTAGCTCTGTTTTCCCCATCCCTCAGGCATGCCACAAGTTAAGATTCTCGCAGCGTAGTTCCGGCAAACTTGCCTGTGAGCTGATTATGTCTGCTTAAATGTAGGTTTCACCCATTCTTCTGACAGAACTCTCATCGATGCTGGTAGAGAGGACAATGATCTGTGATCCTAATGCTCTCCCTCTTGCACCAGAATGATAGCCACAGATTTAACTGTATTACCTCACCATCACTTACCTCCGCAATCTTGTGAGATTGGACTTAATCGGAAGTCACCACCCGTATGTTCCTCTTTCCTTTTAGAATGTTTATTCCCTTTTCAGTACAAATATAAACGCCATACTCCTTACGCAAGTTCCAGCAATCCTGGAAGACAGTTGAATAATCTGAGTACATGTTTCACTTTCTCCTGCACAGGTTGTTATCCACCCATTTACTGTACGTCCTTAGCATCTGTAACCTTTCGAGCTCGTGATACCGGAAGTGATCCTAAGATTACTAACCCAGATTTCCTGCTTCTCAAGCCATAAGCCTTCCTAACCAATCCTACAGAGAGTAGTGGATATGACCCAGTCCGTCACGTGTAAAACCCTCCCCACCATTGAACACATCGACATAAAATCCTACAGAGAGTAGTGGATATGACCCAGTCCGTCACAGGTAAAACCCTCCCCACCATTGAACACATCGACATAAAATCCTACAGAGAGTAGTGGATATGACCCAGTCCGTCACAGGTAAAACCCTCCCCACCATTGAACACATCGACATGAAATCCTACAGAGAGTAGTGAATATGACCCAGGCCGTCACGGGTAAAACCCTCCCCACCATTGAATACATCGACACGAAATCCTACAGAGAGTAGTGGATATGACCCAGGCCGTCACGGGTAAAACCCTCCATTCCATTGAACACATCGACACGAAATCCTACAGAGAGTAGTGGATATGGCCCAGGCCGTCACGGGCAAAACCCTCCATTCCATTGAACACATCGACACGGAATCCTACCGAGAGTAGTGGATATGACCCAGGCCGTCACGGGTAAAACCCTCCGTTCCATTGAACACATCGACATGAAATCCTACAGAGAGTAGTGGATATGATCCAGGCCGTCACGGGTAAAACCCTCCATTCCATTGAACACATCGACACGAAATCCTACATTTCCTTCCTGAAATGTTGAGGGGTGTCTGGACTTGCATATCACGATTCCTCTGAGCCTCCACATTGCGATAACTGCTACCTTTGTACTCTGAAATCCAGTTTGATGTTTCATTGAGTAGGAGCTCATACTGTTCCGTAGAGCTCCGTCTGCGAATTCTGAGCCCACCTCTGCACCGTATCGATGTCTCTTTGTAACCGAAGACCACACTCTACACTATCCACAAGAACGACACACTTCATGTCGCGTATTTATTTGGAAATGCAGCAGGAACAATGACAGTTTGCGCGCCCTGCAACCACAATTTAACCCTAGCCTCACCTAGTGTTTCTGAACTTTGGAGAAATCCCGCACCGATCATGAGGCGGACGTACACATTCCTTTCAGAAAAAGCCCCAAATGAACACCATTTTCTAATGCCCCGAGCTGGAATAATGTCACTCTGACGGCTGCTCTAGGTGGCGCCCCAATCTGCAACTTACCAACCCATCTATCCAGCTGCTCTTTCAGATCATTTACAAAAATCAGGCACAACCGGGTTACGGAGCAGATCTCATGGAGACGCCCATCATCCGTCAGTCACTTACGCTCTGTGCAAATTAATTCCAAATTCCATCAATCGCATGCTTCCTAAGTTTGTACATGAGACTACTGTGGGAACTGTTGTCAAGTGCCTCACTCAAATCCATTTAAACAGCTTCCACTACTTTACCCTCATGAATTTGTGTTATCACCTGCTCAGAGAGTCATTCAGGCACGTGAGGTACGACCTGCTTATTTCAAAGGATCAAAGATATAATTTAATGTCAGAGAAATCGTGAAATCCCTTTTCTTGGCAAAAATCCCAGAAGACAAAGAATTGCCCCAAAGAATGAACGACAGTCGAATGTTAGCATATGGAGTTCTGGTCGCCTCACTACAGAAAGGATGTGGAAGCCATAGAAAGGGTGCAGAGGAGAGTTACAAGGCTGTTGCCTGGATTGGGGAGCATGCCTTATGAGAATAGGGCGACTGAACTCCGCCTTTTCTCCTTGGAGCGACGGAGGATGAGAGGTGAACTGATGTAGATGATGAGTGGCGTTGATCGTGTGGATAGTCAGAGGCTTTTTCCCAGGGCTGAAATGGTTACCGCAATAAGAGACGGGTTTACGGTGCTGGTGGGTAGGAACAGAGATGTCAGGGGTAAGTTTTTTTCCTCAGAGAGCGGTGACTGCGTGGAACTGGCTGCCGGCAACGGTGTTGGAGGCGGATGCGATAGGGTCTTTTTAAGAGGCTTTAGTTTTAGGTACATGGAGCTTAGAAAAACAGAGGGCTATAGGTAAGCCTGGTAATTTCTAAGGTGGGGACATGTTCGGCACAACTTTGTGGGCAGAAGGGCATGTACTTTTTTATAGGTTTTCTACGTTTCTATGTTTCTAACCCCAAAATCCCCCAGCTCCTCCATCTTGCGTGTAAGCCGCTGCAATCCCCATCCCTCATCCAACGGTTAAAAAATACAAGCATCGGCACGGCCACCAAGCACTCAAGCGTGAACAAAGCAATTGCAAAGACACAAACTTGCAGTTACCCTGAAGACTTCACATTTCACCCGGTATTCGCAGGTTCTCTCTCTCCCTAATAAGGGAAAAATGAGGTGTCACCATTTTCCCAGCGAGCGCGGAGACATAACAAGCAACTCGCTGGTTTACAATTTGACTGTCCAGAATCATGTTTTCATCCGTACAATCTCTAAGTATCCTCACTGATAACTCAGCCTCCATTATTGCGAGAGTCTCACTTTTACAATTACCAGCATGATCCCCATTACCAAGTACCTGTCGTGAAGCAGCTTATATTTACTGTTTAGATTTAGATATTACCCGCTGTCGATGTACTTGAATTGACTCTAACGACAAACCAGTGAAGGTCAGGCACCGAACTGACGGGCTTAGAGAAGGATTTTTCAGTTATACGTTATCTCGAATGGATACATCTGTTCGTGTATGATTTGAGTGACCCATCAACAATCGGCTTGTGTGAATTCAAATTAACAGCAATTATTCCATGTATGATTTACGTTGATAAAATTTTGATAATTCACAGTGACATTTGTTCTTCGATTCACAACATTATTCTCTCTCTCTTTCTCTCTCTCCCCTCTCTACCTCCCATTCTCTCTCTTTCTCCCTCTCTCTCTCTCTCATTCTCTCTGCCTCTCCCTCCCTTCCTCCCTCGCGGCGCTCTCTCTCTCTCTCTCTCTCTCTCTCTCTCTCTCTCTCTCTCTCTCTCTCTCTCTCTCTCTCTCACACTCTCTCTCTCTCTCTCTCTCTCTCTCTCCTCTCTCTCTCTCTCTTTATCTCCCTTTCTCTCTAGGTCTCTTTCGCTCGTGCTCTTCGTCTGTATCCATCGCGCGCTTTCCCATCTACCCTCCCTCCCGCTTTTCACTCTCTCTTCCTACAGACCTACAGATAGAAGTAAAGGAGCAAAAGCAGTATCAACGGAAAGATGGGCGATGTGTGAACAGGAGTGTTTGATACAGCCGAAAGCATACCCCAATATCAGGCTGACTTTTCAGAACTGGGAAGCACGGGTTACAGGTTCACATCTTCCTCCGATTTAATTGGGGATTTCGCTGGGATATTGAGGCCACTGATGCTGTCATTATCAGCTGTAAGTAGCCGTTCTGTAACTCTTAAGTAGCACACAAAAAGCGCTGGAAGAACTCAGCAGGCTAAGAATCAACCACGGAAAAAATGTTTCGGGTTGGGTAATTTCAATAAAGTAACTCTGCGTGTTATTTACCGTTTCGCGGACCTGCAGATTTCGAGCGTTGTTTTTGTAGCTCTGTTCATCACATTGTTTCCATTTACCCAGAAGTGGGATTAGAGAATAGGAGCATACAAGTAGGTGAATTGTAATACTTTAGAACATTTATTTCACTCGTTTCATTTGTTTCAACATCCGATTCAAAGGTATGTCACCGCATTCTTGATCTCCTCTCGGAATTTGCTCTGAATTAGGGCGTAAATACACGTGCTGGTGAAGGAACTGAAAACCTGCATCATTCCCGCTGTCTTTTCTGTGATGTAACGGGGATCCGTGACAGAAAATCAAAACTCATTGAGATCCGTTGATAGATATAAAACACCACCTGTGTTATCCACAACAATATGAAACTACCGGTAATGCTGAAGAGCAAAACGATGGATTTGCGTCGGTTCTCCACCTCCCTGTCGCTCTCATTCTCTCCACTCTTTTGTCCCCGGAGCCCCCTGCGGGCTCGACTGGCCGCTAGAATCCGCCTGACAGTCAGAATATTGAATAGTAAAATCAGAAAGAATGGGACACAAGGGGTTAAAGTGCGGTGAAACATCGTAAATGCCGCCCATGAGGGGAAGGTCTTGTAGCTCGGTGCATAAACACAATACCAGGGAACACCATCAATTATTATTGTAGGCTCGTATACAAAGCCCCAGGGGACTCACTCCAAACAGGCCAGCACACTCACTGTCCCGATAACCACCGCCGCCGTTCTCTCGGTGCAGTATTTTGTTTTCAGCTTCACACAGCAAATAGCCACAAATCGATCCACGGTGAAAGTGACAGTCAGCCAGACAGAGGTCGCTGTGCTCGCAAATATCAACCATTTACCGAGTATGCACACAGGAGTGATGTGCACGAACGACCGGTGAAAATGAAACCGAGTAGTCCACCTCAGCAGCGGATCGGAGATAACGACCAGGAGATCGGCTGCGGCCATTTCCACCATGTAGCGAGTGACGCATTTGGAGAGACCGCACTTTCCGCGGATCAGGATCACAATCGCCACCAAGTTCGCTGGAAGAGAGATAGGGAACAACAAGTTGAGGAAGTACAGAGCAGAAACGAATTCAGATGTTTGATGGGATTCTGCAACATTTCCACATTATTCTTGCATTTAAGAGTGGAAGTCTCGAGAGTGGGTGCACAAGCGTCGCAGAGAAGTGAGTTTACACAGTAAACTAAAGTCAATATGATCTGACTATGGACTCCTTACTGACTACCGAAAGGTGAAGTGAGAGCGAAAAGCTATAACCTGGTAACTCCGCCCTCGCAGTCAATACTGAATGGAATATTTTCTACTAGCGCCATCCCCGTCACGTGTAGACGAAATAAATAAATCCGGACAGCGATGGCGGGATTCTTCCATTAGAGAGTCAAGAACTTCTATGGTGCTCCCTCTCAGCGACAGAACACCGAAGGACGGAACAGAAATGGGAAATGCTGGAAGCACTCACCCATGAAAAACAGAATACGTGGAAAACCTGTTAAAGCGTCTCTTCTCAGAAATGTTCTCACTGACACCAGTATTACCTGGTTTCCCGATCTATACAAGCTGTCTGGGGCTTAGTGCTTCGAGCATTCCGCGTGTTTGATTCGTATTCCAGTACTTGCAGCTTCACTGACTTTACAACTGAACATTGACAGATTACAACAGGTACAGCGTAATCTGACACAACCACTCAAACAGACCTGACGCCTCCACTCAATCTATTGCAGGGACACGGCGGAGAGGAATTCTACAGTCAGTAGCAGAGCCGGTGCAGCAGCCTGGTAATACAATACATTCAACAGTATTGATAGATATGAAGCAACATGTCTTAATAGTTTTAGCAACGACTTCATGGTTGTCCGTCAGCGGCTAAACATTCAGTTACAGTAGATGTCCTCAAGTTTTATGCTGCAAAATGGATCTCCTCACATTTGAGAAATTATTACTACCAGATGATGGATTGATTGTTACACCTAACTCAGACAACAGCTCAAATACAAATGCAGAAATCAGTGCGGGTAATCCCAGCGGGCTGTGTAACACAATATTTCCAAATACAGTGCAGCTGCTACAAGACCCTAAACACGGACGCCCTGATATCACATTATGGAACACAACAGCTGGAAGCACCCTGCCAAACCCGTTACATTCCACAGATGTTAGACGATTCACTGACTTTCTGCAGCAGTTTGTTTTCAATCCAGATCCCAGAAGCCACTCTGACGGTGCTTCCATTTCATTCATGAAATGCAGAACACTGGGACTGGGCAGGTGACAGTGGATAGCAGCAACAGAAACAATCACAACATTGGAATTAAACTTTAGTCTCCAGGAGCAGCAACTGACACTGTGGCTTACCGAGAATTCCAAAGGCTGAAATAAAAGGATAGTAAACTTCTCGTATTCGCAAGAAGACTGGATACACCATTTCACTGAGAATCTGTGACTTCTGTTGCTCTCCAGTTCACAGCTCTGGCAAAATGCTGATTTGGTGCATTCAAAACACCTCTGATTTATACACAGGATCGGTCTCCAGAGATACGATTATATCCCTGATTAACTTTCTTTGTTTACAGTTACTTGAACAAGCATTTAATTCAGAACCATTGTCTCTGACGTTAGTATTCGGCCGATTCAAGCCAAACGTATCCAAATTCCTGGGCATTACCTCAGCAGTGACTTATCGGGTGGAAATAATGCCGGAGTGCTAATGACAAAGACTGGGCTTTGTCACAGAGCAGCTGTATTTACAGATTTCACGTTTTTGCTGACCCCAACAAAATCACCAACCCCCAAATTCTGCTCTGCTCTTTCCCTTTTAGAACTGCCTGTCAGTTCATCAGTCCCCCACCCACACACAAACACACACAAGCCCACACGAATACACACATACACAAACACATACATGGGCACACCCACAGGCACTTAAAACACACACATACAGATCCATACACACACAAAAGCATTGATGCTCACATACGCAGACACAACGCCCGTGTTTTCTCACAGAGCGGCCACATTTAGTGAACTCCTCCAGCATTTTGCGATGTTACTGATGTAATGATCTACAATAAGCATCTCAAATCTGACAGAGGCCAAACGAAAATTCAGAAGAGATGTTTACACCTGCAAAGGAAGGGGCAGACCGTTAGAAACAGTACTATCAATTGGGAGATTGATGGCTAGAAGTGAATGACAAGGGTCAGATACAATTTCAGGTACATGTGTGTGTGTGTCAGAGCTGGGAAGGAGGGGGAGAGAGGGAGAGAGACAGACAAACAGGCGACAAACAGACAGGCACTAGCTTCACACAGCCGTCTGATATTTACCTCTCCATCACTGACCCAGTTTCGTTCTCCTATACACAGGCAAATACTTCATTCAAATCCGATACCCTCCTATCGAGGGACAGGGTACAGAGCAGCCGCTTCTCTCTCACACACAAGGTGTGTTACAGAGCACAGAGACAATGACAGCATATCCGTTCCACAGTCTCAGACATCAGAGACGTTCAGTCCCACACTGAGCCCAAGACACAGATACACATTTCCAATACAACTGTTGCACTGAACCACGGACAGTCAATCTTCCCATTGTATTCTGTACACAATGTGCTAAAGGCAGACAAACAGACCCAGAACTCACATACCCACCCAGGGAGATGGGATGACAGCAACAAAAGAGTTGGCAGAGTCAGTGTGAGTCGAAGAAAGGAGAATCAGATTGAAAGTAAGGAAACGATGAATGTGGTGTAGGTGGATTTGAAAAGCGTTTCTGATATGCACATGGGGTTGTGGGTAATATACTTGTGTGGACTGAGATGCAATCAGCGTGCCAAAGGTAGAGAGAGGGGATAAATGGCCACTTTCGATTTCGGAAGCAGTGACCAGTTGGTTGACACCGGGTCTGCTCCCAGACCACAATTGTTCACAGTCTATTATATCCATGTGTGCTGCTGTTACAGAGCTTAGTGGCAGCTTCAGTAGTGAGCAGAGTTCGGAGAGAAATTGGGGATGTCAGATGAAGTGAATGAGTGAGGATCTGGCAGATGGACCGAGTGTGGGGAAATCTAAGACCATCTATTCCGAGAGATACAAACTAGAAATGACATTTTAACGTGGTGACACAGTGAAATCTTCAGAGGGACCTGGGAGTCCTTGTAAAGAAATTACTGAGAGTTAAAATTCAGTTACATGATAAGGTAAACAGTAACTTGTTCTGTTATACAGGAGGATTGGAGAATCGGGGCTGAAATGTGTTACTGGGAATTGGCTTATAGGGATCTGGTGAGAAAGCGCCTTTCCTCACAGTTCCTCAGGAAAGATATCCCTGCAACAGAGAGTCTGGGGGGACTATTCTCACACAAAGTTGACAGGTTGAGGAGATCGCAGGCTGCCTGTGTGAGGGGAGAGCGAGTTAGCTGCGCCTGTATTCAGTGGAATTGTCAGGAAAATTGTTCTTTCAGATTGTTTGGAATGATTACAGGGAGAGCGTTTTCCCTGAGAGCGAATTCAATTTCAATGGGTTACAGGCTGAGAATGAAGGAACTTATTTTCAGTCTGGAGTGGAAAAGAAATTTATTTCATCAGTGATTATTTCTCAAGTTCGAATATATAACTGCGAGACAGAAGTGAAAAGTTAGTCTGTGATGTTCGACTAATATGATTATGCCGGTCATGGCTAGTTAAACATCCATCTGCCTGCATGTTGTTCAGATTTTTCCCTTCTCAGTCTATTTATTTGCCTAATTCAGACCCTCATAAATACTATTGCTTTATCCGCCTCCGACACCACCCCGGAAATGCAATCCAAACACCCGCAACTCTGGGCTTTGGTTTATTTTAAACATTTCCCTGCACATCTCCTTTGAACGCTTTCCCCTCTCACCTTAACCGAATGTTCTCGGGTATTCGGTGGTTTGATGCTGTGAGAAGGATTACAGCTGGCTACTGTATTTATGACTCTTCTAAGCCTCGCTGCATCCCCTTGGCGGTGGCCACTCTTGACGGAATAACACAGGTTCGTGAAAATCCTCATTGTAGATCTCCTCCCTATATACCTCTTCAAACCCTTTCCAAAGACTTGGCTTCGATCCCATGACGGGGCGTTCGAATCTAAATGCAAACTCCAGATGCAACCTAATCAGAAATTGATAAATCACTTCCTTTTATGACAATAGTGATCTTCTTAGTTCCGCCACTCCGGAAAGAACAATCCAAGTTGGTGCAACTCCACCTTCTAGATCTCCTCCGAAAGGTCCACCTTATAATCTCTTCTGTAGCCTTACCAAATCCTCGGCATCATTAATACTTCGGGCGACTGAAGCTAAGTGCTATACTCCAAATGCACCCTGAACAGAGTTCTATAGAAAACCAGAGTTTTCTGGTCAAGGAGGAACAGACGGGAGTGTGCTGGGTCTGCGATGTCCCGAGTAGCAGGAGGTGGGAGATCTGCTGGAGGATGACCAGCTGTTTGCTCATCGCCGGGCAGGTGGACACAGTGTACTGACGGAGTGAAGGGCCACGGCTATTGCGTAAATGATCAGGCTATTGAGGCCGAGGAGATATTTTCACACGCCTAACAAGGAACTCCCATCAAGGACTCTACGGGTTCCCACTGTTTACTTCATAATTATTGTTACGTATTTTTTTTTAATTCGCACAGTTTCTGTCGTTGTTGTTTTGTCTGGGTTCGTTGTGTGGGGATATTCATTGATTCCATTGCGTTTCTTCGTGCTTCCTGTATAAACCAGCAAGAACATGAATCTCAGGGTCGTAATGATGACCCATAAGTGCTTTGTCAATAAATTGACCTTAAACATGGAACTACGAAGTTATCTTCTGAGGATAGACTGAGTAAGATGGGGCTTTTCTCTTAGGAGGGAAGCAGGATAATATGTTTTGAAAGAGGAATACAAATTATAGGAGTAAAGGAGGTGCCAAAGCAAGGGGCGATATTGACATTGGGAAAAGAGCAGAATTTTCTGTTGGTGAGCGCTTTGAATCCAGAACCGCTGATGGAGGAAAATGCATCCCCTAACAAGTTAAGTTCCTGAGCAGGACCAGAGCATTGTCTGAATCCAGGAAGCGGGATCTGGCAGTGTTTGACTGGGGAGCATTGTTTACAATAAAGATGCATCTTCCATTTGACAGGCCTGCAAAATGTGATGTCAGGAGTTCGGGACGTGCATTTCGGAAAGTCATGTCCGACAAATGCCTTACATCACTTCAATGAGGTAACTGGGTATGTAAATGAAGATAGCATTGCGTATATTCTCTGCATGGATCTTAGGGGGTGGAGTTGGAAGTGTTGAGTTGGATAGGAAGATTTTGAGGGGTAGAGCCTGGGGCGGGGAGTTTGAGGGGTGGAGTTTGAGGTATCGAATTTGAGTGGTGGAGCCTGAGTCGTGGAGTTTGCTGGGTGGAACTTGTGTGGTGGAGTTTCGAGTGGGGTTTGAGGTGTGGAGTTAGAAGGTGGAATTTTTACAGAGTCTCTTTTGACAGGTTATCGCGCTGGAGCGGTCCAAACACTGGGTAGAACGGGCAGCGGATGGTTCATATGATGCACCTCCTGTGTCGATGTAAGTGCAACAATTCCGCTCTACTCTGATTATGGGAAAGAGTTAATGTATTCCTGTGTTCGCAATAGTCTAACAGGTTAGATTGCGTGGGATCGAGAAAGAGAGCACGGATTGGATTCACAATTACCTAAGTGGTAGGAAACGGAGGATGATACTTGAATGTTGTTTCTCAGAGATAGGATTTATCTATAATGATGTATCACAGGCGTTAGTTCTTGGACATTTGCGCTTTGAACATAATATGAATGATTTGGCTGTGTATATGTGAGGCATAATTAGTTTTCAAATGATACTGAAGTAGGTGTTGTAGTTAATTTTGCTGACAATGAAAAGAAAACATGAGGGGATTATTTAGCAATGCGAGCTATGGATTGGCAAACAGACTTCAATCAACTAAATGTGAAGCATTGCATTGTGGGAAATAAAACCAGTGTAGGATTTACACAGTGAGGGCTCGAATCCTGGGGAACGGAAGGGACAGCCCAGGACAGCAAAATAATGGTTCACAGAAAACAGTGACACAGGTAGGTGGAGTGATGAACACCTTTATCATTCAGAGAATTGAGTGAGTATAGGAACCGGGAAATGCGCGCAGAATGCAGGACGATCTCAGCAGGCCAGGGAGCATCTATGTAAAAGGTTACAGTCGACATTTCAGATGGAGACGCTTCATGAGGAGCGAGGGAAAACAAACATGAAGCGTCTGTCGTCCTGTTGGAGGATCACGGCTCCGAAAAGTCGACTGTACACTTTTCCATAGATGCTGCCTGGTCTGCTGAGTTCCTCTAGCAGTTTGTGGTGTTATTTGGATTTCCAGCATCTGCAGATTGTATCGTAATAGGAATTATTAAGTTGTGTTGCTTTTATGCAACACGTGGGTGTGGCGCTCTTTGATTTTTCAGTATTGGGTTGATCAATCTGTTGAAGGAAAGTTAACTGTCACATGGGGACAGGAGGCTGGTCCCAACTGCAGGGCGCAGGCACTGAAGTACTTGGGGCAGGACAGGATTAACGAAAGCATAGAACCAGATGGGGAGACCAGGGCGTGCAAAAGAGTTGGAGTTCAGAGAGAGTTTGTGGCTGGGCTGGGTCCCGCAGCCCGTGGCTTGGCTGGGTCCGGAGCCCCTGGCTTGGCTGGGTCCCGGAGCCCGTGGCTTGGCTAGGTTCCGGAGCCCGTGGCTAGGCAGGGTCCCGGAGCCCGTGGCTATGCAGGGTCCCGGAGCCTGTGGCTAGGCAGGGTCCCGGAGCCCGTGGCTAGGCAGGAGAGCACCCTGGGCGGCTGCATAACTCCTGGGCAGGGTCGCCTCCCAGGAAGAAACGCGGAGGCCCGGGCAAGACGCGGAACACCTGGACAGGTGCGGGCACAACCCGTAGGGAGGAAAAGTTAAGGAGGGTCGGAGACCTCAGGGTGGGGCACATACTCCTGAGCCAGGCCGCCTCGCAGGCGGGAACACGGAGGCCGGCAAGACGCAGGACCCCTGGGCAAGATAACGGGCAAAACCCTTCAGAGGAGAGGGGTAGGAAGGCGACAGAGTCTCCCCGCCGGGCAACGGCAGTCCTGCTTGCTACCCGACGGAGGCAAGGGATCGGAAGAGAACTTGGTCCGGGGTGACTCCAAGGCTGACTCACAGAACTTGAGGATGAAGCCGTGGGTCCTCCAAGACGGGACGACCGGAACAAACAGAGCCGATCAGATGAAACACATCGGAACATGGTAAACCGGCTCGTACAAGACAACCAGCAAACAGAACAAAACAGGTTCAGATCAAGACGACCCCCGCAACTAGGCTCGGTCCCAGAGTCCCTTATATCCACCTGCCAGCTGATAGGCAACAGGTGAGCCTTCCTAAGCCAAGATGATCCTATTTGGCTTAAGAGTGACAGGAGGGACGGCTGCAAGGCCCGGAGTCCGGAGTCCGTGGACCTGATCAAGACCCGGAATGCGGGCTCAGGACCGGACCATAACACTTACATTAAAACATAAAGGGGTACTTAAAGATCTTACGAGGAGTTTGCTGGTCTTTTGGGCCTGAAGTACAAGAACGTTGTAAATTCCATGGATCATAGAAGACTGAGCGGTGATCTGATACATGTTTATCAGATCATGTATGACATGGATAACGTGAAAGCATAGTAGTTTCCTTAGGAAGGAGGTAATTAAAAACTAGACAGCATCGGTATTCACATTATTGAGTATTACTAACAGCGATGTAGATCAATTTAACTGAGAATCTTTATTTGTTTATTTTATTTTATTTTTTTCCACAGAATAACCCAAAACAGAAAAAAAAGTGTAAATGTAGAAGAAATAAAATCTGAACAACTGAAATGGTTGCATGTTGATCAGTACGGAGTTGAATAATTTCATTGCTAATAGAGGACCGATATTGTTTTGGACAATTCTCTATGAACTTTACAAAACAGAATGAAGAAATGCTGCCCCATTACTCCTTGCAAAATTGCTCAAGCTATGCCAGGTTAGTTGGGAGGCGCCCGTGGATAGCGATCCAGTGGACTTCCCTGATATGTTCGATGTTTTTAGCGGGTAAATTTGTTGATGACGCAAAGTTGGAGGCAGTTCTGGATAGTGTGGAGAGCTGTCCAAGGTTACAGCTGGAAACTGATAGGATGTAAAACCGGGCTGAAAAGTGGCGCATAAAGTTCAACCCAGATAAGTGTGAGTTGGTTCATTTTGGTAGGTGAAATATGATGGCAGAAAATAGTATTAATGATAAGACTGTTGACAGTATAGAAGGTCAGAGGGATCTTGGTGTCGGAGTCCATAGGACGCTCAAATCAGCTGCAGAGGATGTCTGTGTGGTTAGAAAAGGATGCGGTGTATTTGCTTCATTTATCGTGGAATCGAATTTAGGACCTGAGCGGTGATGTTACAGTTACATGGGATCCTGGTCAGAACCCACTTGGAGTACTGTGCTCATTTCTGGTCGCCTCTCTGCAATAATGATGCGGAAGCCATAGAAAGGGTGCAGAGGATATTTACAAAGATATTGCCCGGATCAGGGAGCATGCCTTATGAAAACAGGTTGAGTGAACTCGTCTTTTCCTCCTTGGAGTGACAGAGGATTAGAGATGACCTAATAGATGTGTATAAGATGATGAGAGGCATTGATCTTATGGATAGTCAGAGGCTTTTTCCCAGGGCTGGAATGATTGCCACAACAGGACACAGGTTTATGGTGCTAGAGTGTAGGAACAGAGGAGTTCTCCAGGGGTAAGTATTTTACGCCAAGAATGGTGAGTGCGTTGAACGGCCTGCCGGCAACTGTGGTGGAGGCAGATACGGTAGGGCCTTTTAAGAGAGTTTTGGATAAATACATGCTTAGGAAAATATAGAGCAATGGGTAAGCCTAGTAATGACTAAGTTCGGGACATGTGCGGCACATCTTTGTGGGCGAAAGGGCTTGCATCTTGCTGTAGATTTTCTATGTTTCTATGCTTCTGTCTTTGGGTTAAGGTCAGGACTCTGATAGGGCATTGAAGAACAGGCTATCTATAATCTGTTATTTTTGCCTCCTTCCCTTCTGAAAGCGAAGGAACATTTGCCATTTTCCAGTCTGCTGCAATAATTCCAAAAATTAGTGTTTCTTGAACGGTCATTACTAATGACTTTAGCATCGCCTCAGCTACCTCTTCCTGAAGCCTAGTGTATAGACGATCTTGTTCAGGTGATTTATCTACCAGCATCCTACGCACCTACTCATTAGAAAGAGCAATCTCACCCACTCCGGCGCTCCACATTATACTGCTGGTGTATTTCACAGTGAAGGCTGAGGCATAATAGTTATTGAGTTCATCAGATATTACTTTGAACTGTATAACTCACTCACCAGTGTCATTGTACAGTGGCCATTTTCATTTCTTGCTTCTCTTACACTGTATTTTTGATAAAGTCTTTTGGTTTATTCCTTTATGCACCTGACTTGATTACCCTGATATTTCATCTTTTCTATCTTTACTCGGACAATGCGTTGTGTTTTTGTTTCATTCCGGATTAACATGGCAGAGAGCATATGGAAGCGTCAGGAACTGGGACCGAAAGCAGGAAACGATCCGAAGTGGGCAATTTAAGTTCGGTGCCAGATTGAAAACGTCATGTTGGGAGCGAGGGACGGGCGGGTTCAGCTCACCTCTCCATCAGGTTTAATTTTATCTGCACTGGTCTGCATTAAATGGATCCAGAATCTGCTGCAGCGATGACTGGTTCGTCGCTGTGGAGTCACTTATTTTATTGCTTGCACTATCTGCTTTTTTTCTGTACATTGGGTTTTAGACGGTGCTCATTATTCGATTTTTCTTTGTCTTGGGGTGCATCTGTGTTGGCAGCGCCGTGTTCATGCTGAACAGGATTTGAACACATCAGTTCCCATGTTCTCCTTCGTTCTATGATGTACAGCAGTAATCTCTCTCTCTCACATACAGACACACTCACGTGTGTGCACACGCACACACAAACACACACGCACATTCAACTATAAGTAAACTTAAATGCACTCTTTCGATATTCGTAAAACCGTTAGAATCTGTTACTGGAAGATACCAATATACCAACAATAAGAGGATTCAGATTCCTAGAACACATGATGCGGAAAGATGAACTGGAAAAACTCGTACTCCCTGGAAAGATCGAGGGGAGCAAACCGAGAGGAAGACCTCAGCTTATGTACTTCAAAACCCTAGCCAGGTGTCTACACATCGAGGAAATAGAAGTCATCCAAAGAATGAGGGATAGATCTGTATGGAAAACCATGGTCACTAACGTCCGCAACGGATATGGTACAGCTGTTCTGTGACTAAGGCAACGCACACAAAATGCTGGAGGAACACGGTAGACCAGGCAGACACCATGGAAAAGAGTCGGAGGCGGAGTTAAGATGCCATTCTTTGCTTGCGTCTTCGGAAACAGCTTTAAAAACATAATTAATATCTTTAATTTTCCCTTTCAAGTTTCGTTTGAAGACTCTGACCGGGAGTTACACACAGACTTCAGTTGTTTGAGGGAATGGGACAGGTTCTTCGGTTTCAGGATCGGCCGCTGATGTTCGCCACTGGAAGGATGTGACACAGGTAATATTGACCCTCAGATCGAGGGTCGGTGCAACAGGTCGTCGGGATATCTGAAAATCAGAAAATCTATCATTGTGGGCCGAAGACCCGAGATCTTTGCGATCTTCTTTTGCACAGCTCGTAAATAGCGAAAAAACGGACTGGTTAACATGGTAAGACAGCAGGTTGTTTTTATGTCTCCCGCCCGCTGTGAAAATGGGCGACACCGCACGCTCCCTTACTAGGGAGAGAAAGAACCTGTTGTTTGTCGTATACCGGATGAAATGCGATCATCTTGAAGTAATTACAAGTCTGTGTCTTTGTTGTCGCCTTGTTCACGCTTGTACTCGGTACCGTAGTGGGTGCACTTTTTTGCTAGGGAGAGGGGAGAACTTTGTCCGGGTGGGGGGGATTTGGGGTTTACATTTAACTGTCATTTATTCTTTGAGACACCTCTCTGTTTTCTTGGATCTTTGCGAAGAAAACACTTTTCACGATATATATTATATACATTTCTCCGATATTAAATTGGACCTTTAAACCTGTGAACTTTTGATTAAACAGTCGATTTTCCGGACTGACAGCCTGAATTGTGACTAATTATGTGTGTGTTGTTTGGTATTCCGGGAACCAGAAGACCTTGACGTGCTCGTTTGGTAACTCTGCTCATCACATTGTTTACTTTCACCCACAAGTGGGGTATAGAAAACGGACCAGGAAGGCAGCTAAATTGTAATATTTTGAAACGTTTATTTCTAAAGTTTCATGAGTTTCAAAATCCAATTCAGTGGGTATTTCATCGCTTTCTTCAGTTCTTCCCGGAATTTGCTCTGAGTCAGGGCGTAAACACACGTGTTGGTGCAGGAACTGAGAACCTGCAACATTCCCGATGTGTATTCTGTGATGTAACGGGGATCCGTGACAGAATAATAAACAGCAGTCTTGGAAATCCGTTGATAGATATAAAACACCACCTGTGTTATTCACAACAATATGAAACTACCGGTTATGCTGAAGAGCAAAACGATGGATTTGCGTCGGTTCTCCATCTCTCGGTCCTTGTCATTCTCTCCACTCTTTTGTCCCCGGAGCCCCCTGCGTGTTCGACTGGCCGCCAGAATCCGCCTGACAGTCTGAATATTGAGCAGCAAAATCAGAAAGAATGGGACACAAGGTGTTAAAGTGCGGTGAAACATCGTAAATGCCGCCCATGAGGGGGAGTTCCTGTAGCTCGGTGTATAAGCACAATACCATGGTACACCATCAATTATTTCTAAAGGCTCGTATATAAATCCCCAGGGGACACTCTCCGAACAGGCCAGCACACTCACTGTCCCGATAACCACAGCTGCTGTTCTCTCGGTGCAATATTTTGTTTTCAGCTTCTCACAGCAAATAGCCACAAATCGATCGACGGTGAAAGCGACAGTCAGCCAGACAGAGGTCGCGGTGCTCGCAAATACCAACCAGCAATGGAGTCTGCACACAGGAGTGATGATCAGGAACGACCGGTGAAAATGATACCAAGCAGTCCACGTCAGCAGTGGATCGAAGATAACGACCAGGAGATCGGCCGCAGCCATTCCCACCATGTAGCGAGTGACGCATTTGGAGAGTCCGCACTTCCCGTGGGTCAGGATCACAATCGCCACCAAATTCGCTGGAAGAGAGAGAGAGAGATAACAGCAAGATGAGAAAACACTGAGCAGAAGCCAATGCAGCAGTGTGAGGGGTTCCCGTAATATTTCAACATTGTTGTTACAGTTAACTGCCGAGAGCGTGCACAGAGCTGGCGAGGCAAACAAGGAGTTTAAAGAGTAAAACAAGTTCAATAAGATCTGAATATGGTTTCCTTACTGATTTCCGAGATATGAAGTAGCAGCTGAAAGTTAAAATGGGGTAACTATCTCCTCGGAGTCAACACTGTTTGGAACATTTTCTACCGAGTTCTTACGCGTCTCGTATGGATGGAGTATATCCAGGACGGTTGTCCATTACTGAATCATCAGCTTCCAGGGCACTTCCTGTCTTAATACCAACGGATAGAAGGGAAATATGAAATGCTGGAAGCACTCATCCAGACAAAACAAGATTATGTGGAAAAACAGTTAAAGTATTTCTCGCCGGAACTGTTCCCGGAGAGACCTCTTTCCATGCAAGCTGCTTGGGGATTAGTGTTTTCAGCCTCCATTATTTTTCCAGCATTCCCTGAGTTTTATTTTCTAAACCACCATTTGCCACCTCCCTGACTTTACTACAGAACATTGACTGATTCCAATAGATACAGCGCTGTCTGTCTTAAGCTCACAGACAGACATGAGGCCACCCGTTGAATCCATCACACGAAGGCAGGCCAGAGGAATTCAAGGACAAGTATAAAAGAATAAATTTCCCAGTGTTGGTAACTGTGAAGTTGTGATAATTGGATCAGCAAGCTCCTCATTGTGTTGTCCATCAACGGCTTCACACGCAGTCATACGGCACACGTTTATCAAACATCATCTGGTTTCATGCTACAACATGGAACTCCTTACATCTGGTAAAGTGTTATTATGTGTTTGATTGTTACGCCTAACTCTGACAACTGCTCGCATACAAATGCAGACAATCAATTGGTGTAATCTCCGCAGTCTGTATAAACACAATATTTACAACTACAGTGCAGCTGCTTCAAGACCCAAAGCACAGAGACATGAACACCCCATTACTGAACAGAAACCGCAGTAAGAACGCTGTCTAACCCGCTGAATTCCGCAACACTGGTCGATTCGGTGTATTTCTGAGGCGGTTTTTTTTTTTCGATCCAGATGCAAGAATCCACATATCGGTGTTTCCATTCCACGCCTGAAATGGGGAACAGTGGAACTGACAGGCGCTAGCGGCAATAAGCGACAGAAACAATCCCAGCATTGGAATTAAACTTCATTCTCGAACAACAACAACTGACAGTTCTGCTTACCGGGAATTCCAAATGCCGAAATAAAAGGATAGTAAACTTCCTGTATCCGCGTGATGACTGGATACACCATTTCAGGGAGAATCTGTGACTTCTGTTGCTCTTGAATTCACAGCTCCGCAGACACTCTGAGCTGATACATTCGAAAAGTCCATGATTTATACGGAAGATCGGTCTCCGGAGATAGTTTCTTAGTTATAGTTACTTGAACAAACAACTTAATTCAACATCATTGTGTCTGTTGTGTATTGGATCGATTGCATATAATTACATCATAATTCGTGGAGATTACCTCAGTAGAGTACCGGTCAGCAATAAGAACTGTGATTTTACTTACAAGGAGAGAGCTTTGTTACAGAGCTATGACACTTACAGAGCTATGACACTTAGAGAGTTCACACACACACACACACACACACACACACACACACACACACACACACACACACACACACACACACACACACACACACACACACACACACACACACACACACACACACGCCGTTGTGGGAAATGATGTTTATTTATTCGTGTGGAGAGAGTTTGCTTCTTTCAGAACACGAAGCAAATGTTCCTGTTCCATTTCGTGCAGTGGGGGAGGTAATTTGATTGTCGGTGAACTGTTCTTTTTGAAGGGATGGGGGGGGGGGGGGTTTGGGCTCCATTTTTATTTCTTTGAATTAATTTTCATAAGAACATAAAACCATAAGACATAGGAACAGAAGTAGGCCATTCGCCCCATTGAGTCTGATCCGCCATTCCACCATCAGGAACACATATAATTAATTTCACCTGCCAAAAAAACCGTTCTTTATTGGAGAACCATTGTGCTCTATCGAATTCAGAATTCAGACAAGAACTGGCACTTGTCTGAATCTAATTGCTCAAGTTATAAAAACGACCAATAGTTACTATATTTTAAATTAAGCAGCTCAAATTTCTTGCCAAAATTAAACCTCCAAGACCCTTCATTTACTATTTTATAAACAATAATAAGGAAAACAGCGTTTGTAATATTTAAGGGGCAACATTTGTTGCTAAATGATGTAATGAATAATAAAAAAGCAATATTTTTCTCACGTGTTTTTTCTTAAGTGCATTGTAATTGATGCGCAGTGGGATGCGGTCACACCGATTGAGGCTGTGGAGTTTCCCTGTATGTTTCGAAACCCGTCAAATCAATCACAACACACAAGGACAGGGAATACATTGAAAAACCATGGAAAATGCTGCAGTATTACTTGCGCAACAAACACTCAGATCCGCCGTTGAACTCTAACACGCAGAGTATGAAAGAGTACAGCATATTGCAGGGTCTTCGGCCCATAACACCATGCTGAACTCTTAATCTACTGCAAGATCAAACCCTCTGTTTGCCTTTGATTCATGCGCCTATGTTGGAGTCTCTGTAAAGTTCCTAATGTATCAGACACAGGCAGCTCTCCTGGCTGGTCTGTGATAGGCCAGCGATAACATTAATTCAAGTTTGACATCTGGAATAGTCTCAAGTTCCACGTTGCAGCACTCGGCTGATTGATGATCTCCTGAGAATTTGGTGTCACAGCGCTCCGCTCGTCAGGGACATACATGGTGGGCGGAAGGGTTTTCTCCTGTGTTGCAAGACACCGTGCCCTATATTACACCCATCAGTGCAGAGGAACGAGATGAATGGAGGAGAACGGACAGCGGATGATTAATAGATTGATATTACAATGTGAACACATCACCTGGACATGTTAGGTCATGGAAGAGCAGAGCACAGGAACTAAACCTTGGACTCACTACTTCTGCGCTGAACAAGATGCCGCATGAGACTAAACTGATGACTGTAGTTGATCCACCTCCCTTCATTCACTGCATACTCATGTGCTTTGACTGAATCTCGAGGTTATATCTCAACAGATGGCAAACCTTTGCCATAAACTCCCTTGTTGAAGTAAATATTTGAGAAGGCAAGAGAAAACACAGATAGATTAAAAAGGTGGAGGCTCACTTAAAGATATCCCCGGAAGGAAGCAGGAAGGCCATTGAGTTAGCTAAACTAGAATCAAGTTGGGTGGTGAGATGGAATCCACATGTAGAGATGGGGATAACAGAGAAACCAGCAAACTGTAAGCATATAGACATAGTCATGACTCAGACTTAGTTTTTCCAGCATTCCCTGAGTTTTATTTTCTAAACCACCATTTCCCACCTCACTGACTTTACAACAGAACATTGACTGATTCCAATAGATACAGCGCTGTCTGTCACAACCTCACAGAGAAACATGACGCCACCCGTTGAATCCATCACACGAAGGCAAGCCAGAGGAATTCAAGGACCAGTATAAAAGCATAAATTTCCTAGTATTGGTAGCTATGAAGTTGTGATAATTGGATCAGCAAGCTCTTCATTGTGTTGTCCATTAACGGCTTCACACGTAGTCATACAGCACACGTTTATCAAACATCCTTAGGTTTCATGCTACAACACAGAACTCCTTACACCTGGTAAAGTGTTATTACGTGTTTGATTGTTACATTGAACTCTGACAAATGCTCGCATTCAAGTGCAGACAATCAATTGGTATAATCTCCGTTGAATTCCACAATGCTGGTCGATTCGTTGTATTTCTGAGGCGGTTTATTTTTCGATCCAGATGCTTCAATCCAGATATCAGTGTTTCCATTCCACTCCTGAAACGCGGAACAGTGTGACTGACAGTGCCAGCGGAAATAAGCGACAGAAACAGACTGACAGACAGACAGACAGACAGACAGACAGACATAATTTATTGATACCGAGGGAAATTGGGTTTCGTTACGGCCGCAGCAATCTAGAATAGTGAAGAAACATAGCAATATAAAACCATAAATAATTAAATAATAATAAGTTAATCATGCCAAGAGGAAAAATAAGTCCAGGATCAGCCTATTGGCTCAGGGTGTCTGACACACGGAGGGAGGAGTTGTAAAGTTTGATGGCCACAGTTAGGAATGAAGTCCTATGACGCTCAGTGTTACATCTCGGTGGAATAAGTCTCTGGCTGAATGTACTCCTGTGCCTAACCAGTACCTTATGGAGTGGATGAATGTCGTTGTCCAAGATGGCATGTAACTTGGACAGCATCCTCTTTTCAGACACCAGCGTCAGAGAGTCCAATTCCACCCCAACAACATCACTGGCTTTACGAATGAGTTTGTTGATTCTGATGGTGTCTGCTACACTCAGCCTGCTGCCCAGCACACAACAGCAAACATGATAGCACTGGCCACCACAGACTCGTAGAACATCCTCAGCATCGTCCGGCATATGTTAAAAGACCTCAGTCTCCTCAAGAAACTGAGACGGCATGACGTTTCTTGTAGACAGCCTCGGTGTTCTTTGAACAGTCCAGTTTATTGTCCATTCGCATCCCCAGGTATTTGTAATCTCAATCCCAGCATTGGAATTAAACTTCATTCCCCAACAACGACAACTGACACTGCAGCTTACCGGGAATTCCAAATGCCGAAATAAAAGGATAGTAAACTTCTCGTATCCGTGTAATGACTGGATACACCATTTCAGGGAGAATCTGTGACTTCTGTTGCTTCCGGATTCACAGCTCCGCAGAAACTCTGAGCTGATACATTCCAAAAGTCCATGATTTATACAGAAGTTCGGTCTCCAGAGATAATTTCTTAGTTACAGATACTTGAACAAACAATTTAGTTAAAACCATTCTGTCTGATGTACATTGGCTCAATTGATTATAATTACATCAAAAGTCTTGGGACATTATCTCAGTAGAGTATCGCTTGGCTATAAGATCTGTATGTTTACTTACAAAAAGAGTGCTTTGTCACAGAACAATGACTTTTACAGAGTGCGCTCTCCACACACACACACACACACACACACACACACACACACACACACACACACACACACACACACACACACACACACACACACACACACACACACACACACACACACACACACACACACCCAAATAAGTTGTGGGATATTATGTTCCTTTAGTATTCGTGCGGAGAAAGTTTGTTTCTTTCGGAACACGAGGCAAATGTTCCTGTTCCATTTCCTGAGGTGGGCGAGGTGGTTTGATGATCGGGGTGTTCTTTTTTTGGACGGGACACGGGATTGGGCTCGATGTTTTTCTGTGGATTGATTCCCATTAAGCCATAAGACCACAAGGTACAGGGACAGCAGCAGGCCATTCGTCCCTTTGAGTCTGCTCCGCCATTCAGTCATGGGCTAGTCCACTTCATCCAGTCATCCCCACTCCTCTGCTTTCACCCCATACCCTTTGATGCCCTGGCTAATCAAGAACCTATCTATCTCTGCATTAAATACACTTAAATCCTTGGCCTCCAAATAATTCCACATATTTACTCGCCTCTCACTAAATTAATTCCTCCACACGTCAGTTCTAAAATGACGTCCTTCTCTCCTGGATTCGTGCCCTCTTGTCCTAGAATCCCCTGCAATGGGAATTAACTTTGCTATAACTAATCTGTTCAGGTGGTTTAACATTCAGAATGTTTCTATGAGATTCTCCCCTCATTCTCCGGAACTCCAGGGAGTACAGCCCAAGAGCTGTCAGACGTTCGACATACGGTAGCTCTTTCATTCGTGGAATCATTCTCGTGAATCTTCTCTGAAACCCTTCCTATGTCAGTGATTTTTTTCTAAAATGAGGTGCCCAAAATTGCACACAATACTCCAAGTGTGGTCTCAAGAGTGCCTTATAGAGCCTCAGCATCACATCCCTGCTCTTCTATTCTATATCTCCGGTAATGAATACCAACATGGCATTTGCCCTCTTCTAAACTGACTCAACCTGGAGTTTAACCTTTATTGTACCTTGCCCAAGGACTCCCAAGTGTCTTTGCATTCCCGCATTTTGAATTATTTCCTGATCTAAATAATAGTGTGCTGGTTTATTTCTTCCACCATAGTGCATGACCATTTACTTTCCAAAATTGTATTTCATTTGCCACTTTTTTGCCTACTTCCCAAAACTATCTATGTCTCTCTACGGGGTCTGTGCTTCCTCAGCACGACCATCCCCTCCAGCTATCTTTGTATCATCGGCAAATTTAGCAACAAATCCATTAACACCGTAGTCCAAATCATTTACATACATCGTAAAATGTAACGGTCCCAACACTGACCCCTGCGTAACTCCACAGGCAACTGGCAGTAAGCCAGAATAGGATCCCTTATTCAAACTCTCTGTTTTCTGTTAATCAGCCAATGCTCCACACACTCGAATAACTGCCCTATAATTCCATGGGCTCTTACATTACTAAGCAGCCTCATGTGCAGCACCTTGTCAAAGGCCTTCTGAGAATCCAAGTACACTACGTCTACTGCATCTGCTTTATCTACCCTGCTTGTAAATTCCTCAAAGAATTGCAGTAGGTTTATCAAGCAGCATTTCTCCTTTCAGGAAACGATTTCCACCTTCAGCAATAGATGTAATTGTTTTTACCTGCCACAAAAAAAAAAACATCTTTATAAGTGAACTATTGTGCTCTGCCGATTTTAGAGTAAGAACTGGCACTTTCATAGAGCTAACTGTTCAAGTTATAAAAATGACGATGCCCTGCAATCAATATTCACACTGTCGCTGCATATCAGAATATATTGGTTAAACTTTTATGTGTCAATGACCGCTCCCTTGTAGCAAATAAAATATTGATAACGCACAACTTACGAACTGCATAATCAACACCTCAAATGTGTAATCATTAACGGCATTTTGTAGTACCTGCATAGCAGGAGATGGCTATGTGATGTGAACAGAATCAATACGTCACATTTGTAATCACTGATGACATTTACGGTGCATGCACAGCAGGAGATGGCTTTGTGAAGTGGACAGAATTATTAATGTGTAATCATGAATGACATTTATAGTACCGTGCACGTCATGAGATGCCTATGTAAAGTAAACAGAATCTTCGTGCAACTTATCGTTCAGAGGGGAGAGTTGTATGGTCAATTTGCCAACTAGTGACCGAAGCATCAGTAGACATAAAGACATTTAACTTCGGCTTTTGTTGCTATTTCCGTACTCATATCAGCTATGACCCAGGAGATAAGGAGAAATACTAACTCTGTTTTTCTATCATCACATTGGGCCATGTTTATATTTCCGGTCACCCGCATATTTTTTATTTCCATATATCTAAAATAAATTCAGTGTTGTTTATTTGCAAGTCCTGTTAGACGCTTATATATAGTGGGTTCGCGGATAAAGCCATGCAATGATGAAAATAGATGCAGCTTGTGTTTAGATGCTTCAGATAATGGAAACCACCGGGGAACAAGAGAATGCCGAGCTTTCATCACCTTTACACAACCGATATGATTTCCTCTGATGTCTCATACATCAGATATATAATTGTTAATATAATTGTTAAAATACCCTGTATACGTGTAAACTTACGTTAGGTATTCATAACTTTGAAAAAAAAATGTGCTGTATGCTGCGAATAAATGTGTAAGCATTCTGTTGTTTCAAGCAGATGGTGTAGAACAACAAGAGAGAATTATTGTACACCACTAACCAGATTAATAACAGTCAAGGTGAGATGTCGTTAACCCGTTATAGTTCGGCACTTGCAGATTACAAGATACGCTTAGTTATATGTTTCTTACAATAAAATTGAGACAGCTTTTAAAGATTTCGAAATAATTTAGAAATATTGCTCGAATGAGATAAAACATTGCAAGGAACAGAATAAGGTGGTCTCTGCAGGATGAAAAGTAACCTGAAACACAACCGGTTGAATCTGCACAGCTCTAGATGGTGAGAGATGAAAACAGGTGGAGGAGATTCCCTTCTTGTTCAGCTCTTTCTCCGTTCCTCCTGTCATTCCCCAGCTTCGTTCACAATTCTTCATGTGGAAGACTCAACGGAATTTGGTACATTTACAATGAAGTCTTCTCACAAACATTATATTGACCTATCCGTTCAAATTTAAATCTGGACTCAATTGCGGATCCGTGAAAACAGAATCGGTGGTTGCAGAAACATATGCCGCTTGTCTTCAGTGACTGGAATTAATGGTCTGGGAATCGAAAAGTGTCTTCATTAAATCATTTTCTGTGCAATGATGGGTAGAGATTTATATTGTACAACCGAACTTCACTGCGCCTTCCTGTCCTGAAGAATATTTTAATTGCCGCTTTTCCAGAACCATTACTGCACACACACTGCCAATGCCTTTGCTGAATATGATGATGACAACAATGCTAATCCAGGCCCATCACTGACCAGACTAACAACACTGGCGTCTCAGAAGACTTACCAGTGACAAACAGTTTAGAGAATCATCTACTAATGGACTTTGATTTAAAGTGACGAGAGAGAATGAATGGGAAGTGGAGGGACCACTTTGACCAACTCAGAGTGTAAATATATGTAAAGATGTAACCAAGAACCTGTTTGAGGTATACACTTCCACAACATTCAGAATGTAATTGGACAATCCATGGATAGGAAGGCTTTAATGGGGTAAGGTCCAAAGGGGGGCAAATGAGGATAGCTTCGATGGTATGAACCGCTTCGGCCGCCGTTTCCACATCCGGTCACAAACACTGTTTACTTTAAGAACCGGAACATTAATAGCTTCTGCGATTCTGTACCTGACTTGTACTTCAATTCCGATTCTATACCTGACTTGTAATTCACTTCCGATTCTGTACCTGACTTGTACTTCACTTCCGATTCTGTACCTGACTTGTACCTCACTTCCGATTCTACAACTGACTTGTACTTCACTTCCGATTCTGTACCTGACTTGTACTTCACTTCCGATTCTGTACCTGACTTGTACTTCACTTCCGAATCTGTACCAGACTTGTACTTCACTTCCGATTCTGTACCTGACTTGTACTTCACTTCCGATTCTGTACCTGACTTGTACTTCACTTCCGAATCTGTACCTGACTTGTACTTCACTTCCGATTCTGTACCTGACTTGTACTTCACTTCCGATTCTGTACCTGACTTGTACTTCACTTCCGAATCTGTACCAGACTTGTACTTCACTTCCGATTCTGTACCTGACTTGTACTTCACTTCCGATTCTGTACCTGACTTGTACTTCACTTCCGAATCTGTACCAGACTTGTACTTCACTTCCGATTCTGTACCTGACTTGTACTTCACTTCCGATTCTGTACCTGACTAGTACTTCACTTCCGATTCTACACCTGACTTGTACTTCACTTCCGATTCTGTACCTGAATTGTACATCACTTCCGATTCTGTACCTGACTTGTACTTCACTTCCGATTCTATACCTGACTTGTACTTCACTTCCGATTCTGTAACAGACTTGTACTTCACTTCCGATTCTGTACCTGACTTGTACTTCACTTCCGATTCTACACCTGACTTGTACTTCACTTCCGATTCTACACCTGACTTGTACTTCACTTCCGATTCTATACCTGACTTGTACTTCACTTCCGATTCTGTACCTGACTTGTACTTCACTTCCGATTCTGTACCTGACTTGTACTTCACTTCCGATTCTGTACCTGACTTGTACTTCACTTCCGATACTGTACCTGACTTGTACTTCACTTCCGAATCTGTACCAGACTTGTACTTCACTTCCGATTCTGTACCTGACTTGTACTTCACTTCCGATTCTGTACCTGACTTGTACTTCACTTCCGAATCTGTACCTGACTTGTACTTCACTTCCGATTCTGTACCTGACTTGTACTTCACTTCCGATTCTGTACCTGACTTGTACTTCACTTCCGAATCTGTACCAGACTTGTACTTCACTTCCGATTCTGTACCTGACTTGTACTTCACTTCCGATTCTGTACCTGACTTGTACTTCACTTCCGAATCTGTACCAGACTTGTACTTCACTTCCGATTCTGTACCTGACTTGTACTTCACTTCCGATTCTGTACCTGACTAGTACTTCACTTCCGATTCTACACCTGACTTGTACTTCACTTCCGATTCTGTACCTGACTTGTACATCACTTCCGATTCTGTACCTGACTTGTACTTCACTTCCGATTCTATACCTGACTTGTACTTCACTTCCGATTCTGTAACAGACTTGTACTTCACTTCCGATTCTGTACCTGACTTGTACTTCACTTCCGATTCTAGACCTGACTTGTACTTCACTTCCGATTCTACACCTGACTTGTACTTCACTTCCGATTCTATACCTGACTTGTACTTCACTTCCGATTCTATACCTGACTTGTACTTCACTTCCGATTCTGTACCTGACTTGTACTTCACTTCCGATTCTGTACCTGACTTGTACTTCATTTCCGATTCTGTACCTGACTTGTACTTCACTTCCGATTCTATACCTGACTTGTACTTCACTTCCGATACTGTACCTGACTTGTACTTCCTTTCCGATTTTGTACCTGACTTGTACTTCACTTCCGATTCTGTACATGACTTGTACTCCACTTCCGATACTGTACCTGACTTGTACTTCACTTCCGATTCTGTACCTGACTTGTACTTCACTTCCGATTCTATACCTGACTTGTACTTCACTTCCGATTCTGTACCTGACTTGTACTTCACTTCCGATTCTATACCTGACTTGTACTTCACTTCCGATTCTGTACCTGACTTGTACTTCACTTCCGATTCTGTACCTGACTTGTACTTCACTTCCGATTCTGTACCTGACTTGTACTTCACTTCCGACTCTGTACCTGACTTGTACTTCACTTCCGATTCTGTACCTGACTTGTACTTCATTTCCGATTCTATACCTGACGTACTTCACTTTCGATTCTGTACATGACTTGTACTTCACTTCCGATTCTATACCTGACTTGTACTTCACTTCCGATTCTGTACCTGACTTGTACTTCACTTCCGATTCTGTACCTGACTTGTACTTCACTTCCGATTCTGTACCTGACATGTACTTCACTTCCGATTCTGTACCTGACTTGTACTTCACTTCCGATTCTGTACCTGACTTGTACTTCACTTCCGATTCTATACCTGACTTGTGCTTCACTTCCGATTCTGTACCTGACTTGTACTTCACTTCCGATTCTGAACCTGACTTGTACTTCACTTCCGATACTGTACCTGACTTGTACTTCACTTCCGACTCTGTACCTGACTTGTACTTCACTTCCGATTCTGTACCTGACTTGTACTTCACTTCCGATTCTATACCTGATTTGTACTTCACTTCCGATACTGTACCTGACTTGTACTTCATTTCCGATTCTGTACCTGACTTGTACTTCACTTCCGATTCTATACCTGACTTGTAATTCACTTCCGATTCTATACCTGACTTGTACTTCACTTCCGATTCTGTACCTGACTTGTACTTCACTTCCGATTCTGTACCTGACTTGTACTTCACTTCCGATTCTGTACCTGACATGTACTTCACTTCCGATTCTGTACCTGACTTGTACTTCACTTCCGATTCTATAACTGACTTGTGCTTCACTTCCGATTCTGTACCTGACTTGTACTTCACTTCCGATTCTGTACCTGACTTGTACTTCACTTCCGACTCTGTACCTGACTTGTACTTCACTTCCGATTCTGTACCTGACTTGTACTTCATTTCCGATTCTATACCTGACGTACTTCACTTTCGATTCTGTACATGACTTGTACTTCACTTCCGATTCTATACCTGACTTGTACTTCACTTCCGATTCTGTACCGGACTTGTACTTCACTTCCGATTCTGTACCTGACTTGTACTTCACTTCCGATTCTGTACCTGACTTGTACTTCACTTCCGATTCTGTACCTGACTTGTACTTCACTTCCGATTCTATACCTGACTTGTGCTTCACTTCCGATTCTGTACCTGACTTGTACTTCACTTCCGATTCTGTACCTGACTTGTACTTCACTTCCGATACTGTACCTGACTTGTACTTCACTTCCGACTCTGTACCTGACTTGTACTTCACTTCCGATTCTGTACCTGACTTGTACTTCACTTCCGATTCTATACCTGATTTGTACTTCACTTCCGATACTGTACCTGACTTGTACTTCATTTCCGATTCTGTACCTGACTTGTACTTCACTTCCGATTCTGTACCTGACTTGTACTTCACTTCCGATTCTGTACCTGACTTGTACTCCACTTCCGATTCTATACCTGACTTGTACTTCATTTCCGATTCTGTACCTGACTTGTACTTCACTTCCGATTCTGTACCTGACTTTTACTTCACTTCCGATTCTGTACCTGACGTGTACTTCACTTCCGATTCTATACCTGACTTGTACTTCACTTCCGATTCTGTACATGACTTGTACTTCACTTCCGATTCTATACCTGACTTGTACTTCACTTCCGATTCTGTACCTGACTTGTACTTCACTTCCGATTCTATACCTGACTTGTACTTCATTTCCGATTCTATACCTGACGTACTTCACTTCCGATTCTGTACATGACTTGTACTTCACTTCCGATTCTATACCTGACTTGTACTTCACTTCCGATTCTATACCTGACTAGTACTTCACTTCCGATTCTACACCTGACTTGTACTTCACTTCCGATTCTGTACCTGACTTGTACATCACTTCCGATTCTGTACCTGACTTGTACTTCACTTCCGATTCTATACCTGACTTGTACTTCACTTCCGATTCTGTAACAGACTTGTACTTCACTTCCGATTCTGTACCTGACTTGTACTTCACTTCCGATTCTACACCTGACTTGTACTTCACTTCCGATTCTACACCTGACTTGTACTTCACTTCCGATTCTATACCTGACTTGTACTTCACTTCCGATTCTATACCTGACTTGTACTTCACTTCCGATTCTGTACCTGACTTGTACTTCACTTCCGATTCTGTACCTGACTTGTACTTCACTTCCGATTCTGTACCTGACTTGTACTTCACTTCCGATACTGTACCTGACTTGTACTTCACTTCCGAATCTGTACCAGACTTGTACTTCACTTCCGATTCTGTACCTGACTTGTACTTCACTTCCGATTCTGTACCTGACTTGTACTTCACTTTCGAATCTGTACCTGACTTGTACTTCACTTCCGATTCTGTACCTGACTTGTACTTCACTTCCGATTCTGAACCTGACTTGTACTTCACTTCCGAATCTGTACCAGACTTGTACTTCACTTCCGATTCTGTACCTGACTTGTACTTCACTTCCGATTCTGTACCTGACTTGTACTTCACTTCCGAATCTGTACCAGACTTGTACTTCACTTCCGATTCTGTACCTGACTTGTACTTCACTTCCGATTCTGTACCTGACTAGTACTTCACTTCCGATTCTACACCTGACTTGTACTTCACTTCCGATTCTGTACCTGACTTGTACATCACTTCCGATTCTGTACCTGACTTGTACTTCACTTCCGATTCTATACCTGACTTGTACTTCACTTCCGATTCTGTACCTGACTTGTACTTCACTTCCGATTCTACACCTGACTTGTACTTCACTTCCGATTCTACACCTGACTTGTACTTCACTTCCGATTCTATACCTGACTTGTACTTCACTTCCGATTCTATACCTGACTTGTACTTCACTTCCGATTCTGTACCTGACTTGTACTTCACTTCCGATTCTGTACCTGACTTGTACTTCATTTCCGATTCTGTACCTGACTTGTACTTCACTTCCGATTCTATACCTGACTTGTACTTCACTTCCTATACTGTACCTGACTTGTACTTCCTTTCCGATTTTGTACCTGACTTGTACTTCACTTCCGATTCTGTACCTGACTTGTACTTCACTTCCGATTCTGTACATGACTTGTACTCCACTTCCGATACTGTACCTGACTTGTACTTCACTTCCGATTCTGTACCTGACTTGTACTTCACTTCCGATTCTATACCTGACTTGTACTTCACTTCCGATTCTGTACCTGACTTGTACTTCACTTCCGATTCTATACCTGACTTGTACTTCACTTCCGATTCTGTACCTGACTTGTACTTCACTTCCGATTCTGTACCTGACTTGTACTTCACTTCCGATTCTGTACCTGACTTGTACTTCACTTCCGACTCTGTACCTGACTTGTACTTCACTTCCGATTCTGTACCTGACTTGTACTTCATTTCCGATTCTATACCTGACGTACTTCACTTTCGATTCTGTACATGACTTGTACTTCACTTCCGATTCTATACCTGACTTGTACTTCACTTCCGATTCTGTACCTGACTTGTACTTCACTTCCGATTCTGTACCTGACTTGTACTTCACTTCCGATTCTGTACCTGACATGTACTTCACTTCCGATTCTGTACCTGACTTGTACTTCACTTCCGATTCTGTACCTGACTTGTACTTCACTTCCGATTCTATACCTGACTTGTGCTTCACTTCCGATTCTGTACCTGACTTGTACTTCACTTCCGATTCTGTACCTGACTTGTACTTCACTTCCGATACTGTACCTGACTTGTACTTCACTTCCGACTCTGTACCTGACTTGTACTTCACTTCCGATTCTGTACCTGACTTGTACTTCACTTCCGATTCTATACCTGATTTGTACTTCACTTCCGATACTGTACCTGACTTGTACTTCATTTCCGATTCTGTACCTGACTTGTACTTCACTTCCGATTCTATACCTGACTTGTAATTCACTTCCGATTCTATACCTGACTTGTACTTCACTTCCGATTCTGTACCTGACTTGTACTTCACTTCCGATCCTGTACCTGACTTGTACTTCACTTCCGATTCTGTACCTGACATGTACTTCACTTCCGATTCTGTACCTGACTTGTACTTCACTTCCGATTCTATAACTGACTTGTGCTTCACTTCCGATTCTGTACCTGACTTGTACTTCACTTCCGATTCTGTACCTGACTTGTACTTCACTTCCGACTCTGTACCTGACTTGTACTTCACTTCCGATTCTGTACCTGACTTGTACTTCATTTCCGATTCTATACCTGACGTACTTCACTTTCGATTCTGTACATGACTTGTACTTCACTTCCGATTCTATACCTGACTTGTACTTCACTTCCGATTCTGTACCTGACTTGTACTTCACTTCCGATTCTGTACCTGACTTGTACTTCACTTCCGATTCTGTACCTGACTTGTACTTCACTTCCGATTCTGTACCTGACTTGTACTTCACTTCCGATTCTATACCTGACTTGTGCTTCACTTCCGATTCTGTACCTGACTTGTACTTCACTTCCGATTCTGTACCTGACTTGTACTTCACTTCCGATACTGTACCTGACTTGTACTTCACTTCCGACTCTGTATCTGACTTGTACTTCACTTCCGATTCTGTACCTGACTTGTACTTCACTTCCGATTCTATACCTGATTTGTACTTCACTTCCGATACTGTACCTGACTTGTACTTCATTTCCGATTCTGTACCTGACTTGTACTTCACTTCCGATTCTGTACCTGACTTGTACTTCACTTCCGATTCTGTACCTGACTTGTACTCCACTTCCGATTCTATACCTGACTTGTACTTCATTTCCGATTCTGTACCTGACTTGTACTTCACTTCCGATTCTGTACCTGACTTTTACTTCACTTCCGATTCTGTACCTGACGTGTACTTCACTTCCGATTCTATACCTGACTTGTACTTCACTTCCGATTCTGTACATGACTTGTACTTCACTTCCGATTCTATACCTGACTTGTACTTCACTTCCGATTCTGTACCTGACTTGTACTTCACTTCCGATTCTATACCTGACTTGTACTTCATTTCCGATTCTATACCTGACGTACTTCACTTCCGATTCTGTACATGACTTGTACTTCACTTCCGATTCTGTACATGACTTGTACTTCACTTCCTATTCTATACCTGACTTGTACTTCACTTCCGATTCTGTACCTGACTTGTACTTCACTTCCGATTCTGTACCTGACTTGTACTTCACTTCCGATTCTGTACCTGACATGTTCTTCACTTTCGATTCTGTACCTGACTTGTACTTCACTTCCGATTCTGTACCTGACTTGTACTTCACTTCCGATTCTATACCTGACTTGTGCTTCACTTCCGATTCTGTACCTGACTTGTACTTCACTTCCGATTCTGTACCTGAATTGTACTTTACTTCCGATACTGTACCTGACTTGTACTTCACTTCCGACTCTGTACCTGACTTGTACTTCACTTCCGATTCTGTACCTGACTTGTACTTCACTTCCGATTCTGTACCTGACTTGTACTTCACTTCCGATTCTGTACCTGACTTGTACTTCACTTCCGATACTGTACCTGACTTGTACTTCACTTCCGACTCTGTACCTGACTTGTACTTCACTTCCGATTCTGTACCTGACTTGTACTTCACTTCCGATTCTATACCTGATTTGTACTTCACTTCCGATACTGTACCTGACTTGTACTTCATTTCCGATTCTGTACCTGACTTGTACTTCACTTCCGATTCTGTACCTGACTTGTACTTCACTTCCGATTCTGTACCTGACTTGTACTCCACTTCCGATTCTATACCTGACTTGTACTTCATTTCCGATTCTGTACCTGACTTGTACTTCACTTCCGATTCTGTACCTGACTTTTACTTCACTTCCGATTCTGTACCTGACGTGTACTTCACTTCCGATTCTATACCTGACTTGTACTTCACTTCCGATTCTGTACATGACTTGTACTTCACTTCCGATTCTATACCTGACTTGTACTTCACTTCCGATTCTGTACCTGACTTGTACTTCACTTCCGATTCTATACCTGACTTGTACTTCATTTCCGATTCTATACCTGACGTACTTCACTTCCGATTCTGTACATGACTTGTACTTCACTTCCGATTCTATACCTGACTTGTACTTCACTTCCGATTCTATACCTGACTAGTACTTCACTTCCGATTCTACACCTGACTTGTACTTCACTTCCGATTCTGTACCTGACTTGTACATCACTTCCGATTCTGTACCTGACTTGTACTTCACTTCCGATTCTATACCTGACTTGTACTTCACTTCCGATTCTGTAACAGACTTGTACTTCACTTCCGATTCTGTACCTGACTTGTACTTCACTTCCGATTCTACACCTGACTTGTACTTCACTTCCGATTCTACACCTGACTTGTACTTCACTTCCGATTCTATACCTGACTTGTACTTCACTTCCGATTCTATACCTGACTTGTACTTCACTTCCGATTCTGTACCTGACTTGTACTTCACTTCCGATTCTGTACCTGACTTGTACTTCACTTCCGATTCTGTACCTGACTTGTACTTCACTTCCGATACTGTACCTGACTTGTACTTCACTTCCGAATCTGTACCAGACTTGTACTTCACTTCCGATTCTGTACCTGACTTGTACTTCACTTCCGATTCTGTACCTGACTTGTACTTCACTTTCGAATCTGTACCTGACTTGTACTTCACTTCCGATTCTGTACCTGACTTGTACTTCACTTCCGATTCTGAACCTGACTTGTACTTCACTTCCGAATCTGTACCAGACTTGTACTTCACTTCCGATTCTGTACCTGACTTGTACTTCACTTCCGATTCTGTACCTGACTTGTACTTCACTTCCGAATCTGTACCAGACTTGTACTTCACTTCCGATTCTGTACCTGACTTGTACTTCACTTCCGATTCTGTACCTGACTAGTACTTCACTTCCGATTCTACACCTGACTTGTACTTCACTTCCGATTCTGTACCTGACTTGTACATCACTTCCGATTCTGTACCTGACTTGTACTTCACTTCCGATTCTATACCTGACTTGTACTTCACTTCCGATTCTGTACCTGACTTGTACTTCACTTCCGATTCTACACCTGACTTGTACTTCACTTCCGATTCTACACCTGACTTGTACTTCACTTCCGATTCTATACCTGACTTGTACTTCACTTCCGATTCTATACCTGACTTGTACTTCACTTCCGATTCTGTACCTGACTTGTACTTCACTTCCGATTCTGTACCTGACTTGTACTTCATTTCCGATTCTGTACCTGACTTGTACTTCACTTCCGATTCTATACCTGACTTGTACTTCACTTCCTATACTGTACCTGACTTGTACTTCCTTTCCGATTTTGTACCTGACTTGTACTTCACTTCCGATTCTGTACCTGACTTGTACTTCACTTCCGATTCTGTACATGACTTGTACTCCACTTCCGATACTGTACCTGACTTGTACTTCACTTCCGATTCTGTACCTGACTTGTACTTCACTTCCGATTCTATACCTGACTTGTACTTCACTTCCGATTCTGTACCTGACTTGTACTTCACTTCCGATTCTATACCTGACTTGTACTTCACTTCCGATTCTGTACCTGACTTGTACTTCACTTCCGATTCTGTACCTGACTTGTACTTCACTTCCGATTCTGTACCTGACTTGTACTTCACTTCCGACTCTGTACCTGACTTGTACTTCACTTCCGATTCTGTACCTGACTTGTACTTCATTTCCGATTCTATACCTGACGTACTTCACTTTCGATTCTGTACATGACTTGTACTTCACTTCCGATTCTATACCTGACTTGTACTTCACTTCCGATTCTGTACCTGACTTGTACTTCACTTCCGATTCTGTACCTGACTTGTACTTCACTTCCGATTCTGTACCTGACATGTACTTCACTTCCGATTCTGTACCTGACTTGTACTTCACTTCCGATTCTGTACCTGACTTGTACTTCACTTCCGATTCTATACCTGACTTGTGCTTCACTTCCGATTCTGTACCTGACTTGTACTTCACTTCCGATTCTGTACCTGACTTGTACTTCACTTCCGATACTGTACCTGACTTGTACTTCACTTCCGACTCTGTACCTGACTTGTACTTCACTTCCGATTCTGTACCTGACTTGTACTTCACTTCCGATTCTATACCTGATTTGTACTTCACTTCCGATACTGTACCTGACTTGTACTTCATTTCCGATTCTGTACCTGACTTGTACTTCACTTCCGATTCTATACCTGACTTGTAATTCACTTCCGATTCTATACCTGACTTGTACTTCACTTCCGATTCTGTACCTGACTTGTACTTCACTTCCGATCCTGTACCTGACTTGTACTTCACTTCCGATTCTGTACCTGACATGTACTTCACTTCCGATTCTGTACCTGACTTGTACTTCACTTCCGATTCTATAACTGACTTGTGCTTCACTTCCGATTCTGTACCTGACTTGTACTTCACTTCCGATTCTGTACCTGACTTGTACTTCACTTCCGACTCTGTACCTGACTTGTACTTCACTTCCGATTCTGTACCTGACTTGTACTTCATTTCCGATTCTATACCTGACGTACTTCACTTTCGATTCTGTACATGACTTGTACTTCACTTCCGATTCTATACCTGACTTGTACTTCACTTCCGATTCTGTACCTGACTTGTACTTCACTTCCGATTCTGTACCTGACTTGTACTTCACTTCCGATTCTGTACCTGACTTGTACTTCACTTCCGATTCTGTACCTGACTTGTACTTCACTTCCGATTCTATACCTGACTTGTGCTTCACTTCCGATTCTGTACCTGACTTGTACTTCACTTCCGATTCTGTACCTGACTTGTACTTCACTTCCGATACTGTACCTGACTTGTACTTCACTTCCGACTCTGTATCTGACTTGTACTTCACTTCCGATTCTGTACCTGACTTGTACTTCACTTCCGATTCTATACCTGATTTGTACTTCACTTCCGATACTGTACCTGACTTGTACTTCATTTCCGATTCTGTACCTGACTTGTACTTCACTTCCGATTCTGTACCTGACTTGTACTTCACTTCCGATTCTGTACCTGACTTGTACTCCACTTCCGATTCTATACCTGACTTGTACTTCATTTCCGATTCTGTACCTGACTTGTACTTCACTTCCGATTCTGTACCTGACTTTTACTTCACTTCCGATTCTGTACCTGACGTGTACTTCACTTCCGATTCTATACCTGACTTGTACTTCACTTCCGATTCTGTACATGACTTGTACTTCACTTCCGATTCTATACCTGACTTGTACTTCACTTCCGATTCTGTACCTGACTTGTACTTCACTTCCGATTCTATACCTGACTTGTACTTCATTTCCGATTCTATACCTGACGTACTTCACTTCCGATTCTGTACATGACTTGTACTTCACTTCCGATTCTGTACATGACTTGTACTTCACTTCCTATTCTATACCTGACTTGTACTTCACTTCCGATTCTGTACCTGACTTGTACTTCACTTCCGATTCTGTACCTGACTTGTACTTCACTTCCGATTCTGTACCTGACATGTTCTTCACTTTCGATTCTGTACCTGACTTGTACTTCACTTCCGATTCTGTACCTGACTTGTACTTCACTTCCGATTCTATACCTGACTTGTGCTTCACTTCCGATTCTGTACCTGACTTGTACTTCACTTCCGATTCTGTACCTGAATTGTACTTTACTTCCGATACTGTACCTGACTTGTACTTCACTTCCGACTCTGTACCTGACTTGTACTTCACTTCCGATTCTGTACCTGACTTGTACTTCACTTCCGATTCTGTACCTGATTTGTACTTCACTTCCGATACTGTACCTGACTTGTACTTCATTTCCGATTCTGTACCTGACTTGTACTTCATTTCCGATTCTGTACCTGACTTGTACTTCACTTCCGATTCTGTACCTGACTTGTACTCCACTTCCGATTCTATACCTGACTTGTACTTCATTTCCGATTCTGTACCTGACTTGTACTTCACTTCCGATTCTGTACCTGACTTTTACTTCACTTCCAATTCTGTACCTGACGTGTACTTCACTTCCGATTCTATACCTGACTTGTACTTCACTTCCGATTCTGTACATGACTTGTACTTCACTTCCGATTCTATACCTGACTTGTACTTCACTTCCGATTCTGTACCTGACTTGTACTTCACTTCCGATTCTATACCTGACTTGTACTTCACTTCCGATTTCGGGCACGTGTGGCAGTTGGATTTCTGTGATTTTTCATGGAGGTGAAAATATGAAAAAAACACAGCGTTTGCATGAGGTTATTTTGACTGTCAATATATACAAGGTCAGTTCGAAGCACAGGACTGATGCATCTGCACAAAACCTGTCCTCTCATCCTACTTCGTTGCATCCAAGGGAGCAGCATCAGGTGCCATACTCCGGAGCATTTTGTACAGCTGTGGGGTGGGATCATGTACGGGTTATGCTGTAAAGGAAATATTTTAAATCAATTTATTGTTCCTTTATGATTAAACAGCCGCATGTACTTACAATGAAATAACGCACCGCGGAAGTATTGAAGTCTGTAAAAGCACGAATTTATCAGAATAACATGCAATCTACTCATCAGCCAGATGAAAAATGGAAGTAAACCAGAGAAAGATATGTGGTAAAGAATACCTATCGGGCATTCAGTGATCTGACCCATTGAATACTGGAAGGAAACCACTTGCCGACATCTGAACCCACCAAAGCACATTTATGCTAACACCACTGTGTCTTCCTGCTATCAGTTTTCGTTACCGATTCTCAGACATAACAAGTAAACACAAATGTGATTATTGACAAATTTCCTATTCCCTTTAAAGTTCGTAATAGGAAAAAAACGAAATATCGCGTTCTATCTTTAATTACAAATTTATTTTACGTTAAATATGATCATACTGGCCATGTTACGCTTTCATACATACTCTGAGACTTTCTGTGTGTAGTTCAAAAATAGGTAATAACAGGAGCATTTATCCTCACAAATTTTGCACCACTACTGTCCAAGTCAAGAGTTAACATTTCCTGGAAGATAATTAACGTCATTTCAAGAGTGGCTGTAATATGACCGGAAATATGTTTTCTCTATTTAAAACGCTTGCCGTTTAATCGGTCAGGAAATGCAGAGTAGGCTTGAGCCAAAATCAGAACAGTGGATCGGATTAAGCGGAGAACGATAACTTCCATGACAGATCGCACAATAATAAAGCAGAATAACAACAGAAGCCACAGCAAAACGGGCAAGGGAAAATAAACGCCTTTTGCGACAAGGTAAACGTGATGCAGGCCGAGTGAAAGCCATAACATACTAGTTGAGGCTGATTAGTTTGATAAGTGAGCAAGGATGGTGTTTGAGGACTGGGGTTAAGTAGGCTGCAGACCACGTGTATGGACCGAGTGGCAGGTGAAGCCTATCGGCTGGGCGGAGACAAGGATATGTTAGCGAGAGCAGGCCTGATGGAAATCCGACCACCGTCACCCTGCATGGCCCTTCCCCGACCGCCTCAGCTGAACTGGATGGGTCCGGTAGAACTTATTGATGAACAATTAATCCAAGATGCTGTTACGAAAGAAGACATTGATTACTAAAAGCTCATTAATCATTTACTTAACAACAGCAAGAACTATCACGTAATTGCAGCAGAAATTCAAACCCTGATTTTCTTGGAGAGCATTCCCGCTCTCTTTGTAATTCAGCCTCTGCCAATAATTTGGAATATTTCATGGGATTTTGAATTTAATCTGGACGCCACGTGTTTAACAGCATTTGCCGATTACACACGACTAAAAGTTATCTTTGCTCACATTGTGCATTTGTTTATAATATGTCCGTATATAGGATGAAGTTCAGGCCAGAACATCGCAAAAAAAAGGATTCCGGAATTACCGGAATGTGAATTCTCATGACCTGAACATTGTGAGGAGAAAACAATCCATAATATTACTCTTCACTATATCGGGCACCGTCATGCAACTCAGTCTGACAGCATCCGGGAATCATGTTATCCTTTCTTTCGCCAACTATTCAGATCCCGACCATATTCCCCTGCGGATGTCATTGAACATATCAGACAGCTGCTCACGCACATCATTTAGAAAATAGACAATAGACAATAGGTGCAGAAGTAGTCCATTCGGCCCTTCGAACCGGCACCACCATTTTGAGATCATGGCTGATCAACTACTATCAATACCCGGTTCCTGTCTTGTCCCCATATCCCTTGATTCCCCTATCCATAAGATACCTATCCAGCTCCTTCTTGAAAGCATCCAGTGAATTAGCCTCCACTACCATCCGAGGTAGTGCATTCCAGACCTCCACAACTCTCTAGGAGAAGAGGTTTTTCCTTAAATCAGTCCTAAATGACCTACCCTTTATTCTCAAACCATGCCCTCTGGTACTGAACTCTCCCAGCATCTGGAACATATTTCCTGCCTCTATCTTGTCCAATCCCTTAATAATCTTATATGTTTCAATCAGAACTCCTCTCAATCTCCTTAATTCCAGCGTGTACAAGCCCAGTCTCTCTAACCTCTCTCCGTAAGACAGTCCAGACATCCCAGGAATTAACCTCGTGAATCTACGTTGCACTTCCTCTACAGCCAGAATGTCCTTCCTTAACCCTGGAGACCAAAACTATACACAATACTCCAGGTGTGGTCTCACCAGGGCTCTGTACAAATTGAAGAGGTTTTCCTTGCTCTTGTACTCAATTCCCTTTGTAATAAAGGCCAACGTTCCATTAACCTTCTTCACTGCCTGCTGCACTTACTCATTCACCTTCAGTGACTGATGAACAAGGACTCCTAGATCTCTTTGTATTTCTCCCTTACCTAACTCTACACCGTTCAGATAATAATCTACCTTCCTGTTCTTACTCCCAAAGTGGATAACCTCACACTTATTCACATTAAACGCCATCTGCCGAGTATCTGCCCACTCACCCAGCCTATCCAAGTCACCCTGAATTCTCCTAACATCCTCATCACATGTCATCCTGCCACCCAGCTTAGTATCATCAGCAAATTTGCTGACGCTATTTTCAATGCCTTCATCCAAATCGTTAACGTAAATGGTAAACCGCTGTGGTCCCAAAATCGAGCCCTGTGGCACCCCACTAGTCACCACCTGTCATTTCGAGAAACACCCATTCACCGCTACCCTTTGCTTTCTATCTGCCAACCAGTTTTCTATCCATGTCAATGTCTTCCCCCCGATGCCCTGAGTTTTGATTTTACCCTCCAATCTCCTAAGTGGGACCTTATCAAATGCCTTCTGAAAATCGAGGTACACTTCATCCAGTGCCCCGTCTAACTTCCTGGTTACATCGTCGAAAAACTCCAACAGATTAGTCAAGCATGATTTACCCTTGGTAAATCCATGCTGGCTCGGCACAATCCTATCACTATTATCTGGATATGCCACTATTTCATCCTTAATAATGGACTCTAGCATCTTCCCCACCACCGATGTCAGGCTGACTGGTCGATAGTTCTCTGTTTTCTCCCAAACTCCTTTCTTAAAAAAGTGGGATAACTTTAGACAGTCTCCAATCCTCAGGAACTGATCCTGAATCTAAGGAACTTTGGAAAATGATTACCAATGCATCCGCAATTTCCAGGGCCACCTCCTTTAGTACCCGAGGATGCAGACCATCCGGACCTGGGGATTTGTCAGCCTTCAGTCCCATCAGTCTTCTCATCACCATTTCCTTCCGAATGTCAATCTGTTTCATTTCCTCTGTTACCCTATGTTCTTGGCCCATCCATACATCTGGGAGATTGCTTATGTCTTCCTTAGTGAAAACAGATCTAAAGTACTCATTAAATCATTAAATTCTTCTGCCATTTCTCTGTTTCCCATAACAATTTCACCCAATTCATTCTTGTTGTTGTAGTTCATCCATGCGATGTCTAGATGCTTGCCATTGCATATCCACCGTCAACCCTTAGCAAGAATCATTTGCTAGTCTATCTTAGCGAATTCACGTTTCATACATTCAAAGTTACCTTTCTTTAAGTTCAGAACCTTTGTTTCTGAATTAACTATGTCACTGTCCATCTTAATGAAGAATTCCACCATATTATGGTCACTCTTACCCAGGGGGCCTCGCACGACAAGATTGCTAACTAACACTTCCTCATTGCTCAATGTTAAACTAGAATGTCCTGCTCTCCAGTTGGTTCCTCAACATGTTGGTTCAGAAAACCATCCCGCATATATTCTAAGAAATCCTCTTCCTCAGCACCCTTACCAATTTGGTTCCCCAATCTATATGTAGATTGAAGTCTCCCATTATAACTATTGTTCCTTTATCGCACGCATTTCTAATTTCCTGTTTAATGCCATCCCCAACCTCGCTACTACTGTTAGTTGGCCTGTGCACAAAGCCCACCAGCGTTTTCTGCCCCTTAGTGTTATGCAGTTCTACCCATATCGATTCCACATCCTCCAGGCTAATGTTCTTCCTTTTTATTGCGTTAAACTCCTCTCTAACCAGCAATGCTACCCAACCTCCTTTTCTTTCCTGTCTATCCATCCTGAATATTGTATATCCCTGAATGTTGAGCTCCCATCCTTGGTCACCCTGGAGCCATGTCTCTCTGATCCCAATTATATCATATTCGTTAATAACTATCTGCACGTTCAATTCATCTACCTTATTTCGAATGCTCCTTGCATTGACGCACAAAGCCTTTAGACTTGGTTTTACAACACTCTTAGCCCTTATACAATTATGTTGAAAAGTGGCCCTTTTTGCTTTATGCCCTGGATTTGCCTGCCTGCCACTTTTACTTTTCACCTTACTACTTTTTGTTTCTACCCTCATTTTACACCTCTCCGTCTCTCTGCACTTGTTCCCATCCCCCTGCCACATTAGTTGAAATCCTCCTGAACAGCAATAGCAAACGCTCCTCCAAGGACATTGATTCCAGTGCAGCCCAGGTGCAGACCGTCCTGTTTACACCGGTCCCACCTCCCTCAGATCTGGTTCCAATGCCCCAAAAATTTTAATCCCTTCCCCTTGCACCATTTTTCAAGCCATGTATTCATCTGAAATATCCTCCTATTTCTACTCTGACTAGCACGTGGCACTGGTAGTAATCCAGAGATTATTACCTTTGTGGTCCTACTTTTTAGTTTATCTCCTAACTCCCTAGATTCACCTTGTAGGACCTCATCCAGTTTTTCACCTATATCGTTGGTACCTATGTGCACCACGACCACTGGCTGTTCACCCTCCCACTACAGAATGTCCTGCAGCCGCTCAGAGACATCCTTGACTCTTGCACCAGGGAGACAACATACCATCCTGGAGTCTCGTTTGCGGCCGCAGAAACGCCTATCTATTCCCCTTACAATCCAATCCCCTATCGCTATAGCTCTCCCACTCCTTTTCCGTCCCTCCAGGGCCGCAGAGCCACCCATGGTGCCATAAACTTGGCTGCTGCTGCTTTCCCCTGATGAGACATCTCCCCCAACAGTATTTCTGTTAAGGAGGAAGAAGACCTCAGGGGACTCTTGCACTACTGGCCTAATGCTACGCTGTCTAGTGCCCACTCCTTCCCTTTCTGACTGTGTAGCCTTTACCTGTTGTGTGGCCAACTCACGGAACTTGCTATTCATGACTTCCTCAGCATCGCGGATGCTCCAGTATGAATCCAATCGCAGCTGCAGACGCTCAGTGCGGTCTGCCAGAAGCTGCAGTTGGATACACTTCCTGCGCATATAGTCGTCAGGGACACTGGAAGTATCCCTGATTTCCCACATGCTGCAGGATGAACAAACCACGGGGCCGATCGCAGCCGCCATGACCTACCCAATATGTTGCCTCAACTTTTGAAACTTTCTCCTTTTAAAGGAACTTACCCGGCCTTACCATACTTGGAGTGAAGCTCGTCCTCAACCACTCAAGACAAAGCCCTCCTACTCTGCCCCCCTGTAATCCGTCGCCCGCTCCGTCTAACTGTTCTCTTTAAAGACTCCCGCTGCCTCACGGTCCGACTTACACGCGCTTGCGCATTCGTGCCCCCGTTAAACGGCCGAAGAAAATGACCTACTTCTTCTAACTGTTCTCTTTACATACTATCTATTGCCTCAGACACGCTAATTGCCTCAGCGAAATTGCTCTCTCCTCAAAAAAAGTCAGCTAAAACGATCGCCATTCCATCTGAGTAGCTGTAACGTTCCTTACAACTGAACGCTGCTTCTGACGGAATATGGGATATCCGGCGATTTACTAGATCGCGACCATTTTCTATCCCACACTTGTAGCGGTTGTTGTCCCCGGTAACGTGCCGAACTGGTTACTTTATGCATAGTGCCGTCGTTACTGCGCTGCGGTACCCGCACAGATGCTACTATCGGCTGAAACGTCTTTGGGAAATGGAGGATTCAGGCATCTGATTGTTTTATTTCCACTTTTCTTACTTTGGTCGCAGATTTTTTGTTCTTTCGTCAATTAAGTTGGTGCCGATATTGTCACTGTTTCACAATTTCACCTCGGTAGGCTTTCTGAAGTGATTAAGGTGGTCTTTGGTCTTCTAGGCCCGAGTCTCTATCAGTGCAGACACTGCGACCTTATAACAACATGGTAGCTTATTTAAATAACGGTCCAGTCTGTTTTCGACACGGAATTCTGTTCTTCTATATGTCAGTAAATGAGAACTCCTGCTTTATATCTCATTGACTCTACTTTGTCACCGCTCCAAACAATCCCTTCAGCTGTTTCACCTCTAATAATAGAAATTGCATTGTTTACAGGAGCGAGCGACTGCTAGCCGGTACGTGAGTGGTGGACCTCGGATGCCTCGCTCTAAACTGTGGGAAGGTCGTAAATCGACTGAAAATCACATCCGTCATTGTCCTCCAGCCGGAGTGCAGCGACGGAGACCACACACACTGGATTCCCCTTTCCACTTCCAAACAGACCATAGCCTGCATAGCATCGGTAGAATGGGGACAGTCCGGGAGCTGACCATATTTCTATTTTGTTTCCAAATTTCTTGCAGTTAACTTAACCCCGATTGTGATCCTATCTGGGTGAAAATCTGTGAAAATCTATCTGAGAATCTGTGACTTCTGTTGCTCTCCAGTTCACAGCTCTGGCAAAATGCTGATTTGGTGCATTCAAAACACCTCTGATTTATACACAGGATCGGTCTCCAGAGATACGATTATATCCCTGATTAACTTTCTTTGTTTACAGTTACTTGAACAAGCATTTAATTCAGAACCATTGTCTCTGACGTTAGTATTCGGCCGATTCAAGCCAAACGTATCCAAATTCCTGGGCATTACCTCAGCAGTGACTTATCGGGTGGAAATAATGCCGGAGTGCTAATGACAAAGACTGGGCTTTGTCACAGAGCAGCTGTATTTACAGATTTCACGTTTTTGCTGACCCCAACAAAATCACCAACCCCCAAATTCTGCTCTGCTCTTTCCCTTTTAGAACTGCCTGTCAGTTCATCAGTCCCCCACCCACACACAAACACACACAAGCCCACACGAATACACACATACACAAACACATACATGGGCACACCCACAGGCACTTAAAACACACACATACAGATCCATACACACACAAAAGCATTGATGCTCACATACGCAGACACAACGCCCGTGTTTTCTCACAGAGCGGCCACATTTAGTGAACTCCTCCAGCATTTTGCGATGTTACTGATGTAATGATCTACAATAAGCATCTCAAATCTGACAGAGGCCAAACGAAAATTCAGAAGAGATGTTTACACCTGCAAAGGAAGGGGCAGACCGTTAGAAACAGTACTATCAATTGGAAGATTGATGGCTAGAAGTGAATGACAAGGGTCAGATACAATTTCAGATACATGTGTGTGTGTGTCAGAGCTGGGAAGGAGGGGGAGAGAGGGAGAAAGACAGACAAACAGGCGACAAACAGACAGGCACTAGCTTCACACAGCCGTCTGATATTTACCTCTCCATCACTGACCCAGTTTCGTTCTCCTATACACAGGCAAATACTTCATTCAAATCCGATACCCTCCTATCGAGGGACAGGGTACAGAGCAGCCGCTTCTCTCTCACACACAAGGTGTGTTACAGAGCACAGAGACAATGACAGCATATCCGTTCCACAGTCTCAGACATCAGAGACGTTCAGTCCCACACTGAGCCCAAGACACAGATACACATTTCCAATACAACTGTTGCACTGAACCACGGACAGTCAATCTTCCCATTGTATTCTGTACACAATGTGCTAAAGGCAGACAAACAGACCCAGAACTCACATACCCACCCAGGGAGATGGGATGACAGCAACAAAAGAGTTGGCAGAGTCAGTGTGAGTCGAAGAAAGGAGAATCAGATTGAAAGTAAGGAAACGATGAATGTGGTGTAGGTGGATTTGAAAAGCGTTTCTGATATGCACATGGGGTTGTGGGTAATATACTTGTGTGGACTGAGATGCAATCAGCGTGCCAAAGGTAGAGAGAGGGGATAAATGGCCACTTTCGATTTCGGAAGCAGTGACCAGTTGGTTGACACCGGGTCTGCTCCCAGACCACAATTGTTCACAGTCTATTATATCCATGTGTGCTGCTGTTACAGAGCTTAGTGGCAGCTTCAGTAGTGAGCAGAGTTCGGAGAGAAATTGGGGATGTCAGATGAAGTGAATGAGTGAGGATCTGGCAGATGGACCGAATGTGGGGAAATCTAAGACCATCTATTCCGAGAGATACAAACTAGAAATGACATTTTAACGTGGTGACACAGTGAAATCTTCAGAGGGACCTGGGAGTCCTTGTAAAGAAATTACTGAGAGTTAAAATTCAGTTACATGATAAGGTAAACAGTAACTTGTTCTGTTATACAGGAGGATTGGAGAATCGGGGCTGAAATGTGTTACTGGGAATTGGCTTATAGGGATCTGGTGAGAAAGCGCCTTTCCTCACAGTTCCTCAGGAAAGATATCCCTGCAACAGAGAGTCTGGGGGGACTATTCTCACACAAAGTTGACAGGTTGAGGAGATCGCAGGCTGCCTGTGTGAGGGGAGAGCGAGTTAGCTGCGCCTGTATTCAGTGGAATTGTCAGGAAAATTGTTCTTTCAGATTGTTTGGAATGATTACAGGGAGAGCGTTTTCCCTGAGAGCGAATTCAATTTCAATGGGTTACAGGCTGAGAATGAAGGAACTTATTTTCAGTCTGGAGTGGAAAAGAAATTTATTTCATCAGTGATTATTTCTCAAGTTCGAATATATAACTGCGAGACAGAAGTGAAAAGTTAGTCTGTGATGTTCGACTAATATGATTATGCCGGTCATGGCTAGTTAAACATCCATCTGCCTGCATGTTGTTCAGATTTTTCCCTTCTCAGTCTATTTATTTGCCTAATTCAGAACCTCATGAATACCGTTGCTTTATCCGCCTCCGACACCACCCCGGAAATGCAATCCAAACACCCGCAACTCTGGGCTTTGGTTTATTTTAAACATTTCCCTGCACATCTCCTTTGAACGCTTTCCCCTCTCACCTTAACCGAATGTTCTCGGGTATTCGGTGGTTTGATGCTGTGAGAAGGATTACAGCTGGCTACTGTATTTATGACTCTTCTAAGCCTCGCTGCATCCCCTTGGCGGTGGCCACTCTTGACGGAATAACACAGGTTCGTGAAAATCCTCATTGTAGATCTCCTCCCTATATACCTCTTCAAACCCTTTCCAAAGACTTGGCTTCGATCCCATGACGGGGCGTTCGAATCTAAATGCAAACTCCAGATGCAACCTAATCAGAAATTGATAAATCACTTCCTTTTATGACAATAGTGATCTTCTTAGTTCCGCCACTCCGGAAAGAACAATCCAAGTTGGTGCAACTCCACCTTCTAGATCTCCTCCGAAAGGTCCACCTTATAATCTCTTCTGTAGCCTTACCAAATCCTCGGCATCATTAATACTTCGGGCGACTGAAGCTAAGTGCTATACTCCAAATGCACCCTGAACAGAGTTCTATAGAAAACCAGAGTTTTCTGGTCAAGGAGGAACAGACGGGAGTGTGCTGGGTCTGCGATGTCCCGAGTAGCAGGAGGTGGGAGATCTGCTGGAGGATGACCAGCTGTTTGCTCATCGCCGGGCAGGTGGACACAGTGTACTGACGGAGTGAAGGGCCACGGCTATTGCGTAAATGATCAGGCTATTGAGGCCGAGGAGATATTTTCACACGCCTAACAAGGAACTCCCATCAAGGACTCTACGGGTTCCCACTGTTTACTTCATAATTATTGTTACGTATTTTTTTTTAATTCGCACAGTTTCTGTCGTTGTTGTTTTGTCTGGGTTCGTTGTGTGGGGATATTCATTGATTCCATTGCGTTTCTTCGTGCTTCCTGTATAAACCAGCAAGAACATGAATCTCAGGGTCGTAATGATGACCCATAAGTGCTTTGTCAATAAATTGACCTTAAACATGGAACTACGAAGTTATCTTCTGAGGATAGACTGAGTAAGATGGGGCTTTTCTCTTAGGAGGGAAGCAGGATAATATGTTTTGAAAGAGGAATACAAATTATAGGAGTAAAGGAGGTGCCAAAGCAAGGGGCGATATTGACATTGGGAAAAGAGCAGAATTTTCTGTTGGTGAGCGCTTTGAATCCAGAACCGCTGATGGAGGAAAATGCATCCCCTAACAAGTTAAGTTCCTGAGCAGGACCAGAGCATTGTCTGAATCCAGGAAGCGGGATCTGGCAGTGTTTGACTGGGGAGCATTGTTTACAATAAAGATGCATCTTCCATTTGACAGGCCTGCAAAATGTGATGTCAGGAGTTCGGGACGTGCATTTCGGAAAGTCATGTCCGACAAATGCCTTACATCACTTCAATGAGGTAACTGGGTATGTAAATGAAGATAGCATTGCGTATATTCTCTGCATGGATCTTAGGGGGTGGAGTTGGAAGTGTTGAGTTGGATAGGAAGATTTTGAGGGGTAGAGCCTGGGGCGGGGAGTTTGAGGGGTGGAGTTTGAGGTATCGAATTTGAGTGGTGGAGCCTGAGTCGTGGAGTTTGCTGGGTGGAACTTGTGTGGTGGAGTTTCGAGTGGGGTTTGAGGTGTGGAGTTAGAAGGTGGAATTTTTACAGAGTCTCTTTTGACAGGTTATCGCGCTGGAGCGGTCCAAACACTGGGTAGAACGGGCAGCGGATGGTTCATATGATGCACCTCCTGTGTCGATGTAAGTGCAACAATTCCGCTCTTCTCTGATTATGGGAAAGAGTTAATGTATTCCTGTGTTCGCAATAGTCTAACAGGTTAGATTGCGTGGGATCGAGAAAGAGAGCACGGATTGGATTCACAATTACCTAAGTGGTAGGAAACGGAGGATGATACTTGAATGTTGTTTCTCAGAGATAGGATTTATCTATAATGATGTATCACAGGCGTTAGTTCTTGGACATTTGCGCTTTGAACATAATATGAATGATTTGGCTGTGTATATGTGAGGCATAATTAGTTTTCAAATGATACTGAAGTAGGTGTTGTAGTTAATTTTGCTGACAATGAAAAGAAAACATGAGGGGATTATTTAGCAATGCGAGCTATGGATTGGCAAACAGACTTCAATCAACTAAATGTGAAGCATTGCATTGTGGGAAATAAAACCAGTGTAGGATTTACACAGTGAGGGCTCGAATCCTGGGGAACGGAAGGGACAGCCCAGGACAGCAAAATAATGGTTCACAGAAAACAGTGACACAGGTAGGTGGAGTGATGATCACCTTTATCATTCAGAGAATTGAGTGAGTATAGGAACCGGGAAATGCGCGCAGAATGCAGGACGATCTCAGCAGGCCAGGGAGCATCTATGTAAAAGGTTACAGTCGACATTTCAGATGGAGACGCTTCATGAGGAGCGAGGGAAAACAAACATGAAGCGTCTGTCGTCCTGTTGGAGGATCACGGCTCCGAAAAGTCGACTGTACACTTTTCCATAGATGCTGCCTGGTCTGCTGAGTTCCTCTAGCAGTTTGTGGTGTTATTTGGATTTCCAGCATCTGCAGATTGTATCGTAATAGGAATTATTAAGTTGTGTTGCTTTTATGCAACACGTGGGTGTGGCGCTCTTTGATTTTTCAGTATTGGGTTGATCAATCTGTTGAAGGAAAGTTAACTGTCACATGGGGACAGGAGGCTGGTCCCAACTGCAGGGCGCAGGCACTGAAGTACTTGGGGCAGGACAGGATTAACGAAAGCATAGAACCAGATGGGGAGACCAGGGCGTGCAAAAGAGTTGGAGTTCAGAGAGAGTTTGTGGCTGGGCTGGGTCCCGCAGCCCGTGGCTTGGCTGGGTCCGGAGCCCCTGGCTTGGCTGGGTCCCGGAGCCCGTGGCTTGGCTAGGTTCCGGAGCCCGTGGCTAGGCAGGGTCCCGGAGCCCGTGGCTTGCAGGGTCCCGGAGCCTGTGGCTAGGCAGGGTCCCGGAGCCCGTGGCTAGGCAGGAGAGCACCCTGGGCGGCTGCATAACTCCTGGGCAGGGTCGCCTCCCAGGAAGAAACGCGGAGGCCCGGGCAAGACGCGGAACACCTGGACAGGTGCGGGCACAACCCGTAGGGAGGAAAAGTTAAGGAGGGTCGGAGACCTCAGGGTGGGGCACATACTCCTGAGCCAGGCCGCCTCGCAGGCGGGAACACGGAGGCCGGCAAGACGCAGGACCCCTGGGCAAGATAACGGGCAAAACCCTTCAGAGGAGAGGGGTAGGAAGGCGACAGAGTCTCCCCGCCGGGCAACGGCAGTCCTGCTTGCTACCCGACGGAGGCAAGGGATCGGAAGAGAACTTGGTCCGGGGTGACTCCAAGGCTGACTCACAGAACTTGAGGATGAAGCCGTGGGTCCTCCAAGACGGGACGACCGGAACAAACAGAGCCGATCAGATGAAACACATCGGAACATGGTAAACCGGCTCGTACAAGACAACCAGCAAACAGAACAAAACAGGTTCAGATCAAGACGACCCCCGCAACTAGGCTCGGTCCCAGAGTCCCTTATATCCACCTGCCAGCTGATAGGCAACAGGTGAGCCTTCCTAAGCCAAGATGATCCTATTTGGCTTAAGAGTGACAGGAGGGACGGCTGCAAGGCCCGGAGTCCGGAGTCCGTGGACCTGATCAAGACCCGGAATGCGGGCTCAGGACCGGACCATAACACTTACATTAAAACATAAAGGGGTACTTAAAGATCTTACGAGGAGTTTGCTGGTCTTTTGGGCCTGAAGTACAAGAACGTTGTAAATTCCATGGATCATAGAAGACTGAGCGGTGATCTGATACATGTTTATCAGATCATGTATGACATGGATAACGTGAAAGCATAGTAGTTTCCTTAGGAAGGAGGTAATTAAAAACTAGACAGCATCGGTATTCACATTATTGAGTATTACTAACAGCGATGTAGATCAATTTAACTGAGAATCTTTATTTGTTTATTTTATTTTATTTTTTTCCACAGAATAACCCAAAACAGAAAAAAAAGTGTAAATGTAGAAGAAATAAAATCTGAACAACTGAAATGGTTGCATGTTGATCAGTACGGAGTTGAATAATTTCATTGCTAATAGAGGACCGATATTGTTTTGGACAATTCTCTATGAACTTTACAAAACAGAATGAAGAAATGCTGCCCCATTACTCCTTGCAAAATTGCTCAAGCTATGCCAGGTTAGTTGGGAGGCGCCCGTGGATAGCGATCCAGTGGACTTCCCTGATATGTTCGATGTTTTTAGCGGGTAAATTTGTTGATGACGCAAAGTTGGAGGCAGTTCTGGATAGTGTGGAGAGCTGTCCAAGGTTACAGCTGGAAACTGATAGGATGTAAAACCGGGCTGAAAAGTGGCGCATAAAGTTCAACCCAGATAAGTGTGAGTTGGTTCATTTTGGTAGGTGAAATATGATGGCAGAAAATAGTATTAATGATAAGACTCTTGACAGTATAGAAGGTCAGAGGGATCTTGGTGTCGGAGTCCATAGGACGCTCAAATCAGCTGCAGAGGATGTCTGTGTGGTTAGAAAAGGATGCGGTGTATTTGCTTCATTTATCGTGGAATCGAATTTAGGACCTGAGCGGTGATGTTACAGTTACATGGGATCCTGGTCAGAACCCACTTGGAGTACTGTGCTCATTTCTGGTCGCCTCTCTGCAATAATGATGCGGAAGCCATAGAAAGGGTGCAGAGGATATTTACAAAGATATTGCCCGGATCAGGGAGCATGCCTTATGAAAACAGGTTGAGTGAACTCGTCTTTTCCTCCTTGGAGTGACAGAGGATTAGAGATGACCTAATAGATGTGTATAAGATGATGAGAGGCATTGATCTTATGGATAGTCAGAGGCTTTTTCCCAGGGCTGGAATGATTGCCACAACAGGACACAGGTTTATGGTGCTAGAGTGTAGGAACAGAGGAGTTCTCCAGGGGTAAGTATTTTACGCCAAGAATGGTGAGTGCGTTGAACGGCCTGCCGGCAACTGTGGTGGAGGCAGATACGGTAGGGCCTTTTAAGAGAGTTTTGGATAAATACATGCTTAGGAAAATATAGAGCAATGGGTAAGCCTAGTAATGACTAAGTTCGGGACATGTGCGGCACATCTTTGTGGGCGAAAGGGCTTGCATCTTGCTGTAGATTTTCTATGTTTCTATGCTTCTGTCTTTGGGTTAAGGTCAGGACTCTGATAGGGCATTGAAGAACAGGCTATCTATAATCTGTTATTTTTGCCTCCTTCCCTTCTGAAAGCGAAGGAACATTTGCCATTTTCCAGTCTGCTGCAATAATTCCAAAAATTAGTGTTTCTTGAACGGTCATTACTAATGACTTTAGCATCGCCTCAGCTACCTCTTCCTGAAGCCTAGTGTATAGACGATCTTGTTCAGGTGATTTATCTACCAGCATCCTACGCACCTACTCATTAGAAAGAGCAATCTCACCCACTCCGGCGCTCCACATTATACTGCTGGTGTATTTCACAGTGAAGGCTGAGGCATAATAGTTATTGAGTTCATCAGATATTACTTTGAACTGTATAACTCACTCACCAGTGTCATTGTACAGTGGCCATTTTCATTTCTTGCTTCTCTTACACTGTATTTTTGATAAAGTCTTTTGGTTTATTCCTTTATGCACCTGACTTGATTACCCTGATATTTCATCTTTTCTATCTTTACTCGGACAATGCGTTGTGTTTTTGTTTCATTCCGGATTAACATGGCAGAGAGCATATGGAAGCGTCAGGAACTGGGACCGAAAGCAGGAAACGATCCGAAGTGGGCAACTTAAGTTCGGTGCCAGATTGAAAACGTCATGTTGGGAGCGAGGGACGGGCGGGTTCAGCTCACCGCTCCATCAGGTTTAATTTTATCTGCACTGGTCTGCATTAAATGGATCCAGAATCTGCTGCAGCGATGACTGGTTCGTCGCTGTGGAGTCACTTATTTTATTGCTTGCACTATCTGCTTTTTTTCTGTACATTGGGTTTAAGACGGTGGTCATTATTCGATTTTTCTTTGTCTTGGGGTGCATCTGTGTTGGCAGCGCCGTGTTCATGCTGAACAGGATTTGAACACATCAGTTCCCATGTTCTCCTTCGTTCTATGATGTACAGCAGTAATCTCTCTCTCTCACATACACACACACTCACGTGTGTACACACGCACACACAAACACACACGCACATTCAACTATAAGTAAACTTAAATGCACTCTTTCGCTATTCGTAAAACCGTTAGAATCTGTTACTGGAAGATACCAACATACCAACAATAAGAGGATTCAGATTCCTAGAACACATGATGCGGAAAGATGAACTGGAAAAACTCGTACTCCCTGGAAAGATCGAGGGGAGCAAACCGAGAGGAAGACCTCAGCTTATGTACTTCAAAACCCTAGCCAGGTGTCTACACATCGAGGAAATAGAAGTCATCCAAAGAATGAGGGATAGATCTGTATGGAAAACTATGGTCACTAACGTCCGCAACGGATATGGTACAGCTGTTCTGTGACTAAGGCAACGCACACAAAATGCTGGAGGAACACGGTAGACCAGGCAGACACCATGGAAAAGAGTCGGAGGCGGAGTTAAGATGCCATTCTTTGCTTGCGTCTTCGGAAACAGCTTTAAAAACATAATTAATATCTTTAATTTTCCCTTTCAAGTTTCGTTTGAAGACTCTGACCGGGAGTTACACACAGACTTCAGTTGTTTGAGGGAATGGGACAGGTTCTTCGGTTTCAGGATCGGCCGCTGATGTTCGCCACTGGAAGGATGTGACACAGGTAATATTGACCCTCAGATCGAGAGTCGGTGCAACAGCAGGGGGCCCGTGTGTCGTCGGGATATCTGAAAATCAGAAAATCTATCATTGTGGGCCGAAGACCCGAGATCTTTGCGATCTTCTTTTGCACAGCTCGTAAATAGCGAAAAAACGGACTGGTTAACATGGTAAGACAGCAGGTTGTTTTTATGTCTCCCGCCCGCTGTGAAAATGGGCGACACCGCACGCTCCCTTACTAGGGAGAGAAAGAACCTGTGGTTTGTCGAATACCGGATGAAATGCGATCATCTTGAAGTAATTACAAGTCTGTGTCTTTGTTGTCGCCTTGTTCACGCTTGTACTCGGTACCGTAGTGGGTGCACTTTTTTGCTAGGGAGAGGGGAGAACTTTGTCCGGGTGGGGGGGATTTGGGGTTTACATTTAACTGTCATTTATTCTTTGAGACACCTCTCTGTTTTCTTGGATCTTTGCGAAGAAAACACTTTTCACGATATATATTATATACATTTCTCCGATATTAAATTGGACCTTTAAACCTGTGAACTTTTGATTAAACAGTCGATTTTCCGGACTGACAGCCTGAATTGTGACTAATTATGTGTGTGTTGTTTGGTATTCCGGGAACCAGAAGACCTTGACGTGCTCGTTTGGTAACTCTGCTCATCACATTGTTTACTTTCACCCACAAGTGGGGTATAGAAAACGGACCAGGAAGGCAGCTAAATTGTAATATTTTGAAACGTTTATTTCTAAAGTTTCATGAGTTTCAAAATCCAATTCAGTGGGTATTTCATCGCTTTCTTCAGTTCTTCCCGGAATTTGCTCTGAGTCAGGGCATAAACACACGTGTTGGTGCAGGAACTGAGAACCTGCAACATTCCCGATGTGTATTCTGTGATGTAACGGGGATCCGTGACAGAATAATAAACAGCAGTCTTGGAAATCCGTTGATAGATATAAAACACCACCTGTGTTATCCACAACAATATGAAACTACCGGTTATGCTGAAGAGCAAAACGATGGATTTGCGTCGGTTCTCCATCTCTCGGTCCTTGTCATTCTCTCCACTCTTTTGTCCCCGGAGCCCCCTGCGTGTTCGACTGGCCGCCAGAATCCGCCGGACAGTCTGAATATTGAGCAGCAAAATCAGAAAGAATGGGACACAAGGTGTTAAAGTGCGGTGAAACATCGTAAATGCCGCCCATGAGGGGGAGTTCCTGTAGCTCGGTGTATAAGCACAATACCATGGTACACCATCAATTATTTCTAAAGGCTCGTATATAAATCCCCAGGGGACACTCTCCGAACAGGCCAGCACACTCACTGTCCCGATAACCACAGCTGCTGTTCTCTCGGTGCAATATTTTGTTTTCAGCTTCTCACAGCAAATAGCCACAAATCGATCGACGGTGAAAGCGACAGTCAGCCAGACAGAGGTCGCGGTGCTCGCAAATACCAACCAGCAATGGAGTCTGCACACAGGAGTGATGATCAGGAACGACCGGTGAAAATGATACCAAGCAGTCCACGTCAGCAGTGGATCGAAGATAACGACCAGGAGATCGGCCGCAGCCATTCCCACCATGTAGCGAGTGACGCATTTGGAGAGTCCGCACTTCCCGTGGGTCAGGATCACAATCGCCACCAAATTCGCTGGAAGAGAGAGAGAGAGATAACAGCAAGATGAGAAAACACTGAGCAGAAGCCAATGCAGCAGTGTGAGGGGTTCCCGTAATATTTCAACATTGTTGTTACAGTTAACTGCCGAGAGCGTGCACAGAGCTGGCGAGGCAAACAAGGAGTTTAAAGAGTAAAACAAGTTCAATAAGATATGAATATGGTTTCCTTACTGATTTCCGAGATATGAAGTAGCAGCTGAAAGTTAAAATGGGATAACTATCTCCTCGGAGTCAACACTGTTTGGAACATTTTCTACCGAGTTCTTACGCGTCTCGTATGGATGGAGTATATCCAGGACGGTTGTCCATTACTGAATCATCAGCTTCCAGGGCACTTCCTGTCTTAATACCAACGGATAGAAGGGAAATATGAAATGCTGGAAGCACTCATCCAGACAAACCAGATTATGTGGAAAAACAGTTAAAGTATTTCTCGCCGGAACTGTTCCCGGAGAGACCTCTTTCCATGCAAGCTGCTTGGGGATTAGTGTTTTCAGCCTCCATTATTTTTCCAGCATTCCCTGAGTTTTATTTTCTAAACCACCATTTGCCACCTCCCTGACTTTACTACAGAACATTGACTGATTCCAATAGATACAGCGCTGTCTGTCTTAAGCTCACAGACAGACGTGAGGCCACCCGTTGAATCCATCACACGAAGGCAGGCCAGAGGAATTCAAGGACCAGTATAAAAGAATAAATGTCCTATTATTGGTAACTATGAAGTTGTGATAATTGGATCAGCAAGCTCCTCATTGTGTTGTCCATCAACGGCTTCACACGCAGTCATACAGCACACGTTTATCAAACATCCTCAGGTTTCATGCTACAACATGGAACTCCTTACATCTGGTAAAGTGTTATTATGTGTTTGATTGTTACGCCTAACTCTGACAACTGCTCGCATACAAATGCAGACAATCAATTGGTGTAATCTCCGCAGTCTGTATAAACACAATATTTACAACTACAGTGCAGCTGCTTCAAGACCCAAAGCACAGAGACATGAACACCCCATAACTGAACAGAAACCGCAGTAAGAACGCTGTCTAACCCGCTGAATTCCGCAACACTGGTCGATTCGGTGTATTTCTGAGGCGGTTTGTTTTTCGATCCAGATGCAAGAATCCACATATCGGTGTTTCCATTCCACGCCTGAAATGGGGAACAGTGGAACTGACAGGCGCTAGCGGCAATAAGCGACAGAAACAATCCCAGCATTGGAATTATACTTCATTCTCGAACAACAACAACTGACAGTTCTGCTTACCGGGAATTCCAAATGCCGAAATAAAAGGATAGTAAACTTCCTGTATCCGCGTGATGACTGGATACACCATTTCAGGGAGAATCTGTGACTTCTGTTGCTCTTGAATTCACAGCTCCGCAGACACTCTGAGCTGATACATTCGAAAAGTCCATGATTTATACGGAAGATCGGTCTCCGGAGATAGTTTCTTAGTTATAGTTACTTGAACAAACAACTTAATTCAACATCATTGTGTCTGTTGTGTATTGGATCGATTGCAAATAATTACATCATAATTCTTGGAGATTACCTCAGTAGAGTACCGGTCAGCAATAAGAACTGTGATTTTACTTACAAGGAGAGAGCTTTGTTACAGAGCTATGACACTTACAGAATTCACACACACACAAACACACACACACACACACACACACACACACACACACACACACACACACACACACACACACACACACACACACACACACACACACACACACACACACACACACACACACACACACACACACACCGTTGTGGGAAATGATGTTCATTTATTCGTGTGGAGAGAGTTTGCTTCTTTCAGAACACGAAGCAAATGTTCCTGTTCCATTTCGTGCAGTGGGGGAGGTAATTTGATTGTCGGTGAACTGTTCTTTTTGAAGGGATGGGGGTTTGGGCTCCATTTTTATTTCTTTGAATTAATTTTCATAAGAACATAAAACCATAAGACATAGGAACAGAAGTAGGCCATTCGCCCCATTGAGTCTGATACGCCATTCCACCATCAGGAACACATATAATTAATTTCACCTGCCAAAAAAACCGTTCTTTATTGGAGAACCATTGTGCTCTATCGAATTCAGAATCCAGACAAGAACTGGCACTTGTCTGAATCTAATTGCTCAAGTTATAAAAACGACCAATAGTTACTATATTCTAAATTAAACAGCTCAAATTTCTTGCCAAAATTAAAGCTCCAAGGCGCTTCATTTACTATTTTATAAACAATAATAAGGAAAACAGCGTGTATAATATTTAAGGGACAACATTTGTTGCTAAATGATGTAATGAATAATTTTTTAAAAAACAATATGTTTCTCACGTGTTTTTTCATAAGTGCATTGTAATTGATGCGCAGTGGGATGCGGTCACACCGATTGAGGCTGTGGAATTTCCCTGTATGTTTCGAAACCCGTCAAATCAATCACAACACACAAGGACAGGGAATACATTGAAAAACCATGGAAAATGCTGCAGTATTACTTGCGCAACAAACACTCAGATCCGCCGTTGAACTCCAACACGCAGGGTCTTCGGCCCATAACACCATGCTGAACTCTTAATCTACTGCAAGATCAAACCCTCTGTTTGCCTTTGATTCATGCGCCTATGTTGGAGTCTCTGTAAAGTTCCTAATGTATCAGACACAGACAGCTCTCCTGGCTGGTCCGTGATAGGCCAGCGATAACATTAATTCATTTCTAAAGTTGCGACTATGTTGTTCTGTGTAGCACCAAGAGAGTTCGTGAGTAAGAATGTGACAGAAGCTCAGGTTTGACATCTGGAATAGTCTCAAGTTCCACGTTGCAGCACTCGGCTGATTGATGATCTCCTGAGAATTTGGTGTCACAGCGCTCCGCTCGTCAGGGACATACATGGTGGGCGGAAGGGTTTTCTCCTGTGTTGCAAGACACCGTGTCCTATATTACACCAATCAGTGCAGAGGAACGAGGTGAATGGAGGAGAACGGACAGCAGACGATTAATAGATTGATATTACAATGTGAACACATCACCTGGACATGTTAGGTCATGGAACAGCAGAGCACAGGAACTAAACCTTGGACTCACTACTTCTGCGCTGAACAAGATGCCGCAGGAGACTAAACTGATCACTGTAGTTGATCCACCTCCCTTCATTCACTGCATACTCATGTGCTTTGACTGAATCTTGAGGTTATATCTCAACAGACGGCAAACCTTTGCCATATGTTCCCTTGTTGAAGTAAATATTTGAGAAGGCAAGAGAAAACACAGATAGATTAAAAAGGTGGAGGCTCACTTAAAGATATCCCCGGAAGGAAGCAGGAAGGCCATTGAGTTAGCTAAACTAGAATCAAGTTGGGTGGTGAGATGGAATCCACATGTAGAGATGGGGATAACAGAGAAACCAGCAAACTGTAAGCATATAGACATAGTCATGACTTAGACTTAGTTTTTCCAGCATTCCCTGAGTTTTATTTTCTAATCCACCATTTCCCACCTCACTGACTTTACAACAGAACATTGACTGATTCCAATAGATACAGCGCTGTCTGTCACAAGCTCACAGAGAAACATGAAGCCACCCGTTGAATACATCACACGACGGCAGGCCAGAGGAATTCAACGACCGGTATAAAATAATAAATTTCCTAGTATTGGTAGCTATGAAGTTGTGATAATTGGATCAGCAAGCTCCTCATTGTGTTGTCCATGAACGGCTTCACACGCAGTCATACAGCGCACGTTTATCAAACATCCTTAGGTATCATGCTACAACACGGTAAAGTGTTATTACGTGTTTGATTGTTACATTGAACTCTGACAAATGCTCGCATTCAAGTGCAGACAATAAATTGGTATAATCTCCGCAGTCTGTATAAACAAAATACAGTGCAGCCGCTTCAAGACCCAAAGAACAGGGACATGAACATGTCTCTGAAGCCTATGCTGAACTGAAGCCGCTGTAAGAACTCTGTCGAAACCGTTGAATTCCACAATGCTGGTCGATTCGTTGTATTTCTGAGGCGGTTTATTTTTCGATCCAGATGCTTCAATCCACACATCAGCGTTTCCATTGCACTCCTGAAATGCGGAACAGTGTGACTGACAGTGCCAGCGGAAATACGCGAGAGAAACAGACTGACAGACAGACAGACAAACAGACAGACATACTTTATTGATACCGAGGGAAATTGGGTTTCGTTACGGCCGCACCAATCTAGAATAGTGAAGAAACATAGCAATATAAAACCATAAATAATTAAATAATAATAAGTTAATCATTCCAAGAGGAAAAATAAGTCCAGGATCAGCCTATTGGCTCAGGGTGTCTGACACACGGAGGCAGGAGTTGTAAAGTTTGATGGCTACAGTTAGGAATGAATTCCTATGACGCTCAGTGTTACATCTCGGTGAAATGAGTCTCTGGCTGAATGTACTCCGGTGCCTAACCAGTACCTTATGAAGTGGATGAATCTCGTCGTCCAAGATGGCATGTAACTTGGACAGCATCCTCCTTTCAGACACCACCGTCAGAGAGTCCAATTCCACCCCCACAACATCACTGGCTTTAAGAATGAGTTTGTTGATTCTGATGGTGTCTGCTACACTCAGCCTGCTGCCCAGCACTCAACAGCAAACATGATAGCACTGGCCACCACAGACTCGTAGAACATCCTCAGCATCGTCCGGCACATGTTAAAAGACCTCAGTCTCCTCAGGAAACTGAGATGGCTCTGACTCTTCTTGTAGACAGCCTCGGTGTTCTTTGAACAGCCCAGTTTATTGTCCATTCGTATCCCCAGGTATTTGTAATCTCAATCCCAGCATTGGACTGAAACTTAATTCCCCAACAACGACAACTGACACTGCAGCTTACCGGGAATTCCGAATGCCGAAATAAAGGGATAGTAAACTTCTCGTATCCGTGTAATGACTGGATACACCATTTCAGGGAGAATCTGTGACTTCTGTTGCTTCCGGATTCACAGCTCCGCAGAAACTCTGAGCTGATACATTCCAAAAGTCCATGATTTATACAGAAGTTCGGTCTCCAGAGATAGTTTCTTAGTTACAGATACTTGAACAAACAATTTAGTTAAAACCATTGTGTCTGATGTACATTGGCTCAATTGAATATAATTACATCAAAAGTCTTGGGACATTCTCTCAGTAGAGCATCGGTTGGCTATAAGATCTGTATGTTTACTTACAAAAAGAGTGCTTTGTCACAGAGCAATGACAGTTACAGAGTGCGCTCTCCACACACACACACACACACACACACACACACACACACACACACACACACACACACACACACACACACACACACACACACACACACACACACACACACACACACACACGGAATAAGTTGTGGGATATTGTGGTCCTTTAGTATTCGTGCGGAGAGATTTTGTTTCTTTCGGAACAAGAGGAAAATGTTCCTGTTCCGTTTCCTGAGGTGGCCGAGGTGGTTTGATGATCGGGGTGCTCTTTTTTTGGACGGGATGCGGGATTGGGCTCGATGTTTTTCTATGGATTTATTCCCATTAAACCATAAGACCACAAGGTACAGGGACAGCAACAGGCCATTCGCCCCTTTGAGACTGCTCCGCCATTCAGTCATGGGCTAGTCCACTTCATCCAGTCATCCCCTCTCCTCTGCTTTCACCCCATACCCTTTGATGCCCTGGCTAATCAAAAACCTATCTATCTCTGCATTAAATACACTCAAATGGCTTGGCCTCCAAATAATTCCACATATTTACTAGCCTCTCACTAAGTTAATTCCTCCACACGTCAGTTCTAAAATGACGTCCTTCTCTCCTGAATTCGTGCCCTCTTGTACTAGAATCCCCTGCAATGGGAATTAACTTTGCTATAACTAATATGTTCAGGTGGTTTAACATTCGGAATGTTTCTATGAGATTCTCCCCTCATTCTCCGGAACTCCAGGGAGTACAGCCCAAGAGCTGTCAGACGTTCGAAATACGGTAGCTCTTTCATTCGTGGAATCATTCTCGTGTATATTCTCTGAACCCTTTGCTATGTCAGAGATTTTTTTCTAAAATGAGGTGCCCAAAATTGCACACAATACTCCAAGTGTGGTCTCAAGAGTGCCTTATAGAGCCTCAGCATCACATCCCTGCTCTTCTATTCTATATCTCCGGTAATGATTACCAACATGGTATTTGCCCTCTTCACAACTGATTCAACCTGGAGGTTAACCTTTATTGTACCTTGCCCAAGGACTCCCAAGTGTCTTTGCATTCCCGCATTTTGAATTATTTCCTGATCTAAATAATAGTGTGCTGGTTTATTTCTTCCACCATAGTGCATGACCATTTACTTTCCAACATTGTATTTCATTTGCCACTTCTTTGCCCACTTCCCTAAACTATCTAAGTCTCTCTACGGCGTCTGTGCTTCCTCAACACTACCATCCCCTCCAGCTATCTTTGTATCATCGGCAAATTTAGCAACAAATCCACTAACACCGTAGTCCAAATCATTGACATATATCGTAAAATGTAACGGTCCTAACACTGACCCCTGTGGAACTCCACAGGTAACTGGCAGTAAGCCAGATTAGGATCCCTTATTCAAACTCTCTGTTTTCTGTTAATCAGCCAATGCTCCACACACTCGAATAACTGCCCTATAATTCCATGGGCTCTTACATTACTAAGCAGCCTCATGTGCAGCTCCTTGTCAAAGGCCTTCTGAGAATCCAAGTACACTACGTCTACTGCATCTCCTTTGTCTACCCTGCTTGTAACTTCCTCAAAGAATTGCAGTCAGGTTTTTCAAGCTGGATTTCTCCTTTCAGGAAATGATTTCCACCTTCAGGAATAGATATCATTATTTTTACTTGCCACAAAAAAAAAAAACAACTTTCTTTATTAGTGAACAATTGTGCTCTGCCGATTTTAGAGTGAGAACTGGCACTTTTATAGAGCTAATTGTTCAAGTTATAAAGATGAATAGTAATTACTATTTTTAAATTAAGCAGCTCAAATGCCATGCCAAAATTGAACCTCCAAGACCCATCATTTAACATGTTATAAACAATAATTAGAAAAAAACGTTTTTAATATTTAAGGGACAAATCCTGTTGGTAAATGGTACAGAATAATAAAAAAAACAATATTTTTCTCACGTGTTTTTTTCTTCAGTGCATTGTACCTGATGTGCAAGAGGACGCGGTCACACCAATTGAGTCAGTGGAGTTTTTCTGTGTGTATAGAAGCCCGTCAAATCAATTACAACACACAAGGACAGGGAATGCTTTGAGAAACCATGGAAAATTATGGAGTATTACTTGCGCAACAACCACTCAGAACCGCCGCTGAACTCTAACACGCAGAGTATGGAACAGTACAGCATACTGCAGGGTCTTCGGCCCATAAAACTCTGCTGAACTCTTAATCTACTCAAAGATCAACCCAACAATTCCCTCCGTTTGCCTTTGATTCATGCGCCTTTGTAAGAGTCTCTGTGATGTTCCTAATGTATCAGACTCAGAGAGCACTCCTGGCCCACGCCATTCTGCTGCCTTCTCCCCGTAACGTCCGATGCTGCGACTGTTCAACAGGCTATCCAGTTCCCCTTTATGTCCTCCGCTTCCGCCAGTGGCAATGAATACCATAAATTCACCACCGTCTGGCTAAACACGCTCCTCCTCTACTCCGCTCTAAACGGACGTCACTATTTCGGGAGTCCCTTATAATGGGGGACCAGAACTGAACTCAATTTGCAGTGTTCTCTAAAACGGATTTATAGTTCTTGCCGTTATATTTTCGAACTCAGTCCCCCAAATAATGAAGGACAGCACATCATACCCCTTCGGAACAAAACTATTCACTTGAGCGGTATCTGTAAATTATGTTCGTTATCACCAAGGTGGTATGCTTCTCCTTACTGCTGATAATCCGGCCAATAGCCCCATAGTCTTCCTTCAATGTCGGCCACCAAAGGCTGTCACTTCGCACTTTTCCAGAGTGAACTTCAAATTCCACTTCTCAGCTCAGCTCCACTTCTTATTAATGTCCTTGTTTAAGCTGAGCCACCCATGTTCTCTACAACAAACACGATCAACCTTACAGTCTCCTCTAAACGTATGCATCTAAATAAGGAACCGACAAATCTTCCCCTTTATCGTGCATCGTTTATATGAGCAGAACTATCTCTACCGTACAGGCACAAAACTGACCACACTGGTAATATCAGTGCTTACTCCGACTTGCCAGCGTCCACATAGATAAGGTTACTGCTTGTCCAGTTCACTCAATACTGCAAAGTTACAATCACAGCTCTTTCGGTCCCACGACTGAACACATAAGTAAACTATCACTGCTTATTCAGAACCATCTATCAGAATATTGGTAATATCATTGTCTCACTGTCTGTCCAGCCTCACGATGGACACAGCGAAAACAAGATAGGACCATAAGGGAATTAAAAAAAGTAACAATATCCCTCTTCACAAGATACTTCTCTGCACAATCGCTCTGTTATTGATAATGCCCAGTAGTCACTGACCACACTGTCACTGAACATCAGAAGAAGTTTGTCATGTCTCTATTTATCAATGCCCGCTCCCTTGCAACAAATAAAAATACTGATAATGCACAACTTAAAAGCTGCAAAATCAATACCTCACGTGTGCAATCACTACTTATATGTATAGCACTCTGCACAGCGGGGGATGACTGATGTACCGTGGACAGAATTTCCGTACATCCTCTCGTTATGGACTTGAACTTTCCTGCTGTACAGCTCGGAGCGGGGAGATGTGCGGCCAGTGTAACAAAGAGTGATCGAAATAGCAGTGGATCTTAAAGGTATTAAACCACAGCACTTGTTCTTATTTCCGTACTGAAATCTGTAGTGACCCGGCGGTTAAGGGGAAATATTCACTCCATTCTGTTTGTCACCACATTGGGCACATTATATATATCGACGCACCGGCACATTTTCATTTGCGGATATCGAAATGAAATTCGGTACAGTTTATTTGCAGGTCCTATTACAGTCTTTTATTTAGTCAGTCCGCACGAAAATAAATCTGGACATTATACAGTGGGTTCGCAGATGAAGAACCTCAATGACGAAAATAGGTGCAGCTTGTATTCAGTAGGTTCACATAATGGAAACCACAGGGAAAAGTAAAATTGCCGAGCCTTCATGACTTACACCTTTACACAACAGATATTGTATTCTCTGATGTCTCACTGCCGGAATAAAATAGTGAATATAGTTTTCAAATATACTGTGTACACGTAAACATATGTTTAACATATTTACTTATTGATGTAAAATATGCTGAATGCTGCGAATAATCGTGCGTGTATATTTGCTGTTTCAATCGGGCTGTGTAACAATAACAAGGGAGAATTATTGCACATCACTAATCAGATTAATTACTGTCAAGATGCGTGCAGTTAACCCGTTATAGTTCGGTACCTGTAGTATTACGGAATACACACAGTTATATATTTGAGTACAATAAAAAATACAGTTTATTTTTCCTAAAAGATTTTGAAATAATTTGTAAATATTTCTAGAAATAGATAAAACATTTCAAGGAACGGAATAAAGAGGTCTTTGCAGATGGACAATAATGTGAAACACAGCCGGGTGAATGAGCACAAGCATCCATTAAGCACACTCACGAACATCTGTCTGAGTCACTGGGGCGACAATACCCGGATTTTGATTGGACAATAGAAGTTATGAAGCAGACACATTGATTGTAAAGCTGAAACGTCAGAGCGATTACAGGCCTGGTTTATAGTTCACAGAGACCCATCCGTTCAATAAGCAGAATGGTCCGCGCTTTACAAACATGTCACTGACCACGCTGATGTTATCACTGCGTCTCCTGAACCATCACTGAACTGTAATGATAATATCACTGCTGGCAAAGCTGATGGCATCATTCCTAATCCTACTGTCTGTCGTTAACCCTACTGATAAAGTGGTTGCTTCTGCAGCCTCTGCTGATCAAATTGATAATGCCACAGCGTAGCCTGGTCATTCACTGACAGTATTCCGCAGACAAACATAATTTTAATGTCTCCTCTCTTTACAAAATTCAGTTGGAGAATTATCCAAGTCCTCATGTTATCGACTCAATCAACTGATATGCCAAAGTCTGATGAAATGGATCAACTAAGTGCAGACCAGTATTCTGTACATTACTCTTTTTAGTTGTGATCGACAGCGTTGACATTACTGCCCTAAACGAGAGAGCAAATGAACCAGATAGATAACTAGTCCAGCTGCTACTATCATGTGGCCGCAGAGCTATCTTAAATGCAGGGTCACTGCATATCCCGTACATCAGCTTTGACCTTAAATGTGAAACTGATGTATCGTGATCCTAATGTCAGTGGCTCCCAACCTGTCAGAATGAGGCTGGTCTCGTGTCCTGAATATAAGTAATTATATTACAGATTGGAAATGACATCTATACCAAGACTTTGATATTACAGTGTTCTGAGAGACAGACATTAATTTCACCATCATGCAGGAATTGGATAATTCACTGAGTTAGGACTGATTTTGAGGCAAAATACTGAATTCGGACTGAAACTGCACGCTATCTAAACTGAAATCACCTTTACTCATTACAGGGCAGATGCTACGATTACATCAAAACAATCTTTTCCGATGGAATCCTGTAGCTCAAAATCAGCATTTCAAAGTATTCAGCGGCATCCTTCGGTGCTTCGCCAATGAACCAGCCTCCCAGAATGCGAATTTCAAATTCCCAATTCAAGTACACACGGATTTGTCTGATATCAATTTACGTTGCCACAGCGGGTTTATCGTCCCAGGAATAGATACACTCTATCCTCACACTGGCCTGAGGATATGGTCGATCCCTTTAACCTTGATTTCACATGGACAGTGCTGAATAAGGTCTCACCGTATAATCAATATCAAAGCATACAAACGTAAGAACGCAATCTAAATACACAGGTAAGGAAAAAGAAAACTCTAAGCTCGAATGTTTCTTCCTTCAAAACTTTCGCCTGAATCTTGCGTATATAGAATAAACAGTTAAATCATAGAGTGATAATCCTAATCAAATATGATAAAGAACAAATGTAAACCAGATATGGGTGCTTGTGGCCCCCATACACTAAGACTTCATACAATTTCGGAAATAGAAGCAGTCTCTGATATTCACATGTTCTTGCAAATTTATTTCAACCAATGAAGCAGACATTTGCAGGCAGTGATATCCTATTGCGAAAGAAAAAAATAATCTAAAGGTCATTTCAAGACAATATTTACAATCACACGGTTGTCTTCCGTTCCTTCGCGCACGCATTACCTCTGTTTCTCTTTCAACTGAACTCACAAATGTCCAGTCCTTGTGCAATATTTTACATTCCCGATGCGTTCACTCTGTCGCAGAGCATGATATACATGGCATGACGTGCTCAACTGTTAACAAATAATCTATAATTGGAATCATGCAACGTTTAAGAAATCCTTTGGAGTCGAAAGCAAATGGACGCTGGTAGTTATGTATCGTACGCAAGTTAATATTCAGTATAGAAGAAAGATGTCAAGAAAATAGGGAGAGTACAGAGAAGATTTACTAGAATGATACCTGGCATTCAGCAGCTAAGTTATAGAGAAACGTTGAACAAGTTAGTACTTTATTCTTTGGAGCGTAGAAGGTTGAGCGGGGACTTGATAGAGGTATTTAAAATTATGAGGGGGATAAATAGAGTTGACGTAGATAGGCTTCTTTTTCCCATTCAGAGTAGGGGAGATTCAAACATGACGACATGAGTTGAGTTTTAGTGGGAAAAAGTTTAGGGGTAACACGAGTGGGAAATTCTATCACCACTTGAGTGGTGGCTGTATGGAACGAGCTTCCATTAGAAGTGGTAGAGCCAGTTTCGATATTGTCATTAAAAAATGGATAGGTATATGGACAGGAAAGGAATAGAGGGTTGTGGGCTGAGTGCAGTTCGGTGGGAATAGGTGAGGGTAAGTGTTCGGTACGGACTAGAAGGGTCGAGATGGCCTGATTCCGTGCTGTAATTGTTATATGCGTATATGGCTGTATATTACAATTATGACGTCACCACATAACCAAACCTCCAACGAACTAAGCCCGAATTGAGACTAAATGACCGATTTGTTGTATTGTATCAGGCTTAATAATCCGCATGACCACCGTTGAAGTAACAGATTTGGACACTTTATTGGGACCTTTGCCACAGAGAACTCCAATCCGGAACTATTGTCTTTAACCCCTTAGTGATGGAGTGAAGGTATATTCTTTTAGTGTGATTCTTCCCTTCTAATCGGAGGGAGGAGCTTAGGGCGATGGCGCCTTTCAGAGTCTGCTGTCTATCTTTAATATTTCTTTTCTTTCATTGTTCCTTTGAAGACGCTGGCCTGAAGTTGCACGCTACATGAACATATAAAACTTTGAAAGGGATAGATAGGACAGAGGCAGGAAAGTTGTTTCCCGTGGTAGGTGAGACTAAAACTTGGAGACATAGCCTCGGGATTCGGCGATGTAAAATTTGGACGGAGATGAGGAAGACCAGCTTTCAGAGAGCAGTGAATCTGTGGATTTCTCTGCCAATGAAGCAGCAGATGCTGCACCACTAAATTTATTTAGGTCGAGGTTGGATAAATCTTTGCATAGTAGGGGAATAAAGGGTTATGGGGATAAGACAGGTAGGTGGAGATGAGTCCACGATCAGATTGGCCAGATCTTAATAAATGGCCGAGCAGGTTTGACATTACATTTGCCTGTAACAGCTCAGTATGGTTATCCACTGCCAGTGATGTGTCAATATCATAATCGATATCTCTCAGAAGCTGAGGCAGAAGGATGTAGTACAAGTTATATTGTTTTTCCAGATTCCTGCCCCATTGCCTTCCATTGCAACTTTCTCGCTGTTCGAAAATGTGGAGGGGGGGGGGGTGAGACTTGTGGAAATAGTTCTGGGGTCTTTGGTTTTATTCTGGCAGGAGATATGTGGAAGTAGGCTGACTATCATCGTTATAACCATACGGGGCTGCATCACTACGTCCAGTACAAATGACCTGTTTCAAAATCAATCCCCTGTTTATTATTTCTCTGTGAATGGGATGTTACGTTTCTTTTCTGATAATAATTTCGACATTACATTTAAATGTGTTTAAATCATTATACATTTCACTCAATCTTTCCACTTCGCTGCAAGCTAATGTGCTTCTTACCACTCTCACTTTCCTTTCACAAGCCTTCTAAAACTGATTCGAATGCTGATCCCACTGTTCCCACGCTCCTCCCAAGTATGTTGCCTTCTCATTAAGGTGGACAGGTTCTCTTCGAAAACCACATCAAGGAAAACATGAATGCTTCTTATAATCAGTCCTGCTGTACTTTAGTTTGCTGGCACTGTTCTACGCAATTAACAATTAAGCATTCTTTCGCTCAATGTTCGGTTACAGTCCTTGCTTCAAATTGTCCCGTGGTTAATGATCCAAATCTTTCCCCCAGCCTTTTAAATTTCCTTCATACATTCATGACCAACGATGTCTCCACACTGTGGACAATTCTGCGTTACCTACTTCTCCATCACAATGTTATAAAGGGAAGTTCTGAGGATGATGTTATAGTTATCGGGGACTTCCCCCAACCCCCGCCAGCAAATACTGAGCGTGAAAACCCAGTGGCTAATGGATTGCAGGATAGTGATTTCATTGTGTTATTGAATTATTATTTTTCGACCCAGTACGTTACTGCAACACCATGCGGGGAGATCTGTCCGGATTTGAAATTCTGTGACAAGTCAGGATAGAATTTTGATTATGTAAGTTGTTGTGCCTTTCGGAGAAAGTGATCATAACAATTTTAGTGACGCTTTTTTTCGGAGAGTATATAAATAAAAGCCAAAAGCATTAAATTGAATTTCATAAAGGCAAAGGTGTGAAGATGCAGCTCGCACTTCAGAAGGTAAACTGTAAGGAACAGCTGACGTTGAGTCAGTTGAGGGACAATGGAGTGAATTTAAAAAGGAAGACACCCTTGGCGGAAACACAGGGTCGTAGAAATCAAAGAAAATGTTAGCAACAAATCAAAGTTCAAAGTTGAAAGTAGAATTGATTTTTAATGTAGATGCATTTCTCCACAGACAACCTGAGATGCTTTTTTTTCTGCGGGCATATCTAGCAAATCTATAGACGGCTACATGGTTCAATAACGATATACGTAAAATATTGAAGAAAAGACAACCATAGAAAGGTTAGAGAAAAGATAGTAATGATGTTAACCATAGGGCTTATGAATATATGATACTTATAGTCAAGTCGGAAATTCGGATTACCAAAATGCAGGTTGAGAAGGATATGGCCGGTATTGCTAAAATTGATCCCAATAAATTTTCCCCAACAATCTGTTAGGAAGGAAAAAATAGTCAAGGAGGAAAATAAATGCATTCTGAATTACAGCGGCAGATTAAATTATGCAAAGAAGGACACAGCCGATAATCTTAACTTATAATTCCCTACCGTATTCTCCTGCGAAGACGTTAGTAATACGCCAGTAAGTGCAGCGAAAATATTCATTTATTAAGTATTGGCCAGAAGATACTACAGACTAATCAAGGACAGGGGAAGCAGTCAAACTACAAACGTTTGTAGTTGTCTGTGTTCCACCCCACTTTCTGAAACCAGAACTGATTCTTCCTCTAGGATAATCTAATCAGAGTATTTGAATCTGGACACAAGCAGTTCCACGCAATGACCGGGTAAACCTTCGACCATTCTCAGACAAGTGGCCATTGGTCATGTAAATGGCGTAGACTCTGCAGTGATTCTTGCTCTGGGACAACCTAATCATAGCAATTGAATGTCGACACAAGGAACTTCATGTAATAACCAGCTGAATCTGAGAACATTCTCGGAGGAGTAGCTACTTTTTATGTAAAATGACAAACTATCATAAAGCAATCTGTAGTCTCGGTGGACTCTGTGTGGGTTTCCTCGTTTAACTGGTTTGGTCCATTCAGAGTTGAAAGTCAGCTGTACCTCTCTGATCATTATTACACGGAGTGATACATATCAGAAATGGCTTTTACTGAGTGGGCTCGGATAAGTCTCCTTGTACAGCATAGACTCGGGTCGGACCACATGGGTGAGGTACAGAGACCTATGGGGCTGGGTAGCCAGCAGTTACTAACCCAGGATGAAGAATTCAAGAAACGTCAGGAATTCAGCAAGTCTAAAGTACCAGGATTGTTGTACTTGGATTGAACACCTCCAGGAGTACGTATTGGGGGTGTCGCCACCATTTGCGGAGTCCGCCAGGCTTTGAAGGGAACATTGCTGGGAATTCCGTGTGGAAAATCGTTCACGGGAGTTGCTGACCAGGAGGTTTCAACAATTTCAAAAAGCAGAGGCAGTTGGCTGTTTAATTGAGGATCTGATAGTGTTATAACAAAACAAGCTAAGACAGAACGGCTCAGATTGGTATCGCAGAAGTGATGTCGGCATAAAGTAGCTGTGCGAGCTTCGGTACAACAGGAAACGGTAGAAAATCAACGTAAAGCAGAAGCCGAGCGAGATAGATTTGAAGAGAACACAAAATGCTCTAAAAGTAAGTAGAAGCGTTTAGAGAGAGGGGTAGATGTTTAGAGAGGTTTGGGCGTGATGCATCTGAACCAGTTTCAGTGGTAGTGTGAGAAACGAGAAGGATCAGCCCAACTAGCCAAGGATAAAATGGTTCGAATAAGGAATCTGTGTGGTGATTAAAGACGGGTATGAATGTTATTCAGAAATCAGCACAGGAAAGGAAGAGCAAAACTGGTGATGGTGCGAGTTGTTTAAAGCAGATATTCAAAAGCAGCGGGGAAAGTTGCTGCACAAAGCGATATGATATGTGCTTTTTGATCTAAAAGTGGGAGGATCACGTAAAAGTGAATACGGAGATAATTATTGGTATGATATAGCAGATGTATCTACTAGATACGGTTATGATCACTCTGAAGAAACATTTCCCGAGGAACTCCCACCAAAGATATATCAACGGGAGCTGGTGATACCGTCTGCACGATTGGCACCCCGAGTTACTATCAGAGAGGGCGAGCAGGGAGGGGTGCAAATCAAATTAGAACATAACATGCACTACACCGTTCGGGGTACAGCAGCTTAAAGGTGTTGCAATGAGTAATGGGACGTGTGTGCTCACGGAGGATCCTCGAGAACTTATACAAGCAATAATCATCAGAGAGCAATACATGTCCGAGATGGACTGTGTTCCAAGAGGTGCATGGAACAGCATTAGATGAATCTAAATGTCGCTGGAAATGTTTGATCCTTCCGTACCCACACATACTGAGTCATGGGTACTGAGGAAAGTGAGGAGAGCATGGAAAAAGAATATACAAAGAACAGCAAAACTCTCTAAAGGGAAGGTGATGACTATTAAATATCAGTCTGTCTGGAGAACTGAGGGTAGGGGACCTCTCTGCCCCATCATCAGCGCGCAAGGAAGGGCAGAGAAAATAGAACAGGGCTAGGAACACAGGGAGCTAAAGGTACCTTAATTAGATCCTATTTCCGTGGTCACGCTTAACACATTAAGAGAGAATTTGCAAACTCGAAACGAGAAACTTCAGAGCCAGACTGTTTGCCGTTGGAGGGGTCAGAAAGACCGAGAACACAAAATAACATGGTGGGTAAACCGCCATCCAGGGAATTGTACGCTCAATGAAGGTGACAAGCCTCACCAACATGGCTGTGAGACACAGGGTATGATAAAACCGGAAGACCTCTAGTCAGTGGTGAGGATGGAGGCTGCCCTGTTACAGTTTATGAACACCAGAAGATCCTGAAGACACCGTCAACATCCGTAATTAATTAAAAAAAAAATTGGAAGATACAATGTAAAACTATCCTACGTAGGTTCACAGGACATTCATTAGTGGGACATGTGAGTGTACCAACGGATGTAGAACAGGAGACAAAGCATTGAAACATTCAGTAGTGTTTGTTAAATTACCCTGGAAGCAGGAAGATATCGTGAGCAGTGATTATATGGCCAAGGCGGGGCTTTGTTTGGACCCAGTCAATTGTATGATTTGGAAGATGCCAACAGGCAAGAATATAGACACCACATGCAGATCCCAGTTGGAGAATACCAAGGAAGAATATGCACAATGGGTGAAATGTGGATAAAACCGGAGGAGAAGAACAATGATCAGAAGGTGCAGCAAATTATTGCACAGAACTCAGGAGTATTTTCCAGGCACACGGATGACGGCGGAAAGAGGGCTGGCAGCTTATGCATCAAGGGCGGAATCCTTGGTCAAAGAATCAATATGGGTTTCCAAACAAAAAGCAGATGTAGGTACGGTAATACAGAGTTTGCGACAATAAGGAGTTCTGACGCTAATAGCCGCCACTAATAACTGACCCATATGGCCAGTGACGAAGCCAAGTGGTAGCTGGAAGTTCACAATAGATTGTTGATAACTGAATCAAGGAATTCCGTTAACAGCCTCAACTGTAACAACTAACCCGGAGTCAGAGGTCAAACAGAATGAAAGAGCGCAATGTTTGCCAGTTTCATTAATAAATAAAGGATTTTGCATGTTCCAGTCGAAAAAGTGTGTCAATGCAAGTTTGCATTTACCTTTCTGGAACCGCAGTATACATGTACTGCCCTACTAGAGGGGTTCCACCATTCCTCGTCTATATTTTACCAGCGCAGGGGAAGGTTTAAAGCGTTTTTCAAAACTCGAGTGCTTGGTACAATCTGTAGATGATCTACACCTGAAGACTGAAACCAAGTGGGAACATTATGGGCTATTGACAGAACTAATGCAATTATTACATCCATTGGGACTAGAGGTAAACCCTAAAAAGCAGAACTGATGAAACAAGTAGTTTGTTATTTGTGAATGACTTTGACATTGGGAAAAAGAGAAATTGAAAAGCGAAGAGAATCGGTGATGAAACTACAACTGAAAGGGCCGCGGACCTTTCTGGGGCTGGTAGGTTACTCTAGGGATCACATTGATGGACTTTCCAGTAAGGCAGATCTTTTAATGGAATGAATCATTCTCATTGAAAGTGGCGATAACTGATACTACCCCTTAGTAGTGCTGTTACAGGGGACGCATGGGAATATAGAACAAGTTTTGTATGCATCACGCATGTTGTTAACAGTCGAACAGGAGGGTGATACTTGTGAAAAATATTTGGTTACGATTCTCTGTGCGGTTCAGCATTTCGCCTACATAGTGGAATTGAATCCACTTCCAATATTAACAGGGCACACCGCCATACAATTACTGTTAGATGGAAGGATTCAAAATGCTTCAACAAGCCAGAGCAAAATCATTAGATGGACATTGCTGTCGCAATAGAGAAATATTAGTGTTATGGTAGTATAATAATCGTCAATGTTAGCCGATATCTTGCTGTACCAAGGAAGTAAGCATGAGTGCTAAGGTATGGTAGCAAATGGTCTCAAGGGTCTATTTGTATATTAAAAAAAAAACAAAAAAATGTGAGGGTGGAAGAAGATCAGATAAAGTAATAGCTCAGAAAAAAGACACAGAGGAAAATGAAAAACAAAACATATTTTAATTTTTTATATATGGTTGATAATAAGAGGAGAACCGTATGCCTCTCTGATATCTTCATGGTTACGAATCCCCGTTGTTCCCTGTAGGTGTATCTACGGTGGAAGACCCGTCAGCAAATGCCCTGATGCGCCACTGCAAGAGGAAGACACGGAGGGTCATCCTAGCTTAGACTGCACCTGCTGACGCCATACCAACCGTCTTCGTCGCCCAGCAAGACCACTCAAGACTGTGGAACTTGTGTGAATTTCCATTAGCTGAATTTTATACATAGTGGAGAAATTCAAAATGTGGATATCATTGGAATGTGTGTCAGTTACCTGACACATTACGGCGAGGTTACGCCGAGACGTCATCACTTTGATCAGTTGAGGCTGCAGAAGCAGCAACATTATCAGTCGGGTTAACGACTACTAATGATTTTGTCAGACTGGCCAGCAGTGACAACATTATTACAGCTCAGTGATGTTCCATAAGAAGCGGTGACAACAACAGCCGTACTGTGACGTGTCAGTGTACATGCAGACTATTTTGTATATTGAACGGCAGTGATTTTTTGAACAATAAACCAGACCCGTAAAAGTACTGGGCTTCGAATCTTACAGTCAATATGCCTACGTCATATCAGGCGTCCTCCAATCCAAATCCAGGTATTGGATCTCCAGTCGCTCAGACAGATGACCGTGGGTGCGCCTTGTGGAGAGTTTGCTCACATTCATCCGGCTGTGTTTCACATTACTGCCCATCTGCAGTGACCTCTTTATTCTGTTCCTTACAAAGTTTTATCTCATTCGTGGAATATTTATAAATCATTTCAAAATCTTTTAGAAAAGAAAAACTGTCTGATATTTATTGTACACAAACATATGACTGAGCGTACTCCGTAGTTGTGCAAGTGTCGAACTATAACGGTTTAACATCATCTCAACTTGACTGTAATTAACTTGATTAGTGATGTACAACAATACTCACTGGTAGTTCCACCCCGCCTGCTTGAAGCAACAAAAACATATACATTGATCTGAAGTGTACAGCACATTACTTAAAGGTTAAGTATACATGAATACAGGGTAATTTAACAATTATTTTGACTTTAGTCCTGGTTTGGGACATTAGACTAAAACATATCGGTTGTGTAAAGGTGTTAGTGATGAAGGATCGGCATTCTTATGTTCCCCGGTTGTTTCCATTATCTGAACCTTCTGAATAGAAGCTGTACCTATTTTCGCCTTTGAGGTTGTTTAACCTGGAATCCTCCGAACGATGTCCGGATTTAATTTCCAGTGAAAGGCTAAATTAGGGTGTAACAGTACTTGCCAATAAAGACACCGGGTTTCCCTTAGATATACGAAAAAAATGTGCTGGTGATTCGAAAGATAAACACGGCCCAATGTGATAACAATAAAAAGAATGAATATTTCTCCTTAACCGCCGGGTCACTCCTGATATCTCTGCGCAAAGAACAACAAAAGCCGAGATTCCCTGTCATTATGTTCCCCTGCTCTTTCGTTCACTCCTGAGTACATTGACCGTACATCTCTGACCTCTGAACTGTCCTCTAAAGTCAAGACCGTAATACGTTGCACGGAAACGCTGTGCTCATCACGTGACCATCTCCTGCCGTGCAGAGTGCGATAACCGTCAGTATTTATGGCACATTTGAGATATTGATGAAATTTGAGTAGATCAGAATTTTATTTGCTGCAAGGGTGCGGACATTCATGACTAAAAACATGACCAATACGTCCTGATATCTGTCTGGTCAGTGATGACTGGACATCATTACTAACAGTGTGGTTGTGTCAAGGAGCATTTTGAGAAAGAGCGATATTATTATGGTGTTATAGTTTTATGGTCAGAGATCTTGTTTTCCCAGTTTCCACGATGAGCCTAGACAAAGCAATGAAATTACCAGCATTCTGCGAGATGGTTCTGAATAAACAGTGATATTTTTGGTGTGAGACATTGTGGGACCGAATCAGCTGTGATAATAACATTGCAGTATTGAGTGAACTGTGCAAGCAGAGACATTATCCATGTTGTCGGTGGCATGTCAGAGGAAGCGCTGATAACACCAGTGTGGTCAGTGATGAGCCTGTAGACCTGTGACAGTCCTGTTCATTGCAGGAATTGATCGGTTGGAAGGAGGGAAATATCCCTAGTTGTCTCTTCACAGCCTAGAAAGGGAATGAAATTATCTGCCTTGTAAATATAATCATTTTCAATCTATCTATCTATATATCCACCTATATATAGGCACATTGGCGAGACACTAAAAAAAAACCCTTTCTTTGAAATAGCCGTAGTGACAACTTCTATGGATAAAACAGCATCATAGCTGGAAAATAAGGTGCACGAGAAATAACTGAGAATCATGCAAGATAAAATCCCGAAAGAATATCGATGTTAGCACTGTCTTAGGTGCTGCTTGATCTGGTTTGTTATTTTAATTCCTATTCATCTTTAATTATTTTTGTTGGTGTCCGTTGTCCGTCGTTTCTGACAATAGTCTAAACATGTGGGGAAGAATTTCATTGTTAAAAAAAACCTTTTTCTCATGGGCAGTTTTATTCTTTCGGGCTTCAGAATCTTGGCTCAATGGTAGGAATAATGGTCCAGATCGGCGTCTCCCTCGGTTGCGGTGAAAGCAATGACGCATTTTGTACCTTGTTTTGCCCTTCACTCTCAATGAAGTGTTGCAGCATCGCCTTCTTGGTCTTTGGATCTTATAGTTGTTGTCAGCTTCCCAGTCCGGGAAATGGTTTCGCTTGCTGGGGTAGGTAAATCACTATCGCACCAATCCTGGAGGTTTCCAGCTATCATCACTGGTTTAGCCCGCCTGTCTTAGGGGTGTACCAGGGTGTTGCCACTGTCGCAGGCAAACCGTTACTTGGAGCCATGTGAGAGCAGGGTGGCAGGCGCAGACCAACTCTGGACAAGCTGCCCCTGGGTGGAGTACTACCTGCCCTCCACCAGAGGTTCCAAACAAATTGTTCCTTATAGACCCGACATCTGGCTTCCTTGGCTGCGTACATCCAGGAAAGACTCTCCCCGGTACTGCCAAACACGCTGGTGAGATTGAACGGCTCTTCCAGGTGAAACCGCAGTTTTGCTACGCTGTTACAAATTAGTGGCACGAAATAACAGACAGTGCACTGCATACGATTAAAGGAATTATATTTTATTAAAGGATATGTGGTGAAAGCAGGGGAGTGGGGGTGACTGGAGGAATTGGATCACCATGATTGAATGGCGGAGCAGACTGGATGGGCCGAGTGGCCTGCATCTGCTGCTTTGTCTTATGGTCTTATTGATGAATCTTAACTTAAGGGATAGAAAATAAAACAAAAAGAAAATAGCCCATTCTAATTAAGCAGACAAATGTGCACAAGTTGGAGCTCATCTTGTACTTCTCGGTCACACACGCGCTGCCCCTCGGTCTGCGTGGAAGCTCACTCTACCCTCCGGACAAACGGGTCGACCACCGGATCGCATCCTACGACCGGTTCTCTTCAGGGTCTTCGCTCTTCTTAGCCCTTTGAACAACAGCCCCAAGACCGCACAGTGTCCCTCACCAAAAAAAAAAACTCCCCCGGTTTCTGGCATCCTACTTGAATGGCCTACTTTGCTCATCATCCTCATCTTCAACAATAATCCGAACAGGCTGAAAGAAGAATACGGAGAACAACACATTCCAACACATAAATTGACCCTTCCGTCTGAAGCTCGATCAGAAACCATTGAAGGACCAAACAAACCATCTTCACACGCTTGACGTTTGCCATATTTTCTGTATTTACAAAGACTAATCATCATTATTTTGCAGGTTCTGGTGTTCTGATTTTACACAAAATTCCCCTGCCCATGCTTTCTTTTAGTTTGATGTGTCTGAATAAAATTGGAAGTCAACGTGCGATTCTCACACGGGGAAAATGTAGTAACTCAGCAATGTTTCAAGGAGACATAAACAGCAGTTTTAGTCTTTCAGCGCGCACTTTCAGTGCGAATGTAATGTATATTGCACTTTATGGTATTTCATTCAGTCTCGCTGGCAGTCTGGGAACCTGCGGACAGACACTGAGATTAGTTTCTGCTTCTGTTCAAACGGAGCATTGATGGGGAAATGGTGGTAGAGTTGTGGCAGCTCTGGCTCAAGTCTTTAAACTTAAATAGATGCACCACACGTCACGTGTATGGTGTAAAGTGGTGAAGTCTTTCCCTGGGAGCAGTTCAATGCCTCATATCGAACATCTCATGTGTGTGTGCAGGAAAAGAACGTTCAGCAATCGGTCCGCAAACTGCAGCTAATGGCGCTTGGGCTTGTAACTTTCTTATTATCAAAATCCCTGGAATGTTGCTGTCGATCTTCCTTACATACTTACAATAACAGACGTACAACGTGCTTTATTGTGAAACATGTCATCAGTTGTTACTTCCGACATTCAAGTTATTCGAAGCGACTAGAACGAGCGAAAGGAAAAACATCCCTAACCCCACTCCCCCCCCCCAATAACGTGTACTTCATTTCACCTGCCGAGCTAATGACCCGCTCTCAAAGTCGGAAGCGAAAGTGGTCGGCGGAATGTGAGAAAATAAATCTGTTTGAAGTTGATTGTCCATGCTGATTACTCAGGATGATGGTCTATGTTAGAAACGACACTGATCAGAAAAGGTCCCACTTCAGCAGTAGAAGCCATGTGTCTTGGAAATTACCTTGGCAACGTTCATATTATCTTTTGTTTAAAAAGTTAATAACTTGTAACATCCCTTGGGGAAAGGAATTTATGACACGGTGCAGAGTGAAAACCACTTTAATGTCAATGTTTGTGTAGCTGTTTGTCCCTAATGTCACTAACGTCATAACCACACTAATTGCCTCAGTGGAATTACTCTGAATTGCATATAACTCTGTAAAACCGATCACCAGTCCATATGAGCAGTTGGAATGTTCCGTGCAACTGAACGCTGCATCTGAGGGAATATGGGATATCCAGCGATTTACTACATCGCGGGCATTTTCTATCCTACAATTGTAGCGATCAGTTTCCCTGGTAAGGTACTGGAGTTGGTCACTCTATGTATGGAGCCGTCGTCTTGCTTTTGTTCCGCTGCACTGTTTGTACTTTTACTGAGCACAGATGATACCTTCGTCTGAAATCTGTTTAACGAATTGAGGATTCAAGCATCTGATAGATTTGCTATTCAGTTTCCATATTTTTTCAACGCGATGTTATTTTGTTTGTCTATACGTTGGTGGCGATATTGCCATAGTTTCACATTTTCAGCTTGCTCGGCTCTCTCAAACAATAGTGGTCGCTTTTCCAGTTCGGAAGCTTTTTTTCAACTGCCCGGCCAGTCGATAACTGCACTCAATTATACCTTTTGCACTAAATTATACCTTATGCATTAAATGTCATAATTTCACTACAAACAATTCCTTCAGCTATTTTACGTCAAATCATGGAAATCGTTGTGTTTATGGGGCGATCGACCGGTCACCGGTACGTGAGTCGGAGAAAATCAGGTCCCTGCTTCCTAGCTGTTGGAAAGTCGCAAACCCACTGCCACTTCTGTCTATTATTGACCAACTGGAGCGCAACGGACAATCCGCACAAATTGAATTTCTGCTTTTCACTTCCAAAATAACTACACGCTGCATAGCATTGGAAGAATGGTGGGCATTCAGACATTTGCAGCAAACGATAATTCTGTGTTGTGTTATTTTTTTATTTCTCTCTCCAAATTTCCTGTAGTTAATTTAACGGCGATTGTGATCCTATCTCGGGGAAAATGCGGACTCTCCAAATGCATCACCCGTTACCTGGTTGGAATGGCAGCAGCGGATATGATGGTCGTTGTATTTTTCGGTTTACTGCAAGAGACCAACAATATCTACATTTATTCCAGATCCCTGCTCATCACTCCTGTATGTGCCGTTACTACTGTATTTTTTCTTGTGACGAGGGACTGTTCTGTTTGGTTTACGGTCAGTTTTACCTTTGATCGCTTCATCGCAATATGTTGTCGAAAGCTCGGGGATCGATACTTCACTGAGAGAACAGCAACGGTGGTTATGGTGACCGTTATTGTATTCAGCTGTGGGAGATGTGCCCCGTTTTACTTTGCCATTGAGCCTTATGTCATTATTCACAACATACCGTGGCGTTGCGCCCTCACTCATGAATACGCTACTTCACCCGTGTGGAAAGGAATGGAATTACTAGATGGCATTTTAACACCGTTGCTACCAATTGGCTTAATTCTTATCTTCAATGGGTTAACGGTAAGACATATAATTGCGGCAAATAGAGTCCGCAGAGGGCTTCGGAACAACACTGATAATCAGAAGGATACCGAGGTGGAAAACTGCAAAAAATCGATAATTTTATTGTTTGCAATATCAGCAAATTTCATCTTATTTTGGATGCCCTATGTAGCTCATTCCCTGAAATGGCAAACGGTAAACTTTTATTATGAGGACAAATATTTAAGTTCCTCGGTATATATACTGCAACAATTTGGGATGATATTGCAAATTTTGAGTATGTGCACCAATACTTGTATCTATACACTGACACAGAGGAAATTCAGAAAAGAATTGAAGAATGGAGTGAAGTATGTGTTTACGTTAAATGGCCATCTCTGTAGATAACTCCCACTCCAATTGCAATTCGACGGAGTTTGAAATTTAGTAGATTTCGCAAATATGCCATAAATTCAAACATTTATGTCCCTGGCCATCATCAAAATAATGAATTCCAAACTATCGCAGAGAGTTGACAATCATCCGGGAGACGGTACCGCAACATAAAATGCAGGACCAACAGGCTCCGTGACAGTTTCAGCCACCATGTCATCAGACTGATTAACTCACGCTGATATCAGTGTTTTCCTGTGTTACATTGATTGTTCGGTTTCTTACAATTTTACATTTCTAGGACTGCACATTGTACATTTTGGAGACGTCACCTAAAGATTTATATTCCTCATGTATGTGGAGGAAATAAAGTCAATTCAATCTCAAGGGAGGAATGACTTCCTGACATCTCGGGGTTCAGATGTTTCAAAATGTTCATAGTCGTGTAAAAGAGAGTAAAGGGAAAACCTTTGTAAACACAGGGAGAGTTTGATAGTGACACAGCTGCGGATGGGAGGACACTGTGATCGGATTGTATATTAATACACTGTGATTGGAACTCAGAAGTAGGAAGGGAAACGACACTCGTTTGGGAGAATACTGTAGAGAGCTCTCTTCACCGAAACGAAAACAACAACCAGAGACAGTGACTGATCCGGAGATAGATTTTGGACAGTTGCCATTTTGACACGGTTGTTGTCACAGGCAAATTAAACTTCACCGATATTCATGGGCACTTCGTCTGTTTACAAAGATTTAGATGTGACAGAATTTCTCGGTTACGTCCGAGAAGGAGTCTTATCACAATGACCGGGCTGGCGGACTAGCGAACCGTCCATCCTAGATCTAGTACTGGAAAGTGAAACGGGTCAGGTAACAGATCTCTTTGCGGATCAGTATTTCAGAACGATAGGACACAGCTATTCGACATTTACTAATACCTTACACTGGGGTAGGAGTAGACAGTATGGAATGTATTTAATTGATGCTATTAGGTAGGAACTTGGTAGCCAAATTTGGGACAGGTTTTGTTCCTTCAAATCCACAACAGAAATATGGAGGCTGTTAATGGGAGACTAGATTGGGTTTCAGTATAGGCTTGTTTCATTGAGGCGGGAACGGATGGTTCCTAAAGTAAGCCTGGTTAGTAAGAGATAAGGAACACCTCTTCAAGAAAAAGAAAGAAATATACTTAAGGTTTGGGAAGAAAGAATCAGGCAGGGCTAAGGAAAGACACAGTGTAGCCAGGAGGAATTTAACAATGGACTTTGAAGAGTTCGAAGCGGGCATGAAAAGGCCTCGAAGGTTTAAAACAGGAGAATGACCAGAAAGAGAGTGAGAGAGATGAGCGATAAAAGAGGAAGCATGTGTCTGGAGTGCAAGGAGGCAGTGAACGTCCTTACCCATACTTTGCTTCAATATTCACCAGTGAGTGCGACATTGATGAATGTGGATACAGCGAAACACGACGGATGTGCCGGTACACGCAAACGTTCAGAATTACGAGCTAGAAACAGTGAAAACATGAAAATAACTCTTTCCCCGTTCCTACAAGGGATGTAATTCAGGTAATCAGAGAAAGCGAGCGAAGATATTGCTGCGCTTTAGGACATGACACTGGAGTCATCACTGGCCACAGAGAACGGCAAATGTTATTTTTCTTATCAAGAAATATAATGAAATCCTGAAAGCTACAGGCCAGTGAGTCTTCGCTCAGCAGTGGGCAAGCTATACGAAAGGCTTCTTAGAGACAGAATTGATGAGTATCCGGAGAAACGCATCCTGGTTGGGGATAGTCAGCATGGTTCTGTGAGGTCATGTCGTCCCTTATGAGTCAGAATACTTTCCATGAAAAAAGTGAAAAATTGGTCAATGAAGTCAGAACAGTCGAGCTGAGGTATATTAATTGATAAGGTGTTTAACTGGGTTCCCTATAGAGCACTCATTCAGACCTGGGATGTAGTGAAAACTGGTTGCATAGATTCAGAACTGGCTGAGTAAGGGAAGTCCGATGAGGCAGTGGACGGAGACATTCCGCACGGTAGGTCTAATCTTTAGTACACTCTACAGCTATATCTAGACTCTGCTAAGCTATTACAGTGTTCTGAGAAACAGACATTAATTTGACCATCCTACAGCACTGGGATAATTCAACGTAATTTAGAGTTAGGGGTGATGATGAAAGCAAAATACTGAATCCGGACTGAAACTACACGCTCTCTAAACTGAATTCCTGTGTACCTATTGAAGGGCAGATGCTAAGATCACATCAAAACAATCTTCTCCAATGGAACCCTGCAACTCAAAACCAGAGGTTTAATGTCTTCTGCAGCATCCTCTGGTGCTTCCCAAATAATGCGAATTTCAGTACTGACAGATCACACGCCCATACAATTACCGGTAGACGGAAGGATTCAAAATGATTGAGTAAGCCACAGAAGAGTCATTAGATGGGCATTGTTGTTGCAAGGAATAAATATCAACGTAAAGTCTATAAACACAACCAAAATGTTAGCCGATAAACTGCTGTACCAAGGAAGTGAAAATGTGTCTCAAGCTATGAAAGCAAATGATCTCAAGGATCTGTTTGTATCAAAAACAAAAAAAAAGGAAAAGGGTGAAAGATCAGAAAAAGTAATGACTGAGAACAAAGGCACAAAGAAACAATTATTTTTGTATGTGTTTCCTCAGCAGTACAGGATGGTGAAAGGAGAACTGGGT